>NC_091128.1:61579321-61894321 GCF_040183065.1 Periplaneta americana
TCAGTCAACTCATCATCTAACCACAAGTTTTCGAAACTACATTATGATGGAAAGTGAATTCTAAAACTATCACGCAAAAACTCGTCCATCTACCCATCCATTCACCATCAGTCTTACATCAATATGATTATAGCCACCCCTCAATACATTATTCATAGACATAGTTGCAAGAAGAACTTCACGCAATCTAAGAACTAAATCTTAACCTTTGATCACACTATAGCTGATTGATTGAATTTACTCGGCAAAAATTAAATTTATTATAAACCGGGAGACCTCCCCTATTACGTAACTAGTATAATAAAGTGACGTCAGTCAGGCGTATGGGGACACAGGACAAGCTTTGACCTAAATCTGTGTAATATGTGCACCCTAGATAGCAGCACTCCAGGAAGATCCAGATTATCGGAAGGAAGTAATCTGAGGCTATTAGGAACTACGCACTACGTAGGTGTGTTTCCTCAGGAAGATAAGCTTAAGCGGATTTTCCAGCTTGTTTCGTGCGGTAATCGTGGGCGTTCGCTATTGTCTGAGAATGACGGATCGATGTCCAACGTTGCATAATGCCCCATCGAGAGAACTGCAGATGAAATACACTGCGAATTCCTGATAACTCAAGTGCACGGGCGACAGCACACTACAAACACTGCAGCTTGACGGGATTAGCATACTTCATTGTTCATTGTCCTGCCCCATGCTCTGTTGTCTGGAGCTTGAGCATTCGTACCAATAGAAGATACATACCTTGGAGCAGGATTCGTCCACTTCAATTACAGCCCCCGTCTCGGGGATACCCATCGTTTGAGTTCCGACTGAATTTAAATTAACAATCAGAGAGCACTGTTGAGTACAGAACATCGTAACAGTCGCATTGCATTCGGCCCATTTAACCTCCTCCCAGCTGTAACTAGTGAAAGTTCATGTTAACATGATCAGCACAACATATAACCACAGAAAAATCTTTGTTGTTGTTCTTCTACCATCGTCTTATTCATATTAACATGATCAGCACAACATATAACCACAGAAAATCTTTGTTGTTCTGCTTCTACCATCTTCTTGTTCATGTTAACATGATCAGCACAACATATAACCACAGAAAATCTTTGTTGTTGTTCTTCTTCTACCATATTCTTATTCATGTTAACATGATCAGCACAACATATAACCACAGAAAATCTTTGCTGTTGTTCTTCTTCTACCATCTTCTTATTCATGTTAACATGATCAGCACAACATATAACCACAGAAAATCTTTGTTGTTCTTCTTCTTCTACCATCTTCTTATTCATGTTAACATGATCAGCACAACATATAACCACAGAAAATCTTTGTTGTTGTTCTTCTTCTACCATCTTCTTGTTCTTCAAAGGGTAGGTCACTTGACCTTGTTTCGGCCTCCTACCTAGTTCCAAGGTGGTTTTTGAGCTGATGAATAAAGATTTGCTCTGAAGAGTTTATGAGTCTCTTGCAAAGGTCTTATTTTTAACCCTAGAACTCCAAATGGATGTAGTAACAATAACAGTATAGGATGTAGCACTAAGAGTTGGCCTAATATTAATAGTCAGAGAAGTAGTACTAATTTACTGTCATAATATATGTTACAAATTTTAGAACAATTGAGTCGGTCATTGTTCAAACACACTAAGTTATTTTTTTCAATATTGTGATAAATCGAAGAAAACTGTTCTACTAGCTTAAGTTAGGTTAGGTTAGGTTAGGTTGGGTTAAGTAACGGTGACTAGGGGCGGGTTAGAGACGACTCTTTGCCAGTTGCGGCCGGTGATCGAAATCCTCGGTGAGGCCAGATGCAACTAGTTTAGGTGCCTCCAATAGGAAATGTTCATTTATGATATTAATTATTATTGTTATGTTATTAATATTATTATGTATTATTATTATTATTATTATTATTATTATTATTATTATTATTATTATTATTATTATTATTATTATTCATGAAAAATAATAATTTCACTCACAAAATAAACTGTTATGCTGTGAGTTTCAGTGATTGTTTCAGTGTGATGAAGCAACCCATATTATGTGTTGAAATTCCCCTTTCCTTCTTTTCTTTTTATTTTTTCCTTTGACAGCAACAAACAAGGCCAGCAGAGAAGTTTATTTTGCACTATACTACCACTTAACCATTTATGTTGCCCATACCAGGATGTAATAGAAACTCGCGTTTTAACATTATCTTCAGAAAAATTGTCAGCGATGTCGTAGGTATCTCTGTAGGCTCTCTATTTATTTAAAACTTCCTTTCTTTCAATATTATTTCTTCTCGAAAAAGGACACTCTAACAATGAATTAACTACACCAGCATTATTTGTCGCATTTGTTTCTGTTTATATTTTCCCGAAATACATAACAACATTGGCCCAGATTCATTACTGTACTACGAAGTACAATAGTACAACACCCTCGCTTAAGTCATAAACTAAGACATAAGGGGAGATAATAGTGTGGGTCTCTGCCTGCCAAAGAGCTGGAATTTTTGTTATTTATGGCCTATTTAGGAAGACAAGTCACCATTGCTATTCCCACCCCACTCTACTCTTACGGCCGGCCTATGGATGGGAGGAGTGAAACCTGACCAGGCCACGAGGCCGGAAGAATTGTGCCTCAGCTACAACGTTTTAAGCGCAATCTCAAAGCCCCCGCGAAAACACACGAAATGCAGAAGCCAGACCGTGCACGAGCGATCCTGGCCTCAGGAACAATTTTTACTGCAAAACAGGTCTATATACATCACAAGCCAGACACGGCACGAGCGATCCTGGCCTCAGGAACAAAGTTTACTGCAAAACAGGTCTATATACAACACAAGCCAGACACGGCACGAGCGATCCTGGCCTCAGGAGCAAATTTTACTGCAAAACAGGTCTATATACATCACAAGCCAGACACGGCACGAGCGATCCTGGCCTCAGGAGCAAATTTTACTGCAAAACAGGTCTATATACATCACAAGCCAGACACGGCACGAGCGATCCTGGCCTCAGGAACAAATTTTACTGCAAAACAGGTCTATATACATCACAAGCCAGACACGGCACGAGCGATCCTGGCCTCAGGAACAAATTTTACTCCAAAACAGGTCTATATACATCACAAGCCAGACCCAGCACGAGCGATCCTGGCCTCAGGAGCAAATTTTACTGCAAAACAGGTCTATATACATCAAGCCAGACACGGCACGAGCGATCCTGGCCTCAGGAACAAATTTTACTGCAAAACAGGTCTATATACATCACAAGCCAGACACGGCACGAGCGATCCTGGCCTCAGGAACAAATTTTACTGCAAAACAGGTCTATATACATCACAAGCCAGACACGGCACGAGCGATCCTGGCCTCAGGAACAAATTTTACTGCAAAACAGTCTATATACATCACAAGCCAGACACGGCAGGAGTGATCCTGGCCTCAGGAACAAATTTTACTGCAAAACAGGTCTATATACATCACAAGCCAGACACGGCACGAGCGATCCTGGCCTCAGGAACAAATTTTACTGCAAAACAGGTCTATATACATCACAAGCCAGACACGGCACGAGCGATCCTGGCCTCAGGAACAAATTTTACTGCAAAACAGGTCTATATACATCACAAGCCAGACACGGCACGAGCGATCCTGGCCTCAGGAAAATTTTTTACTGCAAAACAGGTCTATATACATCACAAAGATTTCAAATGCTTCTACAGCGATATATGCTTCATTAAAATAACTAATACATTATATAAAAACACAAAATTTGATTTCACTTAAGCCAAGTGACTGACGCCTGGCCTCACTTGCCTTAGTCAATCAGCCGCCACTGCGTCTTTGCACTTCTGCCATACTGAGCCTATTGTCTAATTTATGGAATGAATGAGGATGAGGTGTACCAGCCCACCGTTAGTAGTTTAGTAGTTAGCGCGTCTGATCGCGAAACCAGGTGGCCCAGGTTCGAATCCCTGTCGGGGCAAGTTACCTGGTTGAGATGTTTTCCGGGGTTTTCCCTCAACCCAATATGAGCAAATGCTGGGTAACTTTCGGTGCTGGACCCCGAACTCATTTCATCGGCATTATCACCTTCATTTCATTCAGACGCTAAATAACCTGAGATGTTGATACCGCGTCGTAAAATACTCCCCCGCCAAAATATAGTCTATGAACAACTAACCTTATCTCCATACACCCTGGGGCAGAATACGGTCCCTAATAATGACAAAAATATCTAGTCACTGGCATTACAGCTTACACTACAGGATTCATTTTTCATTACCATGTAGATAGTTTTATTCCAGTCCTGCAGAACCCGTAAGTGGGGGAAATATGACGTCAGCCTCACTCCACTTCTATTGAGGATGATCGACTTCCGCGTAGAGTTGTTTACATTCCCTGCCTTTGGCGGCACTGTAATTTTCGAAAAGGATTGTAATAAATGACGAGTAGAAATAAGTTGGATGAGACACAGTAAACAAGGAATTCTTTCGTCTTCTTTGACAATAAAATAATCATATTCTCTTATCCTTTGGAAGTAGTAATTCTTCACGGGTTTAGATTTTGCCATGTTCCAGTTCTCTTTAAACTGCAGTACGCGTATTATGTATTTATATATATATATTTCTTATTCATTCATTCATTCATTCATTCATTCATTCATTCATTCATTCATTCATTCATTCATTCATTCATTCATTCATTCATTCATTCATTCATTTTTATTTATTTATTTAGCTGGAGTGCGTTACAATGTTGAATGACAGCATTGACATCCGGTCATATAGCTATCACTCACTTATCAACGTACAATTTATTTATCGTCCTATTACTAGTAAACCCAGTTAAGACCAGTAATGCAAGTTTTGTAAAACAAGGAATTAAAACTTTATTAATGCACGAAAAATCATAATAAATTCTTCAAATAAAGTAATTGGTTTGTAGCCTGCATGCAACATTTCGGACTTATTTCATTTTAGTAGAATACAGAGCACGGAAAGACAAGTCGGGGACTGTACTTAACTTATTTTACACAAAAGGTGGCGGCTTTACTAGTAATAGGACGATATATACAAAGGTAGACCTTCTTACATTATATACATACATACATTTTAAAATATATTTTACATGTCTTTTAATTTATTTATTTCCCTCATTCATTTTTCTCTTATTTTCTAAAGGTATGTTCCTAAGAATTGTATTATCTGTTCATTTGTAATTCTTGATAGCGTATTGTATACCTGCCGCCGCGACAATGAATGTGAATGCAGCCGAGCGTAACTAGAACGTATGACCGCACTGGTAGAAAAGGTGGGTGGGGTAAGGAGGGAAAGTAAAATAGTCGCTCTGAGGAGCTACAGTTCTGCAGGTCTGTTTTATTCGAACTCCTACCACGTAGAAATCTAAATGTAATAAAGAGTATGTGTCAATTTCTAGAATATACTCAAAATTACGTTACTAAATGTAAAGGTGCTAATATTTTATACTTTTATTTCATTAATATTCCAGAACAGTAGCGGTTTGGGGAACACGACCCATGAACTTAAATTGGAAACTGAGCACCCGTCCGACAAAACATTAATTAAGAGAAACTTTCACTCGCTATAGGTGTGTAAAATAGTTGACTCTCACTTGCAAATTAATATTCCCTCACTACACACAGGCAACTGAGGTGTGAAGGTGCTAACCTCTTACTTGGATTACCTCATCAGTCTGACTGTGTCCAACACATTGTTACGCAGCTGTTAAGCGATTGCGATGTAGAGGACACCGGCCTCGGCATTGCGTTCGTATTTCTACTTCTCATTATACAAAGTATAGCCTGCGAGGAAAGTACTTTGATGACGCATTTCGATATTCTCACGGAAATACATCTTTTCAGTATCCGGATAAAGAAAAAGTGTTTTTTGCATGCATCTGTCTGTCTCTGTACAATAATTTCCAAATAACTGTTACAAGGATTTTCTTGAAAATCAGTGAGACCCACTGGGAACGAAATGATTTCACTTATTGGTCATCAGTAAGCTTCGAGACTTGGGACCCAATAGAGCAGTTCAGTGGGAAATCCGCATAACGGCGTACTGAGTATAGTGGCAAAGCGTACAGTGGGTGGGGGTACAGTAGAATGAATTCCAACAAATACGCAAAGAAAAACGCTCTGGATTTGAAGGTTCTGACGAATAATCTGATTTTCATACAAACTGTGTCTGAAACTATTACACGGTTAGAAAAGTCAGAGCAAGAGAACCGGAAGCCCTCAAATTAATTTAGAAAATGACACAGAGAATTAATGAGCCACCAAGTACACCGGTTACTGAACGTGTAAAACAGAAGTGGAAATCAATTTTATATAAAAATAACAGATATGGAACATTGTGTAACATAAACAGCAAATTAGTGGACATAGAGTCAACCGAGAATAAAGGACTGTTTTATAGACTGCTATGATGTTAGGTTTTTTCTTTTTGCTCCTATCACGTCATGCGACGTAGAGCACAGCTTTCCACAGTACAAACTTTGGCAGATAACCGAAAGAGATTTACGTTTGAGACATTGAGAATGTATCTGTAGTACATTGCAATTCGGTACTGTAACTGCATTTCCTAAAGACGGCCAATAGGATAAATGAAAAAAACTAAAATTGCTACATGCTTATAAAAGATAGGAGAATAAATAATTTTCACATTCTTTTGACATTATCATTGTGTAATTTATATTTGAAGAGTCCACTGCAAGAATGATGGATGTCACTTTCTTGTCGAAAATGAACCAAGACTGTCAATGCATAGCTTAATACATATAGAATGTACATAGAGAGTTATATGGCATTAACACTGATAGTCATTGTCCAGTAATGATCGGAAAATCTCAGCTAAGCTTTGAGCGCTAAGCATTTCAAACTTTCAATTGCTTCTCCTGGAAAATGTATTCCAAATGACATCCATCATTCTTGCAGGGGACTCTTCCCTTACTTTCAGAATGTACATGTGTGTGTTTACCCATACTACTGTCCTCTACTCTAAATAGCAACGTTGTTACCTCAACACATCTCTACCTACCTGCAGCGAGTCAACAACCTATAGGTCTAGTGCATGCACAGTAAACTTATTGTATCGGGTCCAAAGTCTCGAAGCTTGGTCATCAGCAAACCTTATGCACTTTATTCTTCTTCCTCCTACTATCACCCCTCCCATGTTCTGAAAATAGTTCTTCACCAAATCCTTCCAGTAAATATTGAACGTGGTAGGTGATAAAGAGCATCCTAGTCGTAATACTCTCCCTATTCCACTTCCTTCTGACATTTCTTCTCCTATTCTGACTTTGAATCGTTTTTGCGTATAAATATTACTGAATAGCCTCCTCTCTTTCCAATCAACACCAATTTTCTTCAGAATCCCCATCCAATTTCCTCTGTCAAAAACCTTTTCCAGGCCCACAAATATTACATACAGTCTTTATTCTTCCCTATCTTTCCCCTATTGTTCGCAGCAGTCCAACTGCATCTCTTGCACTTTTCCTTTCCTGAAGTCAAATTGCTCTTCTTCCAACTGTCCTTCCATAGCTAATAAAATAGCTGAGTACCTACCTAATGCTTACCACAGGGATCGGAAAAAATGTAATCGTGATCCCTAGCAATAGTGACATCGCACGGATAGCGCCTCTCGTCCCCGGTCTGTAAATAAACAACCCGTCTCGTCCCCGACTTAAATACATTTCCAATTTCAATTCTGATCTATCGACTACTCGTATAGGCTACACCACTGAGTGAAATGTTCACGGGGTAACCAATTCTCATGCACCGGCTATTGACAACCCTGCGAAAGATGGTGATTCTGCGTTTCTGTATTGCCTGTACCAGTACCTACCCGTCCACCACACAGTACACACTGATATCTGCTATTCTGTATTTCTTGTATCAGTACCTGCTCAACACATGTCGCAACTGAGTGAAATCTCGAGTCAGCGGGGTAAAACAATTCTCGTGGTAAATAATTACAAGTTTAATATGCACAGACTATTGCCTTAAGGGAGACAAATACAGGGACATCATTTTATTTTTACTAACATTTTTAATATTAACTTGTCTATACCTCTGAATCAACGCCGTTTGCTACCCCCTTCCACGATTGAGTTCGATGATACTGGCGTAATATACTGTACAAACAAATCACTTTACTGGGTATAGGAGGGAAGAAAAGTAATTCATCTATTTACGTAAACTAGGAAATATTGCACCTTTGGGTTTGATCATTTTCATTATTATTATTTTTTTTGTTTAATCAAAATACAGTACAGTATTAACAATGAGTATTTTTACTCACGAACTGAGCTGTCCATGTGGACGTATTCATTATGAGATGTATTATACTGTCTACAGCACATTAGCGTATAATGTAGAGAATGAAGTTAAATTGAAAAATAATCATAATATGGATATTTAAACACATTTAAATCATTTCGATACAGGCTTCAGTTCTTTTGTGCATATTATCGCACTATAGACTATTGTACCTAATTCCAATTACCAGTAACTCATGTTGAAATAATTCTGTACCTACTCTATAAAAGAGTACCTTACGTACTGTAAATTCAATCTTCACTTCTGCCCGATCCGAAAAGATAAAATTACTCAAACATGCTATCTACTGTTCGTCCAAGTGGTTATATCGTAGGGTCGTAGAAAGGGAGGAAATCACGTGACAGTTAATTACTTAACGAGGCCCTTTTATTTAAGTTTTTTTAAACACTTCTATAATATTACGTAGATGTCCAATTTCTAACAGAAATTAATGTTCTCAGAAAAGAGCTAAGACGCCCAGCCGCTAGCTGGCGAATGAAAGCTGGTGTGGGAAACCGGGATACGACGTAGGCAAATGGACGACAGTACCTGTGCGAAAATGATTCAATATTGAAAGCTCTTTCGTCACTGGAAAACGCGAACATATTTCTGGAACGTACTGTTTACTATGACCGTAAGGCTACTATGACTGTATATGCGGTCTTGGATCTGTATGGAGGACGGTTGAACTTCATTAGTAGAAGGGGTGGGAGTGAAGTACATTAAAAAAACTCAGGTACAATAAAAATTGAAGTAAAAATAAAATGATGTCCCTGTACCTATGTTAAGTGTAATAGCATTTAATGATTCTTTTAAACATTCGTTTCATATCCGCAAAAAATGAATTTATTAGAAAAGTAGCCTACCTGGTCAAGTATAAGACTTCAAGACTTCAATCTGTACGGATAATGTCGCAAAATTATAGTTAAAATGAGACCTCTTTACTTTTAAGCAAGTGGCTAATTTATTTTTAAGTAGTTTCATTATTTAATGGCATTTTTTTTTATAAAATGGACACTACTTTACTCATGAAAGAATAACTTTTTAACCACACCAACCTGCAAAATGATTGCTCAGTCCCAAGTCTGCACAAAGTAGGAGTAATGCGCAGAAAATTAGGTGGGGGCGGGTTGGACTATTGCATTAACGGACCGAAAATTTCGTCGGGACAAGTCGGTCGATTCTGGGACGATACGGGCCATGCCCGGTAGCGCAGTAAACTGTTTTTGCTTCCCCCTCCCTTCCATCCAACTCCCCTACAACTCCAGTACACAAGCATCTATCAGTGACGGGTTACCTGCTTGGATTTAGATTACTTCTTTCTCAAAATCTTCAACGTCTGTTCGGAAACATGACTGTGTTTAAGGAAGAATGGGAGGAACAGTTTTTGTTGTGCATATGGAGACAATGTAGACGCCTCTTGTGTTCTAAAATTTTAATAGCTACTTATAGATCAAACATCGACATTACGACAACTGTCATAATGATTACCTCGAAATCATAGGTAAGCATGAACTTATCAATGTAATTGCAAACGGAAATGTATACAGTAGAAAGTACGGATAAAAATAATTTTATTTTCGTAGGACTAGGACGAGGCGAAGCAATTAAAACATAAAAAACTAAATTCAAATAATAATTCCGGTAGTAAAATATGATGAAGCAAGATATGAGTCAAAGGGAACTTTCTGTATAATACCACAGTCTAGTATATAGGCCTACAGTCACGAAGCTCAATACGTAGTAAATATGCATCCATAGATAGTTGCTAACCACTAGGATCGCTAATATCGCCTCATTACAGACAATGCGATATAGTACCGGCACAGTCTAGTGTTCCTAGCACCCTCACAACTCAAGCTACTTGACTGTATATACTAGACTGTGATAATATGTATAAATTTTCTTTGAACTGTGATTACAGATTTGCTTGCTTTATGCAAACCAAACCTGAGATTTTTCCTGTTGCCGTGGTGTGTCTCAATAACAAAAATTCGCGAATAGGCACACCATTACATTCTTTATCCAAAATAAAGGTATGTTCCTATTTACGAAAATCTCACATGTTGCTTAATTTCCGTATCGACTGACAACAATCATCAGTGCCATCCACATCGTGATGAAAACTTTTAAGTTGAACTTCGCAATAAAAACGATTAAAATATCCCTACAAAATAAGAAAAGTTCGAGAGGGCCATCCTGTTTTATACAAATAAAATCATGGCTATACAAAGAATCAGAGCAGTCCTAATATATTATAGACAAAGTTCATTCTACTGGCTACTTAATGAAGAGAATGACCAAGAAGAACAACAATTGCCAAATTTTTAGAAACAAAGAAGAGACAAGAATTGAGACTACGATCAACAAACGACTTAGACATCAACGTAGCTACTGACAGTTAAAGTAACATTCATAAAGTGTTACCGGTAACATAGTTTGGAGCTGATTGTGAGTCAATGACGCGTATGTTAGCAAATAATAGCGCACTGAATTTTAGTTAAATTGATTACATATCGCGTACAATATTACGAAATAAATTCGTTCAGCGTTATTGGATATGAACAAAATTCGACCAGTAGTTAGAAGAAATCGCTTGTCGTTGCTAGGAAACTATCATACAAACCCTAATGAAAATATATAAAGAGGTAGTTTTCTCTTTCTGATTATGTGGTTGCGAATCTGTGGTAACTTACTAAGGGAAGATCACTCAAAACATTTAGAAGCTATGGTAATTAAAAGCGCTTAGAAGAATTGCGCATTACACTTTGGTGGATAGAAAATGTGACGAGGAAATACAGAAAAAACTCAGTAAACGCTAGGAACGTTGATAAATAAAACTTAGAAAGACCATGTTGAACCTATGAGAAGTACAGAGTAAAAAATACAACCTACGATGGAGGGAAGGAACCTGGAGTGATCCAGTACAAGAGTCCGAACGTACAGTTTTGTCACAGTCTAGTATATACAGTCGCGAAGCTCAATACGTAGTAAATATGCAAACATTAGATAGTTGCTCACCACTAGGATCGCTAATATCGCCTCATTACAGGCAATTCAAAATAGTACCGTCACAGTCTATTGTTTCTAGCACCCTCAAAACTCAAGCTGCGTGACTGTATATAGTAGACTGTGGTTTTGTGTCCATATCGTGGTGATGATGATGATGATGATGATGATGATGATGACGACGACGATGATAATGATGATGATGATGATGGTTAGAAAAATGAGCAGAAGAAGAAATGAAAAGGTATAGTAGAGTAAATTTCCGTAAAGAAATTACATAGGCTATTATAGTAAATGAATAGATTAACACATCATCTAAGAAATAAATGATAAAAAACAAGCAGTGAGTGTACCTAAAAGTGTATGTTTCTCCGATACTTTTTCAAATATTTAATTATGATTACATATTATTCCCGTTTTTACGCTAAATGTACTCAGCTGACCATATTTGCATTATGCAAGAAGCACAAGGTAACTGTACTATTTCTAAATACAGTAATAACACTGGTCTACAGTGGTTTTGCTACTGAACAAAAACAAGTGTACCAACCCTAATTTGAGTGTGCTGATTACAGATCTGAAGTCCGTTTTATTCTATCACGTCACAATTTTAAAATAATAACATGTTCAAAATTTTCATTTTTAATACATTTAGATCCATTTTATTGTGATTTTGTTACTGAACCAAAACAAGTGTACCAACCCTAATTTGAGTGTGCTGATTACAGATCTGAAGTCAGTTTTTTTCTATCACGTTACAATTTTAAAATAATAACATTTTTAATTTTTAATTATGATGTGCGACACTACATTCAAAATTGAGTGCTCAGAGCGGGTGCTCGTGTAAAGGGGGTTAAGTCGAATTGCAAGGTATGTAAACTTCTCTCCTTTGGTACTGAACAAAACCCCTTTGTGACAAAATATGGAGCACTGTAACTGCATCATATATGCAAGAATGACCTAACCCCTTTAACACAAGAGAAAAGTAATTGTGGATAGTTCAAATCTGTACTTATTCCAGTGTAGCCAAAACAACTTAACCCCCTTTACACGAGCACCCGCGGAACTGGAAGCTTGAGACACATTTGTACTAGTGTCAACTAGGTTTTTAGGAAATTATTGAGCTAATAATTACACTGAGCTAGTATATAACATGCTTAGAGCATTTCAGAATCTAGGTTGTCACAGCTCTTCAAAAATGCAATTTCTTCATTCACACTTTGACTTTTTTCCTTAAAATCTCGGCGTACATGGAGAGATGTTTCATCAGGACATATCAACGATGGAATCCAGGTACCAGGGTCAATATGGTTCGAGCATGATGAGTGATTTCTGCTGATTTCTGCAGTGAGCAATCACTTGCCAACATAAGCGGAAAAGCAAAGGTCTCAAGCACTTTTACCAGAGATTTAGTGTCTACTACATATTGTAAGTGTATATCGTCTTATAAATTTAATTAAAATAATATTTATTTTTGCTAATAATTGTAACATAAAATATAATATTTACAGAAAAACTTTAGCTCGCCCCTGAAACAGTAGAACTCGTGCTCAGGGGCGGATTCCTGAATTGAAATTAATAAGTATACAATACAATTTGTCTTATGTCTACTATTCAATTACAGTATATAAATTTAAATTTACAATTTTTCAATTTTTATAAAATCCATACGTAACTTTTTAAATTTAATACTAGAACTATTAGAATTGACAAGATTAGGATATTTTCATATAAATTTGTTATATATTCTTGGACCTAAATTACTACTATGATTAAATACTGTAACAGTGTTGCATTTTGGTTCAAAGAATCTTAAAGAATTCATACCTTTTGTTTCATAACTATGAGAATACAATGCAAAATTATTTCGATTTTTATGTATGAATTTTATTAATACAACATAATAAATTTGTCTTACGTTAAGGTCATTAAAGTCTAAAAACAAATTTTGAGATGGAAAATCAATAGGTTTACGAAGATATATTTTAATTATTTTCTTCTGTAATAAAGTGGATTAAAATTGGATTTAAATAAACTACCCCAGCCTATAATTCCATACATATTACCGACTGAAATAAAGTTAAGTATATTGTGCGTAATAAACTTATTGGCAAGTATACTTATTGACAACTTGTATGATATAACAGTTCGTTAAGAATGTACTAAGCTCAATTTATATCGTTGACTTTACGGCACAGGCATGTACTGAATAGTAAGATATAGAATTAATGTTACAGTCCTATAACTAAAAAACCTGACGAGCTATGATAAATCAGATTACAGATCTGGAATAAACGCATCATTTTCAGTTTAGAACACTTGAAATTTCCTAAGTAGCAGATAAAAGTGTTTTTTTTAAGACCAGTATAACGATATACGAGGGAGTCTATAGGCTACATACAGGTTTGCACTCACAATCAGCTGTATTCGAGTTCGGATTCTTTTCACGGAATTCTGCACCTGCACGTCCTTGCCACTGCTTCTTGTATTCAGTCGCCTTGAACCTTACTTCCAGAGTGCAATGTTAACAGACAAATGACTTCTATTGCCTTGACATGCTAGCCGCAACTGTATTCCGTGTCAAGTTGGTTTTTATACAACCAGTCCCGCTTTTTGCTACATATTGTTGACGCTATGTTCAAGCGATGTTGGATAGGATTTGCTTTGAAAGAAGGCTCAGTTACACATCAGAATTAAGCCGTTTCTTTATTGCAGGGTCTTATACCAACAGAACAAATGGACAAGGTGTGAACAACACTATCGTGTATACTTGTGTAAGTTGTGCAGAAGTATTTGTAGATGTAGAAAGAGAAGGAGAGACAGAGGAGAGTGTAAAAAACACAAAGAGAAGTGGGAACAGAAATCGACAAAGGTATTATTGGTTTACTTTTACTCTGTCTACTGAATAAACTCAAGAAAAGATTACAAGGGACCTTTGAGAAAATGACAGGAATAAGTCTTGGCCAATACAGTGCTATGCCATTCAAGACGTCTGACTCTCTCACGCACAGATGGACAAGAACTCTGTTTCCTGGACTGCAGATTGGAGCAGGGGCGTATTTAGGCCTAGGCAGCTGCCTAGGGCGGCAGATTGAGGGGGCGGTTTTTAAGCTACTACTGTTAATTTTTTTAAATTTTATTCATAACTAGAGATGAGCTTAAACGATATTTTCAAGTATCTGTGACAACTGTGACTGTGACAATTAAATATCGGTGATTTTGTCACACCGATATTTTGTATCGATACGTAGCATGAATGACACCGATAAAAATTAGCAGGAAATATTGAACAGCAGTGAAATATGAATACGATTTCTCTATACACACCACTCATCAGTGATTTATATAGGAAAATCCAACAAAGAAATTATGTACATGTACCATTAACAAATAAATACTTACTTAACTGAACAGTAACATGTCAAAAGTTAACCTCATGTACCAAGAGGTTATATTATAGATATTGAACCAGTTGATCATTTTTAAATGTAGTTGGGTATGGAGAAATTGAGGTTATATGATTATCCTAATCGTTTTAAAACTTGATCCTTTTTATTGTATATAATACAATGGATAAAATATTTTAAGTCGTGCATTAACATTATAATATTGAGTCATAGATTAAAAATTAATGAAACATAAGTATTCGGAAAAACATTGGAAAATAATTACAAAACAAAACAGTTGTTCAGACAGGATTTTACACAATATTAAGTACTGGTAACCAATGGTGTTATTATTTAAATCGTGTAATAACTACATCATTTATAATAAGATGGAGAAACTACTGCCAGATTGCTGTTATTGTATCATGCGCACGCGCAAACCTACGACGTAGAGGAGAAAATATCAGTCACAGAGTACTGAATATGGAGAAGATTTCGATAGCGATATTTTGTCACAGATATTTCGCGTCATCAGTCACAGGTTTATCTGTGACAAAATATCGGTTTGTGAAATATCGGCCATCTCTATTCATAACTCTTTAAAAGAGTACATAAACTTAAACGCACAATGAAAAGGATATGAATAACATTGCCAACAGTTACTTCAAATTTAATCAACATCTGCCAACGGAAAAAAAGACAGTTTTTCAATAATACTGTCACAATGCGATCATAGCACTTTTTTCAATGTTATGCCCTCTCACCGTGAGAGTCTCACGTCATAACCTTAAAGAACTTACTGATATTATATTACGATACGTTAGGAAGGCAAATTTCGTTGCTCGCAAACATAAGCTTTGTGATGAGACGCCGCTAACTCTGTCATAAGAGTAGCCAGCATCAACATCAATAATGCCCATTCAGATTTAAATTCAAAGAAAATAACGCCAGCCATTGTATCAGCCGGATGCTTGGTAGTTCAGTTTAATTTTAAACTGTAAAGAGTGCAGTTGTTTTGTACCTAGGTGATTTATATTTTAATATTTATTAGGAAGAGTGACAGTCGGAAAAAGGTAAGTGGTTCTGAATACCGGAAACACCTCTGTTTGAGGTTCTGGCTAATATGTAAATCTATCATCAGACAGTACATCTCATTTGACGATGTGTCAGAGGAAGAACTGCATCTGAAATCTGATTAATATAATATGTAGCTAGTCAGCGATGTATGGAATGAAGGGAGAAGGGAACTGGTCACCCTACTGCATTATCTCCTGGCCTAGTTGCCTTATGAGTGATGCCTTCATGGTGTCACTTGTGAGATCCAGACCTGTCTTCGGACAGTTGACTAAACAACAATACCGGAAACTCGAGAAAGACAAGGCAATAAAAAATAGGAAATTGTGAGAAAAAGTACAAAAATAGATGTGCTATTTAAAGAAACAAACACGCCAGTTCGAGTCCAGATACATCAGAGTGTAATACAGAGTGAGTATAAATGACTTCCCTGATTACGAAAATTATTTGTGGACAAACGAATGAACGTAAAAAATTCTTAAATATACAAATGTATGGAGAAACTCTCCAAGTTTTTAAACATAACTTATAGGTGCTCGATATGGGCTTCCCTTGTGACCCTGCAGACATCAAGCTGATAGTTCAATTCGTCCCACACACGGCTAAGTGTATCCATATCGATTGCAGCAATTGATGTGGGCGCATAGCTCTGACAGATTTTTCGGTAATGGAGGTACAAAAACAGAGTCTTTAACATACCCCCACAGATAGAAGTCACACGGTGTTAAGTCAGGGGAACGTGGAGGCCAGGACAAGATATGCATATCAACTTTATCGTTGCACTTTCCAAGTCCAAGATGTACGGCCTTTCTTTTTTTCTCGAATCCGTGCCAGGACATGTTAGAAGACTGGCTGATGCCACAGCTGGAGAGTGATAGTGCTGATTTCATATATCAACAAAATGGCGCTCCACCTCACTTCCACAACGAAGTCCGGACATTCCTGAACGACCAATTGCCAAACAGATGGCTTGGTCATGCGAGGAGAGACGACATGCAGCTCTTGTCTTGGCCTCCACGTTCCCCTGACTTAACACCGTGTGACTTCTATCTGTGGGGCTATGTTAAAGACTCTGTTTTTGTATCTCCATTACCGGAAAATCTGCCAGAGCTACGTGCCCACATCATCAACGGCATTGTTGCAATCGATATGAATACACTTAGCCGTGTGTGGAACGAATTGAACTATCAGCTTGATGTTCGCAGGGTCACAAGGGAAGCCCATATCGAGCACCTACAAGGTATGTTTAAAAACTTGGAGAGTTTCTCCATATACTGCTATATATAAAATTTTTCTACGTTCAATCGTTTATCCACAAATAATTTTCATAATCAGGGAAGTCATTTATACTCACGCTGTAATGAGGCAAACAGTACAGAAAATAGTGGAACGTGTGGTTTATCTCTGTCAGGCGTTTCCGATATTAAAAACAATAATAAAGACGCGGAATCAATTATTTCAGTTGATCCAAATGACTCATATAGGGCGAAATAAGGGGCGGAAATACTTTTCTCTGCCTAGAGGCGCCAAGTAGCTAGATTCGCTCCTGGACTGGAGTAATTTTATTTAGTTTAATCCTTTTGTATTCAGCTAAAATTTCCGATCACTCAAGACCCACATATTTTGCCAGAGTACGTTATTGTATAAGCACCCACTATTAAACATTAGACCTAACTCTGATAGAGGTTCTGGCTGATACATCAGACAGTAAATCTCACTTGACGATATGTGTCAGAGAAAGAACAGTAAATTGTTTGTATGCATCTTACGTTTGATTAGTGAGATATGTTACTAGTCAGCGATGTATGCAATGAAGAGGGAAAGAAACTGGCCACCCTGTACCATTATCTCCTGACTTAGTTGCCTCATGAGTGATGTCTTATTGGTGTCAGTTATGAGGTTCAAACCTGTCTTCGGACAGTTGGCTAAACAACAACATTAAAGTAATTAATACAAGTGCAACAAAGAATATGTTAAGACATAAATAAATCTAAATGAGGGGTTGGAAAGCAATGGTGGATCATTAATGTTTAGGTGAGGGGTTTGGACTTTTTCCATTGCTGGTTGTCACAATCAAAAATTTAAGACACGACGTTTCGAAGGGTGGTTCTCCCTTCGTCTTCAGGTGGAAGGAAAGAGAGAACGGAAAAAACCTACTGTTGGGATCGTTACGTACAGCTATTCTGTATGACTGATCATACAGATCATCCACCTGAAGACTGATTATACAGAATAGCTGTACGTAACGATCCCAACAGTAGGTTTTTTCCTTTCTCTCTTTCCTTCCACCTGAAGACGAAGGGAGAACCACCCTTCCAAACGTCGTGTATTAATTTTTGATTGTGACAACCAGCAATGGAAAAAGTCCAAACACCTCACCTAAACATTAAGAAATAAATCGTTTAATGAAACGAATGAATAATCTTTAATAAACCGTACAACATGCTTTCAAACTTTACAATTTATTCTTGAAAAATGTAATACGCAAAATTCAAAGTAATAGGAAGTTCGTTAAAATTGCTAGCAGATGGCGTAGGAACTGATTTTCACGTAGTTACCCTTGAATGCAATGAAGCATACGAAACTTTTAACAAATTATTATTGATGGAATCCTAAGAAACTAGCGCTCCATTATTTTATTATGAATGCGGTGGTATAGAACTTTGTGCTGAGATTTATTATTTGTTCAGGAGAAATATTTTGGATTTAACTACAGAATCGAATTTCCGGTTTGAGATTTCCTGCAAGGACATATACGAACCAGGCGTCATCTAAATCAGTTATAAAGGAAACATACACTCCCAAACCATTAAAAAGATTCTTGTTTTCACACCGATCATTGAAATTAACAAAATCTAATTTGCTTGTGGCCACTAGAATGTCTTCATCTCTGTAACGTTAGCAGTTCCCATTTTATCGTCGTAGAAGTAAAGAAATTATCTTTATTCCCTGTTTAGGTACGACAGATGAAACGTTCGCACATGCGCATATGCCGTGTCAAATCGAAACAGCTGACTGCTCGCAAAAGACAACGTGCTCGCTCACTGCACAATGAAAGGGAAGTAGCGCTTTTATTCCAAACACTCCGAAAAACATGCTTTTTGTCACATCAGCGGTATTCCACGCTGTGTAAAATAACTGTCATTGCTGGACATTTAGAGAGTTTTCAGGGAGCTCTATATAAACCAGCGGTTCTAAAACTGTGGTCCGCGGAGAGGTAATAGTCAGAGGTCCATAATGAGCTTTAAAGCTAAAATTTTGTTATTTCACTTTGTAACGTAAAGCATAATAAAACTACCATGCAATACCAATTCATTTTTCATTACGGCCAAATGAATAGACAAGCGATTCATTTCATTGTCAAGAAATTCAGGAAATCAAAACCTTTACTTCTTCAGAATAGGATCAACCTGAGGAAATATTCTGTGGTTTCATGAAACTTGCTGATACAATCGTTACATCTACGAAATGTATTTCCAATTCATTGCGATTTTATTGTTTTGATTTCTTGTCAGATTAGATTTTCATTAACTCTTTTCCATAATTATTCATTAGACAACTTCCGGCAGTATACCTATTTCCAGTATGCTGGATCTTCTGGATCAGGTATTCAGTCCCTTTTCAGGTTTCAAAGCCAGAGAGCAAAATAGAGACGTAGTGCAGAGGGCGGCCACTAGAGGGAACCCAAGAGTTGGAACTTAAAAGTGAGACGAGTCTTCCGACGCCGGGGTGAAATCCGGTGTGGCTTAGTGGATAAAGCGTCAGCACGCAGAGCTGAAAACCCGGGTTCAAATCCCGGCGCCGGAGAGAATTTTTCTCCGTTCCATTACTCTTTCATCGTAGAATTCACGTTGGTCTCGAAGATTCGCAATTTGATCTTTATTTTTAATTCTTTGGACCTCCATACTGGATGTAGGATTATTTAGGCACCCTTTAATGTACACAATAATGATTTATTTTGATCGTGATATTCGTCAAGTTTTATGAAGAAAGAGAACAAAATCGAAAACAACTGCAATTAAGGAAGACATTCTGTGAAATATATATGAGACATTTCTGTTGTAAGAGAATAACTGGAGAGTATCGTATTCGTAGTTGTTCTTCCTGGAGGAAGCGACCTGGAAATTACATTTTTAATTAATTTGAGTATGATTATTTTGTTCATTTTCTCAGAATATTAAGATAAAGGACTTCCTTGACGTACTCCTCTCCCAAATTCACTTCCTTCTGACATTTCTTCTCCTATCTTGACTTTTACCCGTTGTTTCGTATGAAGATTACTGAACAGTCCTCTCTCTGTCCAGTCCACAATTTTCTTTAGGATCCCCATCAGTTAATTCCAATCCACTATGTCAAAAGCACTTTCTATGTCCATAAACACTATATGTACACACTTCTTTATTCTTCTCTAGGTATCTTTCCCCGATTGTCCGTAGCAGTCCAATTGCATCTCTCGTACCTTTCCCTTCCTGAAGCCAAACTGCTGTTCTTCCAGCTTCTTCCACATTAGAATATAAACGTCGATTCAGTATTCACAAGAGAATCTTTGCCGAGTGCGAAATTAGACTAACAGTCCTGAACGCCTCACATTTCTTGGCATTATTTTTCTTCGGTATTAGAATCAACACTGTCTCCGTAAAATCTTCAGGCCATTCGCCTTTCTCATATATTTCGTTGCATAATGATAGAATTTGCTCTTGTCTTCACCCAAACAGTTCACTAATTCAATGTGAATTCCATCAACTCCTGTTACTTTACCATTCTTCATTTCTTTAAGCGCTAGTTCAACTTCTTCTCTTAAAACAGAAAATCCTATTTCGTCTTTTGATACGGCTTCTTCGTCTTCTATAGCTAAGCCATCTGGACGATTCCTTGTCTCATATAGCTCTTCTACATATTTCGTCCATCTGTTTAGTATTCCTTGTTTGTCTGTTATTTCATTTCCGATGTCGTCCTCTACCAACCAAATGGATTTCCTGTTTTTATTTGTGAAGTTCAAACATTTTACTTGGCGGTACATTAAATCATTTCTTCCTTTTCTCTCTAGATCCTTTATTTCTTCACATTTCTCTTTCATTCAGTCTTCTTTTACTTTATCAGTTTCTCTTCTTAGTTCGTTGTTTAGTTACCTGTAGTTTCTTCTACCTTCTTCTGTATTGATGTTTATTTTCTCTTCTCCTCCATCCTCTCCAACATTTTTCCTGTGACCGAAGGTTTTTAATTCTCACACCTTCTGTGTAGCCTATTGTTTCTTCTGCTGTTGTCTGTATACAACTTTTTTAATGATTCCAGTACTCATTAATATTTTCAGGTGTGGATTCCAATGCAGCAGCTTTCTCTTGAATATAAAGAGCCGAGGAAATATTTTCGATAGCTCTATAAAGCCTCCCTTAACAATTTGCGTATGTGCATTGTCATATTAAAAGTGAAAGAAGTATTAAGTTTGGGTATTATCAACACTTAAAATGAAGTAAAGAACATTTGGAAGAAGAAAGGAGTAATAATTATTCAAAACATTTTAATTTCAACAGAAATTATAAGGAAATCACTAAAAACATTAGCCCTTAACAAAAAATTCTCCACCTGAATGATATTTCTCGGCCTTGAGCTACACATACGCGCACACACACTCACTACATACCTACATACGTACATACATACATACATACATATATACATACATTACATAAATACATTATACACACATACATTACATACATACATACATACACATACATTACAAACACACATACATACGCACATACATACATACATGCATACATACATACATACATACATACATACATACATACATACATACATACATACATACATACATACATACATACATACATGAGTACATACTTTACATAGAGTGAACAGTAAGTAATATAATTAATTTCAGGTGACTTTTCATTATATATTTCAAACAAAAATATTTAATATAATTTTGTTCGTTTGATATGAAATATTTCATAGTATGTTTTGGGGAAGCCATTGATTTAATTCCTTATATGTTCAGTCAATTTAAGAGAGGAATGTATTGTGATATTAATGATTGAAAGAATTTTATTTTTTCCTTTAAATATACAGACATTGAACCGAACAAATGTAACATTTTAAAATTCTTTTTCAGAACGAAAAGTTACATTTGTTCGGATCAAATTTCTGCCCATTTAAATGACAATACTAAAATTCTTTCAATCATTTATCATAATAGGCACATACTGCTCTTTTAAATTGACTTAGCATATTGGGAATTAAATCAATGGCTTTTCCAAAACACGGTATGAAATGCTTCATATAAAACAATAATTTTTAAGTCAAAAAGGAAACAAAAACAAGCCAAAATGTATTAAACTTTTTTTTTAATATCTCAAAGAATAACCCCCTGAAATTAATGACATTACTTACAGTTTAACCTGTATATATGTAACTTTGCATAGTGACTTCGACAAAGAAACTAGTAGAGTTGTGAAAACTGTCAAGGTCCACTGATAATGTATATTGCACGGAATTTGCGATTACATCACTCGAGTGTTGCGTTTTAAAATAAATCATGGTAGCAATACAGAATCTTTGCTTCGGACTCCGATTTTCGAATAACCCTGGTGCAAAGTGGTTCTCAATGAAGTATGTAAGGTACGCAATTCATCTATTCAAAGTTTTAATAAAACATTTTCAAATCGTATGCAGCAAGCCATTTAGCGAATCTCTGAAGTCAACGATATTAACCCTTGCAACATAGCTCGTGTGAGAGCGAAACTGCTCCCCGTTGAGAGAACGAACCTTCCGTACTTGAAATTATTCCGTTAGCCTTGAAACAGAATTAACGAGATTAAGGAAAATTGTGAAGAAGGAAAAAAGTAATCTTGAGAAAACAGAAAGGAGAATGAAAGAGAATATTAATATAAACAAGTGAAAATATGGAAGACAAAAACACCGCGGGAGATAAGAAGAAAGGCTGAGGCAATTGTAAATAATCAGCTTGGAAGTTGGCTGGATTATTTGAAAGGACGGAGAGAGAGGCGGATGGCAATGTTCAGGGAAATCTGCAATTTACCGTCTAACTACGGCATAGAGAAGCGAAATGTGCGATATCAAGGCTGAGTTGGAAATGCAGACAGGATCCTAACTGGGCAGATAAGAAGGCGCGAGGGAGGGCAGAATCTGGGGATGGGGAGGGGAAAAAGCCTGCGAGAAAGAGAGAAATAAATGTAATACAAAAAAGGAAATGAGTAATGGGGAAGTTTTAAGCATTTCATGGCTAATATGAACTGTGACACGTAACCCAGCTCACGGTTTAACTACGAGAACTGACCCCGGCCTTCGCACCACAACATTTTTAACCCCTTTGTTTCTCTTTTTATTCTGCGAGGGTGGTGTGAAGACAACTTCAAGCTATGTGAGTAATGTTAAAACTTGATGCCGCATCTAAAGCCGCGGCTCTGCCAGCGCTTGTTGTCGGATTACAATTTAAATAAAACTCACAAAGAAATTCATGTAAAATTCACACATGATTTTCATTCATAAAATAAGACAACATTTATTATATACTAGCCGTACCCGTGCGCTCCGCTGCACCTGTTAGAAATAAATATAAAGTAATTACATAATTAAAATAGGACGTTTGATCCAGGGAACAACTTTTACAACAGCGCAAGATAATCTGCTTGGCTCATTACACAATTTTTTTTTTGCATTGCATTTATTGCATATATATTTTATGTATTTTAACACGATTCAATTGAGCATAGTTAAAATTTTAATTATAAAATAATGGATTGCTAAGCTAACGCACTATTACTGCATACTAAATCAATACACTCTCGTTGTTCGTAAATTCTCTGAGATTAAAATGAGTGTACATAAATATTATTTTAAGAAATACAGAAAACGAATGTACAAAATAGCCTATCAAATTTTCTGTGCACAAGAAGCTATTTTAATCTTACCTGTCCTCGATTTACTCAGACGTTACTGTAATAACATTAGGCCTATAGCATTATGTCCATCTAGAGAAACTACACTTTCCAATGGTGAAATAATAATTAATTATACAAATCGGTTAATTTAGCTTCTGATATTACTTCATTCAAACACAGAAACATTCTCTGTAGGCTATGTTTAATAGCTTTCAATTGTTGATGTCCAAGGCCCCTGTTTCGATTGTTGTTGTCCAAGGCCCCTTATAGACGAAGTCATTTGATCTTAATTCATTGCACCGTCTTAGATGGCGTTATTTTAATATTAAAACTCATTTATCTCATTAAATATCAGTCCTATCAAAATTTTGTAAAGAATAAAACTTATCGGAAATCATTTTTAAAGAAACGTTTGTTATGTAACATTTTCACAAAAATCAATAATAAGCGAGATATTTCGATTTATTTAATTCAGGCCCCTTATAACCCCCCTTTTAAATAAAGTATTTTGAATGCCATATAGCCTAAAATCTAAGTTACAACGAACTTAATTTATATTCCAATTTTCATATAAATCGGTTCAGTCATTATCGCGTGAAAAGGTAACAAACATACAGACATACAAACAAAAATTTCAAAAATGCGATTTTCGGTTTCAGCGTGGTTAATTATATATGTTAGGACCAATTATTTTTGGAAAATCGAAAATTACCAGAAAAATTTCGGCTACAGATTTATTATTAGTATAGATTATATCATTCGTCATTGCAATCATGCCTACACGAAAGCAATCAAAATATTAACTACTATACAAAATTAAACATTCTGTGATTTTCTGAAAATGAAGTTATAGTTATCAATTCTGGTGAAGATTTTCGGAGAGCTCTGTTTACTCCTGATATATATAATCTGTGGTGCTACAGCCCGCGAAGGGCCTAGACCGACTAGCCGGCTGCTGGCCTCACGCCCACATGCCGAAGCAAAGGTGGACGATCATCCAACCAGAATGGCGGTATCGTGTGGTTAGCACGATGATCCCCCCAGCCGTTATAGCTGGCATTCCCAACCGGATTTCGCTATCTATCGTAGCTTCCCAAATGCATCACGATGCTGAGTGGGCACCGGTCCCATACACTGGCCGAAATTTCATGAGAAAATTTCTTCCCCCATGAGGACTCGAACCAGCGCGCATTTCGTAACGCGACTCCTAGGCAGAATGCCTTAGACCACGACGCCACGGCGCGGGACAATTATTTCCTTTAGGCTATAACATACCCTAATTTCATTTTAAGCTTATCTAATATAGAAGACTTAACCCTTATAGACTTATTTCAGGAACACATAACATACTAGTAAATTCACTGTAGACACATTTCTAACACATAATTATATTAACACTCGTACTAAAAGGACTGGGACAATAAGATGTTTAAAGACTAGTACGCGGGAAGACACCAAACTTAAATTTTACAAAGTGGTAGCAGTTCCTATGTTGATGTATGGTGCAGAATTTTGGGTTCTAAATAAGAAAGAAGAACGCAGAATAGAAGCTCCAGAAATGAAATTTTTGAGAGGTGTGGCTGGATATACTTCATGGGATAGGAAAAAAAATGACATTCGAAAAGAACTCAAAATATTAAAATTAACAGAAAAGATATCTCAATATAGAAAAGATTGGATAGGCGCATCTAGAACGGATGGAAGATGACAGCATTCCAAAATTAATTTTAAATTATGAACCGAAAGGTGTAAGGAATGTTGGCAGACCGAGAAGGAGATGGATACAACAGTTGTAATTCATGAGACCGGAACGAACCAGTTACGGCTTAAGCCCTGAAGCCGATGATGATGATGATGATGATGATGATGACGACGACGACGACGACTAAAAGAACATTGGTACAATTTGATTTATAACTTTGGTCTTAGAATCCACTGTTCAAGCAAAAACAAGTCCAAAACTTTGAGAAAGTACCTCTGTCCAATTCCATTTTTCTATTATTTAACTAATCTTGCTATTCATCCGCCTCTCACTGTTACACCATTTTCTCAGGTTAAATATTGTCTTTCTCTTCCCTACTGCCCCCTCATTTCACACTACTAACTCGATTAGCACTTTCTATAGTCTATAGGCCTACTATCCCTTCTTCTCCCCTGAAGCTCATAATAGGAAAAGGATAATCTTCTGTGGATCGCTGGCAAAAGAACTAAGGAAGAGACAAGTGAAGTTCTTTTTATGGAGTGTGACTAATGGAGCAGAAACTTGGCCATTATGACCAAGTGAAGAGAAACGACTAGAAGCATTTGAAATGTGAATATGGACGAGAATGGAGCATACAAACTGGACAGATAAAATAATAAATGTATCTGTGCTAGAAAGGGTTGGTAAAAAAGGGAAATGCTGAAACTGATCAGGAAGAAAAAAGGAAATTGGCTTGATTACTGGCTAAGAAGAAACTATCTACTGAAGGACGGCACTGGAAGGAATAGTTAACGGGAGAAAAGTTCTGAGCAGAAGACGATATCAGATGATAGACAACATTAAGATATATAGATCATATGCAGATAATAAGAGGAAAAGTACAGCGCGTCTGGCTGCGAAACCAGGTGGCCCGGGTTCTATTCCCGGTCGGGGCAAGTTACTGGTTGAGGTTTTTTCCGGGATTTTCCCTCAACCAATACGAGCAAATGCTGGGTAACTTTCGGTGCTGGACCCCGGACTCATTTCACCGGCATTATCACCTTCATATCATTCAGACGCTAAATAACCTAGATGTTGATACAGCGTCGTAAAAAACCCAATAAAATAAAAATAAGAGGTAAGTAGAAAATATGAAAAATTGGAGAATGCAGAAAACCGTGAATGAATGAATGAAGATTTTAGCAATACGTTTTGTGTTTCCGTATCTTTCTGTTTATGCTTCGAAAAGACGGTTTTTTATTATAACAAATATGTCCCACAGTTCAGAGAAAGATTCGAGCGTCTGTTTTCAGCAAAGGAGTTGGATTTATTTTATTAGATCATAAAATAAATTAAGATATTTTACAAGATATAGAAATTACATCTATTTCAGGAAGAACCAGAAATTACAAGCAAAACTCCAGTGAGACTCGACTGAATTTGAACCAGATTTTTTAGATGAATACAACATAAAGATGAACGTATGATGAAAGAGTAATGGAACGGAGAAAAATTCTCTCCGGCGCCGGGATTTGAACCCGGGTTTTCAGCTCTACGTGCTGATGCTTTATCCACTAAGCCACACCGGATACCACCTCAGCGTCGGACAGAATTGTCTCTGATTAAGTTCCAACTCTTGGGTCAGGCCTTGCCTAGCAATATACTTTTTGAATTATTTTCTCTTCTATAACTGTTTTCAGAATATGGGAAGAGTGATAGTAGGAGGAAAAAGAATGAAGCCTATAAGATTTGCTAATGATATGGCGTTGTTAGCAGAAGAGGAAATGATACTAAGGGTTATGCTACTAGAGCTAAATGATAGCTGTGAGCAGTATGGGATTAAGATAAAGGCAAATAAGACGGAGACCATGGTCATAGGAAGAAAAATAAAGTAGGTAAACTTCCAAATTCTAAATAAGGTAGTAGAGCAAGTTAACAGCTTCAAATACTTGGATGTACTATAAGCAATAACAAAAGGAGTATAACAAAGCCTAAGGAAGCTTCCAATGGAAAAGAAGCACTTTCTGCAGACTTCGCGAGAAAGAACTAAGGCCATGGCGAAGACCATGGTTGCCGCAAGAAAAATAAAGAAGGTAAATTTGCGAATTCTAAACGAGACAGTAGAGCATTTGAAAAGCTTCAAATACTTGGGATGTACCATAAGCAGTAACATGAGCCGCAGCCAGGAAGTCAAACGAAGGATAGCAATGCCAAGAAAGCTTTTAATATAAAAAGGAGCATCTTCTGCGGACCTCTGGAAAAAGAACTAAGAAAGATACTCTCTTGCATAAACAAAAAGATATGGCATGTGTAAACTCAGAAAAACGTAGTCTTGGAATCAGATTATGATTATGAAATTAATGGTTGTAATATTATTTTTCAAGTCTTCAATATTACGGTCAGTGTTAGACGTAGGCTAATTTAATTTACACAGTATCTTTATACAATAAAGAACAAATTTGAGTGAGAGTCCAAAGAGGACTTGAATAAATAATTTCAATATTGAAATGTAGGAAGTCCTGATTTCTAATGTCATTTAATCTCGGTGCAACTGGCACTGCTAAATTCTGAAGCCCAGAAATGACGCCACCTCCAGATACGTTATCAAAAAGATCGCAACCAAGTGATCCTGGCGGTAACATAGTCATTTATTACTGTTCTCCGAGTCATAAATCATAGTTATATGTATAAATGGTCGCAGAGATCCATTAGTTACACTTTGGTCGGAATGGAAGCACATCTGTTTGACGGTGCTGTTGGCGCATACTCGGATATTATCAGATTCATGTTGAAAGAATAGCGTTGTTCATTTTATGAGTGTTAAACCATGAACTGCGGCAAATGCATTTTCTTTTACAAGTTCCTTAGTATATACGAATTATATATATATAATATATATATGTAGGTGAGCCATTCTCGAGTTTTGCAGCAGTGCCTGTCCATGGCAAATATCACTACTATGTTTCATATTTGCTATATAAATTAAATTTTTAAATAATCAGTAGAATACTGAATACAAAGAACAATTGGAACAACATTTTAACCATTTTAATAATAATAATAATAATAATAATAATAATAATAATAATAATAATAATAAAGTAAAAAACAGTTACAACGAACTCTAGTACAACGAAATATACAGTATTACAGAATTATTGAAACTGGTAAGGAGAAGAAATTGGTTGGATCACTGGCTGAGAAGAAATGCCTAATGAAGGATGCACTGGAGAGAATGGTGAATGGGAGAAGAGTTCGGGGCAGAAGAAGTTACCAAATGATAGACGACATTAAGATATATGGATTAAGAAGGCAGAAAATAGAAACGATTGTAGACAGCTTGATTTGTAGTAAAATACCTGTTCTTGGGTAGAACACTATGAATGCATGAAACCCTTTTCCCATATAATTTAATGTTAAAATATTTGAATCCAACGAATTTCGCATTTTCAATAAAATAAGTATGGCGAAACAGAAATTTCGCTTTTTTGCCGATAAATCTACATTTTAACAAAAAATAAATAGGGTACAATTCATAACCAAGTAGGGCCATATTTTATGCTAAATATAACTTAATAATATTGTCATTGCATAATGACGACGTGTTCTCTAAATATCTAGCTCCTACAGCACATTTATTACGATGCAAATACCTCCCAATTTTATGTTTTTTATGCAATTGTTCCCTTGTTCTCCTTATTTAGGTTCTTTATACTAAGCACAGTTCACTAATCTCGCAATGTGTCGCCTCCAATTACAGCTCTGATCTCACAATATGGCATTACCAAACAACATGGTATTTCTTGTCCTACAAAGTTCTTCATAAAAATTTATTATTATTATTATTATTATTATTATTATTATTATTATTATTATTATTATTATTTTACTTTTCCTATGCCTGCCTCTTTTTAAACTTCTAAAATTCAATGAAAGTAAGCTTTTTATTTTATGTAAGGATATTTTCCAAGACTTACAAGCAAAATACGCAGAATTTACGGCGTAAGAAGAGGTAAATGAATAAGCATCTCTTTCTCTTTAGAAAAATAACGTATTTTGATAGGTGCCTACGGAATTTTCACTATAACCAACGAAGTAATTTCAGAGGTCGCTAGGATTTCGTTATAATGGCACTTACTATAATAATAATAATAATAATAATAATAATAATAATAATAATAATAATAATAATAATAATAATAATAATAATAATAATAATAAAAGGCCTAATAATAATTTTATTCAGTAATGTTTGCGATAAAGCAGTTTTCATTCATTTAAATTATTTCTACTTCTCGACAGTTCTCAGTCAGCAGCATCTTCTTCCGTCAGGCCTTGCCTAGCAATATACTTTTTCATTTTTGTTTCAATGAATTATTTTACGACGCTTTATCAACATCTTATGTTACTTAGCGTCTGAGTGAGATGAAGGTTATAATGCCGGTGATATGAGTCCGTGGTCCAGCACCGAAAGTTACCCAGCATTTGCTCATATTTGGTTGATGGAAAACCCGGAAAAACCTCAACCAGGTAACTTCCCCCGACCGAAAACCGAACCCGGGGCTACCTGGTTTCGCGGCCAGACGAACTAACCGTTACTCCACAGGTGTGGACAGCAACATATATTCATTGCACACTTTTTATCTTCCCCTTCCTACTTCTTACTTCTATTTGTAAATAAAATATTTTATTTGGAATTCTCTGATTTTATGTTCTTTTTCGGTGTTTGTACCAATTCAGCGTTACCTTTTCTTTTACAGCATAATTTCTCTAAATTGTCAAATTCCGAACTTTCCTTTTCTTAATCTGGTTTATCCAAAAATCGATTAAGTGCTTATGTTTTAATTTTAATTCCCAGAGACAGTCCTTCTGAAATAAGTTGCATGGATGAATATATATAACAGGATGCGAAACTTACTGAGTTTCCCGTAACACATACTAGAGGCGCTGTTGTAGAAATTGATCTTACTGCCACCTGTTGGGAGGAGGGGCGTTATTACATCTAGCAGCCCACCAAGTAGCCAAAAGAGTAACTAATTACTCCATGCATTTAGCAGCGCACCTAGTGACGAAAATGTTAAACTGTGCAGAAAGTATTCCCTCCCACCCTCATCGATATTCAAAACTACCCCAATTTAAAATAAAACATTTACATTTTTTATTTCTCACAGCATCTTCTACTGAAAATTCTTACCGGAGCCAACAAGAAGATAAAAGAGACGATGTATTTTACACTACCCAATTAAAATATAACCAGACAGAGACAAAAAATAAAGCAAAAGCTTAGATAATTGGGATTGTATTCTTTGGGTATTTATTGTACAGCGCAATGGAAAAGTCTGCAAGAACTATTTAGATAGTTCAATTTATTATATTACTATTACTTTACAATACATTCAACAACACTATTTTTACAACGTCCATAAACATCACTGTTTCACATACACTGCTTATACACACGTAGTATCACTTTATGTTCAATTATTAGCAAGTTTCTGTCTGCCATCTTGTCTCTTCGAGCAATATCTCGAACGGATAAGTAGAGAACTCTGGGTAATGTACCCAACACGTAGTTCTAATGTTCACCACCTACGTCGTTGGGCGCTGATCATCTTATTTCAGACCCCCGCCGCCAGATGGTGCTGAACGCAGTTTCGCATCCTATTATATATTTATCCATGTAAGTTGTTTTAAGTTTGCTCCACTCACTTCAGTAGAACTAGAAAGATCTTTTTCCACCATGAAAAAGTTCCCTCTGACAGGCTATAACAGTTGACAACTTAAAAAAGCATCCTGTGACATGTAACCAAGGAAAGTGAGTATCGTATGGGATAGTTTAAGTATTTGTCTGTTTTTTATCTGTTACCATGAATAATAAATGCCTATTTCACTGCTTATTTTTTACTATTTTCAGTGCTTATATACCTGCTTATTTTAACCAAAATAAATGCCTAAATATCCGGACTCTAATTATAACGTATAGACACAATACTGTTAATTGACATTGTAACTACAAGAACAACCCTGTAAAATTGTTGTGTTGAATCTTCGAATAAACAGCAGTGTAATAAAAGCATTATTTTCAATTTTTGGAACCAGTCGTAGGAACAGTAGTCTTGTTGTGGAGTCTTAACTGTGCACACCGCTGGATAATCAGTTTTTGAAATTAGAGTAGCGTGCTTCTCACATGAATGGGCTCACAAAGCAGGTATACGGCACCTCGGGCGCGTGCGAGTTAAAATGTTATCCTTACTTGCACTTTCTCGCAGCTCTGAAAGGAAAGGGAAGTGTTATGTTGCACTTTGATACATGGAGTATATTACTTTGACGGGCCGTGAAATTGGTGGCTCAGCCACTCAGAAAATATACACATGTAACGATCTTCTCCGCTCTAACTCTTTTCCACGCAACTTGAATGGCTTGTTTCGCAGTAAGAAGGACATTAGTGCACTGAGAACTGGAAGAAAAGAGATTTTGTGGCTAGACTGATATTATTAATGTGGTAGAATTGTTGAAGAAGATTGGGAACTCTCTTCTGTTATTGCCAAATCAACAGAGGTGTGCAGACGGCTGTCACACACTCGTTGCGATAACAGAATGCAAACTTCTACGACACAGGGATACACAAGTTGATCCCATGGTGTGAACAATATATTAATTCCGGTGGGGAATACGATGAAAAATAGCTGAATAATTGAATGGCTGCCTAGAATAACGTTGTAAGTCCGTTTTTGGCCAAACTGAGTTTTCGGCTGAAAAATGTTGCATCGCACATCTTGCATCATGTGCTGCCATCATCTTGCTAATATTCACACTACTTCGACAGCTTTAGCACGGATTAATATATAATAGGATGCGAAACTTACTGAGTTTCCCGTAACACATACTAGAGGCGCTGTTGTAGAAATTGATCTTGCTGCCACCTATTGGGGGAGGGGCGTTATTACATCTAGCAGCGCACCAAGTATCGGAAAGAGTAATTACTCCATGCATTTAGCAGCGCACCTGGTGACGAAAATGTTAAACTGTGCAGAAAGTATTCCCTCCCACCCTCATCGATATTCAAAACTACCCCAATTTAAAATTAAACATTTATATTTTTATTCCTCACAGCATCTTCCACTGACAATTCTTACCGGAGCCAACAGGAAGATAAAAGAGACGATCTATTTTACACTACCCAATTAAAATATAACCAGACAGAGATAAAAAATAAAGCAAAAGGTTAGATAATTGGGATTGTATTCTTTGGGTATTTATTGTACAGCGCAATGGAAAAGTCTGCAAGAACTACTTAGATAGTTCAATTTATTATATTACTATTACTTTACAATACATTCAACAACACTATTTCTACAACGTCCATAAACATCACTGTTCAACATACACTGCTTATACACACACGTAGTATCACTTTATGTTTACTTATTAATAAGTTTCTGTCTGCCATCTGGACTCCACGAGCAATATCTCGAACGGATAAATAGAGAACTCTGGGTAATGTACCCAACACGTAGTTCTAATGTTCACCACCTACGACGTTGGGGACTGATCATCTTATTTCAGCCCCCGTCTGCCAGATGGTGCTGACCGCAGTTTTGCATCCTATTATATATTTATCCATAGCTATAGTATTTTGATTGTGTTGCTGAGCTGAATAACGTTGTAACGCAAATAACATGGCGGACAAACATACTTCTAATGTGACATATGGTTTCCTAAAAAACGTAAATAGAAAGAGAAAACGTAAGAATAATATGCAATGGAAGGATAATGTACGTAAAACACTAAAGGATCAGAGGAAAGAATATAGTTCGAAGAAAGGTGACATTAAACCAGCTGTGAAACGACCTGAACTGGTGAGTAGAATGATGTTGTAAGTCAATGCCTATAGAGTGCTAAAGGAGAATAGATACAGGTAATGAGGTCATGGTTACTCTGAATTCTGCCATGGCCTAATAACAGAATGAAGTAAAAAAAAAAAAAGATTCTTGTCTGTGTAATATTGATATTGTATGCCTAAACATATGATCTTATTGTGTAGTAGACATGAAACATATTGTATTATATATTTATTAATTTCAATTCAGGAATCCACCTCTGAGCACGAGTTCTACTCTTTCAGTTGTATAATTTGTTTCAAGTTCTTAGGATATAAATTTGTCTATTATTATTATTATTATTATTATTATTATTATTATTATTATTTAATGTACACAAATGTAAAACCATAAATAATCTACCAGGAAATATGGACAGTATTTAAGTTTCTTTGCTTTACAACGTTGTTCTTCTGGATTGACATACAACGTTTTTCTACTGTAAATGTTCAAAAAGTTGTGTTAATTGGAAGATGAAGACAATACATATATATATATAAATATAAATATATATATATATATATATATATATAGTGTGTGAATAATTACTGAAGCATTAATACAGACGTAACACTGTCATATTTTGTAATATTTAACAATGTTAGTATGGAATAAACATAGTTTTAATTTCCTGACAAACTGTAAAAACTGACTTACAACGTTATTCTAGGCCGCCATTCAATTGCTGTTTTTGTTCCAATATATCTTTCCATGAAATTGTGCTTTCTTTATGTAAACGGCCCAAGGGAAACTTGCCTCTTGGACTGCCCTCGTAATTGCGCTCGAGTGGCCAAAATTTATATAAGCAATTGAGTGTCTATTATTATTAACATGGTGGAAGAAAAATATCTCAAATATTTTATCTGTCTCCATTAGAATGTTTGCTTCTAAGAAATACGAAAGTTTCTAGAAGCATAGTCCGCTCCTCTCCATAGCGATGTTCATAAAGTCACTGTTTACCTAACTTGTGTTAGGTTTCAGAATTGTAGACTACAAATTTTTCCTTATTAGAATTGGGGTTGGAATTTACGGGAGGGGGACACTATGGCCCAGCACTGCAAATTGTTACGTTCTATTGTGCTAACCCTCAAAGCTAGATGTATTACCAAACCCACTCCGGCTGACTACACTAAGGTTCACTGCGCACCCATATTTCGATCAGGCAAACCCCTTCGTTTCTAGAGCAGCCCCGTTCGTGTGTCGTCAGCCGCTGATCGGAGAATGCTGTGAAATGGTGACGAAATTATGTAGATCTCTAATATGGGGAAACACGGGAGAACTTCGAAAAAAAAAAACAACTGCGACCTTGTTCACCACAAGTGTCATTACGGATTCTCAATGAAAAATCCCAAACCTGACCGAAACTCGAACTCGGGTCGCCTGCCTAATAGGCCGGAGGTCTGATCACTCTGTCACCGTAGGAGTCAATTTTTCCTTAACTACTCAAACAGGTTCTGTTCACATTTTGTGGATATTACAAGACATCACTAGAATAAACATATATATGGACTATAATAGTAATATGCGTTACAAGAGCAGTATGTTGAACTTTTCATGTTCGAGGAAAAGTTTGAAAAAGCGAAACGTAGTTGAGCTTTTTTAATTTCCGAGAATTGAAAGAAAACATACCGCTCGTGTATCGTACATTATTTTGTGCGAAGATCGTTTATTACACACCTGAAAGAGGAATTTCTATTTAGTTGCAATGAAATCTCCATCTTGGTTTCTGTTCAATGACGGCAAATTTGCAAAACAAAAATATCTATCTTCAACATTGTAACTTTAAAATGTTTTCTGCGTTTACTATATTCCAGCAGGCTGTGATATACGTCTGTCTTTTTTTTTTCCCCAGTCTATAAATGCGAACTTAAAACAAACAGCTTCCTTAATGTTACTTGCATCACGAATGCAATAACTTTAGTGGAGTTGTAGAGTTTACTTAATTTTTGCAAATATTTAAAAACAATAATTAACAGTGCAATTTAGGTGAAATTGCAGTGGTAAGTTTCCAATTTATAATTATTACTATGTTAAACGTCTCTAGAAATAATATGTTAAAAGCCTAAAGCAGTAAAATCAATATGTCACTTAAGCGGTAAGAAGAGGGAAATTGTTATGTGTGTGAGGTTGGGAATACTGAATGTGGAATTTTAGACTTACCGCGGATTAGTTTTGTGCGGAAATCAAGCAAATATGCACGATCTCGCACAAAATTTTTTACTCATCGTCAGTTTATTTGAAGGCAAAATATTGAAGAATGGCGGTTTAATCCAAATATGAGATAATAGGATTGCAATTGTATGAATACACAAATATGTAATATACAGTATAATCACGTGTGTAGTCCACCGCTATGGAGTAACGGTTAGTATGCCCGGGTTCAAGTCCTGGTTGGGGTTTTTTCCGAGTTTTCCCCCGTCAACCACTTGAAGCAGAATTGCTGGGTAACTTTTGGCGTTGGACCTCGGACTCATTTCTCCCTCATTCATTTCAACTTCCTCTATCATGTTCAATCGTTTCAGGTCGGTCAGGAGATCCGGCGGATATATTATTTATTTATTTATTTATTTATTTATTTATTTATTTATTTATTTATTTATTTATTTATTTATTTATTTATTTATTTATTCATTTTGCTAATAATTGTAACATAAGTTACAATATATACAGAAAAAACTTTAGCTCACCCCAGAAAGAGTAGAACTCGTGCTCAGAGGCGGATTCCTGAATTGAAATTAATAATTATATAATATAATTTGTTTCATGTCTACTACACATTAAGAATATATAACTTCAAATTTACAATTTTTCAATTTATATAAAATTCATACATAACTTTTTAAATTTAATACTAGAACTATTAGAATTGACAAGATTAGGTTATTTAAACAAATTTGTTATATATTCTTGGGCCTAAATTACTGTAGTAGTGTTGCATTTTGGTTCAAACAATCTTAAAGAATTCATACCTTTTGTTTCATAAGTATGAGAATACAATTAAAAATTATTTAGATTTTTATGTATGAATTTTATTAATACAATATAATAAATTTGTCTTATGTTAAGAACATTAAAGTCTAAGAATAATTTTTGAAATGGAAAATCAATAGGTTTATGAAAACATATTTTAATTATTTTCTTCTGTAATAAATAAAGTGGATTAAAATTGTATTTAAATAAGCTACCCCATCCTATAATTCCATACATAATTACAGATTGAAATAAAGTTAAGTATATTGTGCGTAATAAACTTATTGACAAGTAATTCCTCAATAAAACAAAATAATATATTATTTTACGTAATTTATTACAAAGGTAATTAATGTGTTGGTTCCATTTTACATGATTGTCGAAAATTATGCCTAAATATTTAACTTCAGAGGACTCCTTAATAATCGGACATTTACACTGTATAAGACAACAAACAGAATTATGTAATTTAATACTTAATATAGATGTAGGAGGTTTGTCACATTTTTCAGATAATGAGAAAGGAATAATCATGGTTTTATTTTCGTTGATAGAAAGGTAATTTATGTCAAATCATTTTTTATAATTTAAGTCCATTATTTGAATTATTATATGCATCATACCAGGTTTTTCCGCCAAAAAGTAAAACTGTGTCATCTGGGGAGCTGTATAGATTCCAGGGAAACGTAAAAGCTCTCACAGCGGACTATGCGGACCAGAGAGTGTAGCTCCCACACCCACACCGGCTGACTAGACTAAGGTTCGCCGAATTCCCAAGTTCGAGTAGGCAACCCTATCTTCCTTAGGCCAATCTCCTCTGTACGTCGGCAGTCGACGTTCGGGAATGCTATGAAATAGAGAAATGTTGACGGAATGATTGTGGGAAACGGGAGAACCCCGGGAAAAGCTCCAAGTGCGACCTTATCCGCCACAAGTGCCACTATAGATTTTTCCAATGGAAAATCCTAGCCGTGGCCGGGATTAGAACCCCACCGTCTGCGTGACAGGTTGAAGGTCTGACCATTCAGCCACTGCAAAGGATATCCTCGGTCTCATCTCGCCAAATACCATCTCGCTATAAGCAATCTATCGACGCTAAATAACTTAGTAGTTGATACAGCGTCGTTAAAAACCAACTAAAAGTTTTCTTGTCTAAAGACGTTTCGTTGAAAGCAATATATTTATATCAAGTTGTGTGTAGTCATGTAGTACACTTTTGTATTTACCACTAGAAACAAGAACAGACGTGGACAAGCGTGAGTTGTTTCTACTACAGTTATTTAGCGTTGGAGTTAATATGAGATGGTTGTGAAACTGTCTGCAGACAAAGATTGGGAAGTAGGAGCAGTGAGTGGAGTGTCCTTTGATAAACTTTACGTTTCGAAAAGAGTAAGTATAGTAAGAAATTGTAAGCAATTTTACACCTCTCTACTTTTTTATCTGACAAGTACCGAAACGAGAGCTAAATTTATTCAAAGATGAAAATTGCATTCTCAGTAAATTACTGAATTGAAGTACGGATGTGTAACAGATTAAGCTGTTTTTTTGTGGAATATTATTAGTTGCTGAGGAATAGACTATTTACCTCCAGTGTGGTTTAACAAGTTACATCTTTCTTCGACTTTCTGCTATAATATTCTGTAAGTCCCTTTCATAACAAGGTGTACACCAGGCAAGGTGAGTGACCATTGGCATGGACCTAAAGGCAGCTTTACACTTAAGTAACCTTAGGCAAACGACACATGCGGCATGATCTCATGCTTTAGCTTGCTCACTTTGAGTAAGGTAACAGTACAGTCGTATGTGGCTTGAGGCCCTAATACGCTGGTTGCTACAATTCACAAGCTTATTCATCTTTTTTGGGTTCTGCTGTCCAAACGCATACGGCACGATGAGTTGAGATACAAATAAAACGAAGCTTATAATTGAATAATACAGCGAAAAGCACAATCTGTGGGCTTTGCAGAATCCCAGTTACAAACATAATATGAAGAAATTGAATTTGTAAAAATAAATAGCTTTGAAGTTCGATTGTTCTGCGAAGGAAACCAAAAGCAATGTGAAACCTTGAAAATCACCTTCCACAGATACAGAAAGAAAGAGTTGGTCAGGTCAGTGTGATCAGTGGCTGCATTTCCCTTTTCTCTTTTTTCCTCTTGACGTTGACACGCTAAATAACTTCTTACGGATTATGTTTACCTGTCCAGAAATTGTACTCGTATGAGTAAGGAGGACTTAGATTACCTTCTGAATAAGTCATTGCGAGGTACATCATTGTTTACAAAAATCTGTATCCACCATATCTTTCTCTAAATACATTAAATTTCATATTCGTGCTCAAAAGGAGGTTAGCCGTCAGCAGTAACTCTCTGCACCAACATCTGTGCAAAAACTCACTCAAAAATTGGAGCAATCAGTCGCTCTGAATGTAAAGGAATCGACAGCACGCTGCAAAGATTGCTCCCTGACAGCATGCTGCTTGGCAATACGAGTGGCAACAAATAATAGCATGCTGCAGGCAACCAGGTTGCTTAAAGTTGTCTCACTGTAAAGGCTCCTTAACACGGTTATTCGTTCCTTTGCAAGGTGGCACGTGCATTTTAGATTTTATTCTTCTCGTTTGTTCACTCAAATGTATACCAATAAATCAAACTGAGTGTCATAATTCAGAAGTAGGACCAGTCTGTATGCCCTGAAGAAAGAAGTGCATTGTCAATAGGTCACAAATATCCCTAAGTCACATAGACCGTGTCCCGCTTAGAGGGATCGAGAAATAAGTGATAATTTTAAGTGTAAATAATGGTTTATTAAAATACCTTTTTACATAACTTAATGTAAAAACTCTCCGAGTTTCGGAGAATGCTCAATGCAACTCGATGTGTGCGCCTCGAGTTGCTCTGCAGACATCTAAACGAAGGGTATTCAACCTTCCGCCACGTGTTCTGTAGCATTTGTGGAGTCTAGCGTAGCTGCATTTGTGATGGGTTGCCTTAGTTCCTCTAAAGTGTTAGCTCTGCTTCTTTGGTACACAGCATCCTTAACAAAGTCCCAGAAAAATTCTTATTCTATAGATTAACTAGAAGACTATATACGAGAAGAAATCCAAGCTATCAATGATGTGGAACTTCAGGGTGTTGTTCATTCGTTTATCAGAATATGTCAGTTGTGTTTGGCGGCAAATGAGGGCCATTTTCAGCAACGACTGTGAGCATGGTAAGTCCAAATTATTGAACATTTATTGTTAGTACTGTTATATATTGGAGAAGCGCCGTGGAAATGGTTACGCGCTCGGCGGAAACCACGCAGGGCGCGGCCGGCCGCTTTTTTCTGGAACCTATGATAATAATAGCTCTGTATTTTTACTGCCATATAACGCACTCCGATAGACTTGCCGAAGGAGTATGAAAGTCATTTTCGACGAGTAGGCCTATGTATTCTATGAGCTGCTGAATTAGTTACAAAGTTTTCACGATTACTTACCAGGAAATTTATTAACGAAAAAAAAATTAGTGACAAGCCATGGACATTATTTCAAATGAGTCTACACGATTCCCTAGATTTGGCAGCCACTATTATTCTAATTATTCTTTTTTGTAATAGGAATATACTGTTACTATCTATAAAATTTCCCCAGAATATTGTTCCAAAACTCATTACCGGGTGGAAGTATGCAAAGTATATTGTTCTTACTATCAATTGCATAGATCTAATAGAAAAAAAAAACATGTTGAATTTGGTTTGAGGATAATTTATTTAATATGATTTTGACAATTTAACACATTATTAATTTGTAAGTCAAGAAATTTGGTTGTTGTTGTTTCTGTTAGGAACCTATTTTTAATTATCGTCATTGAAATTTGCGAAGTTGAACTTGGGCAGGATTTAAATTGGATTATGTTAGTTTTATTACAATGTCATACTAATTTTTTCGCTGAGAACCAATCCATAAGTCTGATGTAAGAATTAAAAGATCGGTCAATGACTTGACCTCGAATTGCCAGTAAAAAACCTTCAATTCCTGCTAATGACTTCTTTCTGCAGTTAGAAGTAGAGTAGGGAAGCCTATTTCCGGACAGTTCAGAGAATTCCACTTATTATGAGCCCTGTATAGGCCTAACTGTTTCACGTAAATGAAACGTAGGGGCCTATTACCTTAATTTAAAAGCCTTGTTACTGATTTTACAACTATTTTAATTCGAATATTGTTTAAAATACTATATTTTATTTTGTGTTAAAATTTTTGTTTTGCAAATGTCCGAGAATAGGAACATGTGCACCTATTGACGGACATAATTTTTTTACAAGTGCCTATTTCCGGACAGTATGTTTTAAAGTCTTTAAATTATTAATCTCTGTTGTATAGTACAATAAAGTGATTCTTACATTTCATATCACTGCATTCCATGACTTTTTTATTTACATTTCCTGCAAGAAATCTACTCGTTTCCGATGGAACTAACACTAACTTTTTGTAACCAGTCTTCGTCATTGTAAATACCAATTCAGAGGCTTGCTTATCGCCAAATTCCTCTTCGTCCTGATTCTTTTGTAAATTATAAACGGTAGAATGTAGCTAGGTAGTTCGTTGCTGTGCTGTGTTGATAACGTTTGAGCTTTCCAATCCAAAAGTCCGTGGTTCGATTCCCCGGCATGGAAATGGATGAATATTTTCCGTTCACGGGACTGTGTGCTCTGTTATGTCCGTCTGCGGAAGGCAATAAACAATAGGCAAACCACGACAGCCTTGCCTAAGGGATAGGCCTATATTTGCTTTGGGACAGTTTACTTGCATTGAAATGTGCCACTATTCTTAAAATTTCCCTCTATTCTTGTTGCTAATTACAACCATTATCTGTCACCGCGTTCACTAGGGTCTTTGACCGTCTTGTGTTTAGCTGTTTAGCTCTGACTCTTCGACATTGTACATCTTTTCAGGTTTATTGAATGTATTATTCACCTCTTGTATCTGTGCCAGTAAGTGTAAAAATCTGACAAACACTTCCCTCTGTATAGAAAAAGCCAGAAGTCTTATTAGGAAGGCTTTCGGTTCTTTTCAGAAATTCTCTTACACATTTCCAATTTGCACATCTTGCTTCATTATTGAATTTGCTGTTATCATATTCAGAGATCTCCGCATATATGAAGGCCAGTTTGTAACATTTGCTGGCGTTCAAGGAAATCAGTTCTGAAAATTATTCAATAGGAAGCCAAGCCAAATCCTTTTCTTGAATGAAAGTCAATGGTTCTGTGTAAGAACTGGCGACATCCAAAACATGTTAATGAATAATTAACTTGGAAAGAACATTCTTTTCTGTTGTTAATCTTATAGATAAATCTTTCCGATAATTTTTCATCTCTTCTTTTATATCATCCTCATTCCATATTTTCCAGCCTCTCATAAAAAAAAAAGGTTTGGGGTCTGTAACATCAATGAAATGGTCCATTTTATTCAGAAGTCGTTTGATAATAATTTATCTTAGAATATTTATTCTTCAAATAACATATAAAAATCATAAAAATGAATTACTGATTTGAATGTTTCTGTCCGGAATTAGGAACATTTGTGTGTCCGGAAATAGGAACATTGCACTAATTACCCAAAATTCCCAAGCAAACGTTGTCCGAACTTTAAATAAGAAATTTGCACCATCTAACAATGGCCAAAGTCCTATTCTTTGGAATGAAAGCGTAATAAGCCTTTTGAAAAAGAAATTTCCTTATTTACAGAGAATCAATTATCGCTCAACATTACAATACCGGACGAAATATAAAGATCTCTAATACCATTTGCTCACTTTCGGTTATCTGAAACACGAATTTCACTCACAATCACATAGCCATGTGTCGCAATCACCCCTAGAATGTTACTTCTTTCTATAGACTAGCCAAAAGAATGCATAAAGGATTCTTTATAATATGCACAGAATGACAAAACGTTACGAGTGTCCGGAAATAGGACCTGTCCGGTAATTGGCTCCTCTATCCTACATATCTTTGCATTAAGTTTGTTGATGTGGAGCAATATAGTGTAGGGAGTTTCGAGCCCAACTTCCCATTTTATATATGAATTTTGAGTATTATTATTATTATTATTATTATTATTATTATTATTATTATTATTATTATTATTATTATTATTATTGACTTTCAACTTCAGTACGAAAGAGCCCTGTCTTCATGACACATAATTCAAGACAATATCGTTGGCTTACATTTAACCCTTTCCAGCCCAAATTAAATTGAAAATAAAAATATATATATATATATATATATATATATATATATATATTTTTTTTTTTTTGACATGAAGGCGAAACGCTGCCCGATAGTGTTTTGTTTCGGGATTTCAGGGGTGCCAGCTATCTTAAAAATAACTAAGAATATGGCTATGATAAAATATGGAGTCATTTGGCATTTTACATGCATTCTCAGAGCAGGTAAAGTGTATGATGCCATATGGAATCATTGGGCTGGAAAGGGTTAAAACATCGTAACTGCATTTAAAGAAATTGAAAATAAGACCAAAATAATTTATTGATTAAAGTTCTCGTTAACACTTTGTTAAAACCATAAAATTTACTTAGTCTTACGTTAAAAAGTGGTTCAAGAGACACTGAAGATGACGTGACATAGCGTCGAAACGGGCCGTCTGTCAAAGGTATATACTGTTTTTAACAATTTTAACACTTTTTAACGTAAGACAAAGTAAATTTTATGGTCAAAATAATTTCTTATTCTTTTTACATCCCAGCTAATAATTGTCATGCATTTGTTATTTATAAAGAATAAAAACATTTACGTACTTACAAGATGTTGTCAGTACACCCATTTTGAAGATACAATACGTAGATTTCATTATTCCGGAAAAATTGGTCTTACGGTATTTTATAAGTAAGCCTACGATATACGACAAACACAAGTCAAGGGAAGTAAATCCAATCCCTACGGAAGAGATATAAGTGTGGACATCCGTGCAGAAAATCGAAGTGAGAAGTCCAGATTTTATTGCTTGGATGCGATCTCGAAAAAAAAAATCTTACCAAGGCCTTTAGATTTTCCATAAAATGTGTGCATTGTGTTTACGAAACACATAGACTTTCTACAAATATTGTAAAATTGGAAACAAGTCACACATCGTTTAATCTTGGAATGATATGTTTTAGGTCCTTAAATTTCCAGACTAAAGAGCATTATAGCATTAACAAACAAGTCTGCAATTATTGTAACACAACATCCACTCTACAGTATGTTGAAAGAGGGAGAACAACTTCAAGTTGAAATATAAAAGTAATTAGTACATTTCAACAAGTGTGTATTTTATGTACGGTACAATAAAAGCATAAGGTTTGAAATAAATTACTCATCATGGCTTAAGCCTGTAATGATTTGTTTAAGATCTTCAGATTTTCAAGGTAATTAATGAACATCACAGTTTTCATAATAAGCTGAAATTTTAATATACTCTTCAAAGACTAAGTTGAGAAATACAGAAATGAAAATAGAGCACTTCGCTGGAATATTATACATAGTGAATAGTAACCTCTGCACCAAAATTAAGAGGTGAGTCTACATGTTAAATATAACAAAACTTTTATTACACTTTTCTTTCGATGAAGTGCCGTTAAATAGGAAAAAAATAGTCTTTACCCAATGTTTGCAATGCTCTATTGTGGTAATGGCCCGAGAGAAATAGCTGATTGCTATACAAGCAGATGTATGAAAATAATCTGAACAGTTAATATCTTGAATCCTTTTGTGCAAATTGAACCGTTTAGCATGAATTTAAATCGAGTAACAGCGAAAATCGTTGAAATAATTCTTCCAACTTAGCGCACTGCCGCGCGTTACCGACAGAGTACAGCAGAGGGGGAGGGGAAGGTAAGGAGTGCAGGCCGCGCTTGCTTAGAATTATTGCAGTAGCCGTAATGTTGGCAAATGCTTCATAGAAACATAAGGATTTCCTCTAAAACGGTGCATATTAGAGAAAAAGATTACTTAGATTTCTCAAATCTCTCCTCATGATCTATTACCAGTTTCATTTGGGTGCAGAGGTTACCATCCAACCTGTACACAGACAGTTAGTTGGGGTTTCTGAACCTTCAAAGACGATATAAATGATTTTAATTTCATACCTAACCTCTAGTTGGTTTCAAGGAACATAAGCCACGTGAAGGTTAAAGCTCATATGTTGAGCAAAGAAACACGTATCTGTTCGTCAGATTTTCTTGTTGCAGGTATAGAAATACTGAATTATAAGTGGGATGACATATGAATCATCCTTTTACATTTGCAGCTTGAATGCCCGCAGGAGTTGGAGAAACTTTCGAGTACATTACCTTCATGCCTACAGCCGACGATTACTTGTAATCAGGTGTGATGATTTACTAGAGATAGTGGCGAAGCTCTTAAGAGCCTTTTGAGGCTTAGCATACCCAAGCAATTTGAGTTATTGTTCCTAGTAGGCCTAGCCCACGCTGTGAAGTAACGGTTAGCTTCCTTGACCGTGAAACGAGCGGGCCCACGGTGTACTAAGGACTATACAGCGAGTTTTTTTGAACCGACGCGACGCATGCAACGTGCGAGATGCGAGGCCCGCCTCGCACAAATCCGGACTACATGAGAGATAGTGAGTGGTTTCTATAACTGTAACTGCACCTCGCAGCCATAGAAACCACTCACTATCTCTCGTGTAGTTCGGATTTGTGCGAGGCGGGCCTCGCACCCCGCACGTCGCATGCTTCGGTTCAGAAAAACTAAGGCTATAGATGATATAACGAATGTCCATGGTACGTTGGGATAATTAGAATTGGCTAAGGAAATAAAATGGAGTTTTCTTTTCGTCAGAATTAGTGGTGGGATGTGGTTTCAATATCTGCGATTTTGTGGCTGTGACAGATTTGTTGCCGATTCCGACTGTGACCATAGTTCCAAAATCAGAGCTCCGAGAAATCGCTATTTCCGACCGATATGTGACTTAAAGCGATGGCGACTGATGTACGTAAGTTATATTTAAGTATGTGATAGTCTAGAATCCAGACAACTACAAATAAGAAGATTAACTTGAAGAACATAACTAGTACCTAATTAATTTTCGTCAACTCAAAGGTTAACGTCGACAACTATTTGACACTCAACCTACAATGCATTCAATATATTCCTACGAGTGATTCAGCCAATAATTTGTAAACATTCTTGGGCGAATATAGGCACCCATACATCGCGATAATACTGTGCAGAAAATGTTTGTTTATACTAGCCGCTCTATCGAGTATTCTTGATAATAAGATGTGGTACCCGTATATCATCTCGCAGAAGAACGATCTGTCACTCGAGATGAGAAACATTCACAATCGCCAAGAATCATCCGAACACAAAAATAACTATGACAAAATCGCTGTTATCTTTCACAGTGATTTTTCCGAAACTGTCACCCCACCTCTAGCCAGAAACGATATGCCCCATACTAAAATATTTTAACAAATAACGTAGATCCTTTCTTTGATATCAAGCACGTGGAAGCAAGACTCCAAACTGCCGATTTCAACCACACATCTTCACCTCGTTCGCGCAAGCACGTACGTCTTGTTTCCCATCAGTCACTGGTGTACTGTAAAGCGACTTATTCACCTATTTGCTCAGACCACGGAACACTGTTACGTGACATGAACTTCGCAGACACATCAGCTTCAAACGTCGGACCTATACTCACTCGCTTAGGAAATATTTACTAATTTAAAATGCAAGATTGAATACTTCACAAATATACACTGCACACATTTCATAACTGTGAGAGATGTCTGTGCTATGTTTAGAGTATTATTGACGCAATAACATTAAAGAACCTGGCATTGAGGTCACTGAACTTCACAAAAAGATCAAGAAACTCTAGGTTGCGAACCGATAATATTGAATCACACTTCATCTATTCTTGTATTTTGAATTTCTATTAGTGTCTTTCATTGTATTTACTCAAATCATTTTTATGCAACAGACTTAAATAAAGTTATGTATAGTTTTGTAATTCTCTATCTACTAATAGATTAACATATTATTCTTGTTTAGCACATTGGAAGATAAAATCCTGATCTGTAGGTTTCAAATTCCGGCCAGTCCAAGTGAAATAGTTGGTACCAGAGGTCTGCATCGGACGTTTTCGCTTGAGCGCCAAGTAGTTCATAGCATAATTCGATAGGTAGCGCACATGCATGATCGGTAAAATTGTCACGAGCGATAAATCCTCGAACGGTATAAGCCGAGCGTTAGACATTCGTTCTTGTTACAGTGATGAACTGTGTAGTAGCATCATAGATGTTTATCATTTCAAAACATTGCAGTGTTTAACTAACCTCTCAATAGTACAACTACAAAACTTGCTTTGAAATGTAATATAAATGTTGTAGGTAAATGTCCCCCCCCCCCAACAAGAGTGATTTTGTTTTTGCCACATCTGATAGATATTATTGGATGTAAATGTAATTATTATAAACGGAGAACACAATCACGATAATGCAAGAATTGTATCACGTTTTCTAGTAATAATAATAATAATAATAATAATAATAATAATAATAATAATAATAATAATAATCTCTAATAATTAGTGTATCAATCTTTGCGTCTGTAACAGTTGTGCAGCATGATTATTCGTTTTATTATATTTTCCGTCACGTTATATCTGTACTAATATTGTTATGAATCTACTGCTATATCAATAATATTTTGTAAAACGTTTCTACATTGTCGCAGTATATAGGCGGAACACTATGTATGGACCTATCACATTATATATGTAGTAAATCAAATATTTAATAATTCTGTGGTGTTCGGGTAAAGGGGTATAAGTCATTTTTTTGTCCCGGTGGAATTTTGTTCCCCAGATTAACACACAAGTTAAATTATACAAGTGGGTGTGCAAAAATTAAAGAATACTAGCAGTTTATGTGTTTTAATTGTGTAGAAAATTATTTGTAATAAGGGTTCCAAGTTTAATTTTTATTTATCTCCGAACTCATTTTTATGACTTATCTCCCTTTACCCAAACACCACAGAATTATTAATTAGCAAACTAATTGTATATCGAAGTTTTTCATACAATTTTATTTATAACTTCATGTTACTGTTTTGGTACGTTCCATTAGAGTTAGACTGTTCCATTAAACGTTTGTCATAAACGCAGAAAATAAAGCCTTATTTTTACCGTGTGAGCAAAACATAATATGTGTATCTTACCTGTCGCCTTCCATACAAGATAAGACATGTTGGTGAGATGACCTTGTACTGTGCTTCTATTTATTACGAGCGTATCGCGACCGATCTTATCTCACTCGAGGGTGCGACATTCGACCGAGTTCAAGCGAGCGATTTAACTCCAATACAGCACTCTGGTTGGTACACAAGACCGTGATTGTGCAAGATCGTTTTCTGGGTACTCCCGTTTATCCTACCAAAATTTCACTTTTCTCCAACTCAACATAATGTTCATCTTGGTGAAGCGTATGTCCTGCTTCAATTGTGCACTAATATCTGTAATGGTAAATCCTTTACAGCAGTGGTTCCCAAAGTGTGGGTCGCGATCCCCTATCGTGTCATGTAGAGCTGACAGGGGTCGCGAGATGATTTACAAAATTAAATAAAAAAAAGTCTTATTAACATTACGACAAATTACTGCGAATTGACAGACATAACACAGTCCGCTCAATAATTGCTAACAGATTAAGGGAACATGGTGAATACGAAGTATATGAGGAAGTTCAATGTCTTTCTACGAAAGGATCTACACGGCGTGCTGACATCATAATACTTGACCGAGATAAACAACTGGTCTTATTCTTGACTCCACTGTAAGGTTCGAAATTAATGAAGATATACCAAAGCATGTACATGAAGAGAAACGCGCTATTTACCTTCCATGCTGTAATGATCTCAGTCATAAATATAATATTCAAGATTGGAATGTCATTGGACTTATGTTTAGTGCGCGAGGAACAATTCCCAAATTTACATTGGAGATCCTCAGAAAATTAAAGGTTCCTGAAAATACTCTTCAGACAATTGCATCAATCATTTTAAAATCTTCATTGAACATCATCAATCACCATCTCTATTCATCTTTATAATATTCAATGTATATTATTTATTTTCAATAAAATTTTGATAGCTATCACATCTTGTCGCAGAATATTATTTTTTTTTAAATTTAATTATGTATTTTTAACATTAATTTACATTTTATTTTTTGTTCATTTGAATTGATTACGGTGCCAATATTTTAAATCCAAGATTTGGACGGCTATCATGTCGATTTGATTGATTATGACCTATTTAGAAACAGCAAAACGTTGAACATAAAAGTAAAAAAAAAAAATGTTTCAGTAGTTACAAAGCAAAAATTATTATTATTATTATTATTATTATTATTATTATTATTATTATTTTGCAATATATTCTCAAATCTGAACTTTACATTCGATGCACACACATTGGCAATATTTTCAATTTCAAGGAGATTTTTCGCTTTGTTTAGATGGCAATCAAAGTTTAGAGACTTATTTTGTGTAAATACAAATTTGGAAATTACGGTTATAAACAATTTAAGAGCTTCTTTTGCAAACTCGAGGCACTCTTGCATTCTTTTGCTTCAAAATTGATCTGCGCTCTGCGGAACAAAGCATAGTCTCCACATTTCATCAGTAGATACATATTTTAATTACTCTTTCCTTAATACATATTTTTGGAATTTCAGCCGGTTGAATTGTCTAAAAATGGATTCAGCATCAATCCATGATGTCGTAATTGTTTTGAGTTTCTTCCAGAAAGTATTCAAAAGCCTATTGTTTAAAATTGTGCAAACTTAATTGCATGTCCACAAGAACAAGCTTAATGTATTTTGTTGTAGGTATCATAGGTACGTAGCTAAATTTTCGTGAATTCTTTAATACACGGAATGAATCAAATTTTATTTTGTCAAGTCATGTCAACCAGAAATCACGTTTACTTATAAACCCAACGATTTTATCTGGCTGTTATTATGTTAACATCTTGGACTTCCAAGCTATTATTCAAAGGATTTATGTGTTCGAAAAATATATCAGTAAGGAAGACCAGCCTAAGAAGCCACAGAGAAATGGAAAATAGGTTTCCTTATTCCGATTTCTCGTCTTGAAGGTACTGGTACGTTAGAGGTTGGGTGACATCCACTGGTTTTGAGAAAAAATATCGTTGTTTTCGATTTTACAGGAATGTATATTTTTCGAATTGAGTCAAGTACTGTGTCTTACCTGTACGGTAGTGAGGGGTCGCAAACTAATATCTCGCCCAAAAGTGGGTCACGTGTTCAAAGATGTTGGAAACCATTGCTTTACAGTTTCGGTGTGTTACACAGCTCATATTAGACCACAAATTAAAACCAAAGTACCTGATTCAATTCGATTTAAAAGGTTGAATACCAATAGCGGTTTTCCATTGATTCATTTCAATCGCCGAGTTACTTTTTTTTTTGTATAGCGGCATATATTTTTTCAAAGTTAATGGATTCATTTTAGGCCTATCTTTTATAATTATAATTTGTAATTTCTAAATCGTGATCATTAACATTTACCGGAAACCTATTCCCTTTGTTCTTGCGCTCGGCCGCTTAAGAAACTTACGCATTTACCGACACCCAAGTCATGATGCGTTTTCAAAGGGTGAAATCTAGCGCACCCAAGAGCGGTATGTCCAGCAGGAAGGGGATGAGGAAGTGAGCTGGTTGCCATAACAACCCAATCATAATTGACCCAGGTGTTGGCTATCATTTACATGTGAATTAGTGTTCTCAACATAATGCTGAGACTTCTTCGGTTTTCTTAGCTCGTTTGAAGTGAGGTGTGTTGGCATGCGTGCTGTTTCAATTTTTGGCCCCTGTTCACCAGTTGTAGCGTGTTCTTGAATGTTAGCACGAGGCATTTCTGTGACAATAATTATTATTCTGTGCACTCGGTGAAGGTTCTCTTGCAAATACTGAACCTACGTTTACATTTGAAGAAGAGTAGCTTGCGTTCTGGTAGAAACAAGATACAAGAGATTCAATTGGATGCTGCGAACAACGGGCGAAAGATATCTAGAATAAAGAAGTGTATGTAGTATTTGTGGACCTTGAAAATGTTTTAGACAGAGTGGATTGAAGTAAATTTATGGCGATACTGAATAAAATTGATATGAATTGGAAAGTGACGAGGTCAATAAGTAATTTTATATCAAGCAACGAGTCAAAGTCTGGATAGGGGAAGGAATTCCAGAAAGAAGTCGAATGGGAGACAAGTACAAGGGTGACATTTATCACCTATCCTGATCAACATCTACATGGAGAATTTAGTGAAGAAATGTTTTAAGAATATGGAAGGAGTGACAGTAGGAAAAAGAACAATAAAGTACATAATATTTGCTGATGATATGGCGTTGTTAGCAGAAAAGGAGATGATAATAAGGGCTATGCTACTGGTGTTAATTGACAGCTGTGAGCGTTATAGAATGAAGATAAATGCAGATACCTTTCCGCAACCTGTCTTCTACAAAGTACACCTCCAGGTTTATCACACAAATAACATAAGAAAAAAATAGATGCATTGAATTTTTTGTGTTATTTTACGACGTTTTATCAACAGCATCTGAATGAGATGAAATTGATTTTTATTTTAGATGGTTATTTAACGACGCTGTATCAACTACTAGGTTATTTAGCGTCGATGAGATTGGTGATACCGAGATGGTATTTGGCGAGATGAGGCTGAGGATTCGCCATAGATTACCTTGCATTCACATTACGGTTGAGTAAAACCTCGGAAAAACCCAACCAGGTAATCAGCCCAAGCGGGAATCGAACCCGCGCCCGAACGCAACTTCAGACCAGCAGGCAAGCGCCTTAACCGACTGAGCCACGCCGGTGGCCGAGAGAGATGAAGTTGATAATGCCAGCGAAATGAGTCAGGGTTCAGGGCTGGAAGTTACCCAGCATTTGCTCTTAATTGGTTGAGGGAAAACCACGATAGAAACCTCAACCGGGTAATTTATTGTCCCTGGCAGGATTTGAACCCGGGTCCGATCGTTTCCTGGTCAGGCATATATGCACTGAAAAAAATGTCAAAAGTTGTTATTCAAATTTTAGATTTTTTTCTATTTCACTAAGGATGAAATATTTAAATAAATATGGTTTTAGAATTTACAATATACATTACTTGGTAAAAAAAATACAGAGAATATGAGTGAAGATTGTAGCAACTGATACGCAATTACATTCTGAAGTATATTTAGCAAAGTGGAAAAGTAGATTTTCATATTTGAAAAAGAAACTAATTAATTGTCTCTTATACTACTGATTTCAAGATGGTCCATTGTATAACATGGCAATTTTTATTCCATCCTGAGCACTAAAAGCTTAGAAGTATTGCACTAAACTTTTGTAGGAAAAGGTTTAATCGTATGGAATCGCTATCCAGTACCTTAAAATAGCTTTTTACAATAACTATCCTCATAATAATTGTTCTAGGAAAGATACTACACTGGTGTAAGAGCTGTTGTTTTAAAGTTAGAGAAACAATTGTTTCATTATTTACAAGAATGTGTCTTTCTTCTTAGAATAATGCCAATTATACAAAGACTCGAACATCAAAGTTGTAACTCGGTTCGTAAATTAGAACAAAAAGTCAATTTTTAAACATTGTCGAAGAAAAAATAACTTTTGAAAACAAAGATGAAGCAACGACAGCGGAGTCCACTTTTTGTATAAAGAATACTCTATTCTAAAGAGAACTACATGAATCAATGAAGAGAAGGAATCTGTGACGACAAAGAGCTAAGACAAGAAACGCTTGGCACGATTAGTGAGTAAAACAAAACCATTCCAACGGAATTCTTAAAGGAGAAAAACGTAAGAGAGGCGCTGGATGTCAAAGCCTGTAAGAAACTGGCAACCGAATTCAGTTACTGCAGCTACAGTACTTACAAAGCAGTTTGTTCATACGGATTGAAAAGGAATTGAATGGAAAATCTGTAAGAGGTCATTATTTTTTTAGAAATTGAATAAAAATATCTAATACAGTTTTGATCTACGGGAATTTTAATTCCTCATCCCAAAAATCATTCGAACTTGCAGTGTATCACGATTCGCAGCACAAGAATTATTACGAAAGTACAGTCAACTCCGGATATAGTGAACCTCTGCGGACTTTGATATTTCGTTCACTATATCCGAGGTTTACTAAATCCGAAGTGTCTCTCCCCTAACCTTAAATGACAGGAATGAATGAAATTGTGAACAAGAAAATAAAACATTTCATTTTTGTGGATTGGATTAGGCTACACTGTATACTGTTACTCACAATTGATTTACTTGAACTATGCTGTGGATCGACGTCCGCTTGGGAAAGACCTCGTTCAATGTCATTTGTAATATTCACCTTATTTTCCAAAGAAAACACTTTACGCTTCGACATTTTTATACAGTACATTCACTGTGCATTCTCTGTACGGTGAATTATTGACTATTTATTCTATTTAAAGGAGCGTCATGTTTGAATTTTATAATGAGTAATGTTTTGTCAATGATCTAAAGTTGTAGATCCATACATTTCGAGTCCACTGCATCATATTGTGTTATAAGAATGAAAGCAAACAATTTGGGTGCTATGCATAGACATTTCGCTAGCCCGCGCTACGAGCGTGCTAAACTAGCCCCGGCTATCGACTGCTTACTTGTACTGGATTCATATCATATCGCTAACACTGGTTTATGAATACGAAAAACGTTAGTTCGCTGATCATCCACCGCAAGCCCGCGCTAAGAATGTCTATGAATATGGCCCTAAATTATTATAGCATCATGTTACTATTTGAAGAAGCTTGTGGCTGTGGTATGACGTGAAATATTTCACACCTCTCTGTTCAGCAGGTTTATTGTAGTCCGAGAAGTAAATTGGATCGAGTAGGGTAACGTTAATTGCAACATACGATTTTATCACAGTCTAGTATATACAGTCAAGTGACGAGGTCATGGAAAGCATGGGGCTCTACCTCCATGCACCCCAAGTGCCTTCATGGCATGTTACGGGGATACCTTTACCTTTTTTTACCTTTTACCTAGTATATACAGTCACGAAGCTCAATACGTAGTAAATATGCGAACATTAGATAGTTGCTCACCACTAGGATCACTAATATCGCCTCATTACAGGCAATGCAAAATAGTACCGTCACAGTCTATTGTTTCTAGCACCCTCAAAACTCAAGCTTCGTGACTGTATATAGTAGACTGTGATTTTATCATAACACATAGACAGGAACCTAGTAGAAACAGGTTGAAATAACATTTACAAAACGTTAATAATTGAAGTAAGAATGTAACGAAGTTGGTGGAACTACATCTGAGTCCACTCCTGTGGAGTAACGGTTAGCCTGCCTGAACGTGAAACGAGCGGATCCGGTTTAGAATCCTGGTTGGGAGAAGTTACCTGGTTGAGGTTTTTCCGGGGTTTTTCCTCAACCCATTAAAAGCAAATGCTGTGTAACTTTCGGCGTTGGACCTGGACTCATTTCGCTGGCATCATCTTCATTTCACTCAGACGCTAGATAACCTTAGCAGTTGATAGAGCGTCGTAAAATAACCGATTAAAAACTATTTCTGATGGGCTAGTACAATTTTATTGCAGGATAGACCCTAACACTGGTCTAGAACAATGTTTTCAAGCACTAGTTATTTGTTATGTTCACGAATCGTATTTGTCGATGTACACTGAGGGATATAATTAATGCTGCTTATGATTAGGTTTTTCTCCGGAGCAGATGTTTGCGCGCTTTCATTCGGAGTCCTCCGGTTACCTCCGATTGATGCCGCGCAGGTTGTATATGTGCTGTGGCGCAGACATACACTTTCCGCTGAACAGATCAGGTAGTGATTCGAGTCCGCTGACGTCCGCGTATCTTTTAAAATTAGTTGTAATTTGTTGTTTATTCTATCTTTTATGTTAATCTCTCTCTCTCTTTCTTCGGCTCTTTTTTTTTCTTGTTTTGCTTGAAGTGCAGCGTTAGCTGACAGATTTTTTTTTTCTAGTTTCGAAATTCATAGTATAGGCTATGTGGAAAGGCGTATTAGTATTATGTCATTGATAAAATTAATAACATTATACCTAATTGCAAAACTAACGCAGAAGTAAAACTTTTCAGTAGCTAATGTAAACATTTATACTGTAGTTCTCCTGGAAACACTCGTTTATTCGCAAACAGTTTCTGTCAATTATTATTCTAATCAGTTTAGTTTAACGTAAAACCATTAAGAGAGTTTAAGAATGGAACAAAGGAAACGTGTGGTATCAGTGGGTTAAAGTTTACTGTCCAAAATAATTTATTCATATTCTTCACCGGACAGGATTGTGATCATTGTGTTAAAGGCAGGGGCGTATTTTGCGGACTACCGGGGCTACCGGCGGTAGCCCAAGGAAATTACAAAAGAAAAAGTTTATAATATAACATAATGTCATAATTTTGTATTATTAGTTTTACCATAGTAATTAAAATTAAAGTAATTGTTAGATTTATATGCGCTCTCTGCTCTCGAAAAGAAACAAGTTGTCAAGGCGGCATCGCTGGAGAAACCGCTTGCTACGTGAGGTAGCCTGTGACCGTTTCGCTCACGCTGTCCTGTCGCACAACTGCCCGTCCCCCGCGCTCCCTTCTGTTTCCAACGTGCAGTGTAGGCCGGGCGTTTTGCCGCTCTCGTGATCGGTTTCTTCGCAGGCGCGAAGCAGCAATACGCTTAGTACGCTAGCAATTGAATGTGATTGTGTTCTTGCAGTGCATTATTTTAAATCTGTGATTTGTTCGAGTGTCTAAGTGTTATATTAATTGTGAATTATTAAGTTTTTAATTTCCTAATTAAGTGATATTGTGAAAAATATGGCAGAACAAGTTTCTGGAGAGGTTTGTGTTGGAAATGACTGTGTAATAGAAGGTTTATTAAAAGTGCCTTTTAACCGTCGTACATAACAACGAGAAAGTTGAAATTGTGAAAATGGAAAGACCAACTCCTGAGTTAAATTTGTCCATGGACGTAAAAGAAAAACAGCGAGAGTACACACGCCATTTCACTTCAACATCATATGGTGAGTAGAATTGGTTGTGTGGTACTTCTAAACTGTCTAAACTATTTTGCTGGCCATGTTTGGTATTTAGCCGCGAAACTAATGTGTGGTCAAAAGAGGGGTTTTCTAATATGAAATCCCTTCGAACGGCAGTCCTAGAATACGACAAATCAAAAGCTCATATTTGTAGTAGCATGAACTTTGCAAACTTTGGGAAGACAAGAATTGATTTACAGCTAGATAAGCAAAAAGCTCTACACATCAACCAACACAATGCTCTTGTGAAAAAAAAAAATCGGGAGATTTTACTGCATCTTATTAACGCAGTCTGCTTTCTAGAAAAACAAGAATTGGCTTTTCGGGGTCATAACGAGAGTGTGGAATCAGACAATATAGGAAATTATATTGAATATTTAAGTTCCTTAAGTGAATTTGACTATTTACTGGCCAATCATCTTGAGAGTTCAACAGTATTTCGTGGTACTTCTCTCGCAATTCAGAATGACTTAATATTTTCTATAAGTGGGGTTATGATAAAGAACATAAAACCTTTTGTGGCCATTGTTGTTGATGAAACAAGTTACTGCTCTAACCAGAGTCAATTGTCCACTGTTTTAAGATACGTCGACAGTACTGCCAATGTTCAAGAACGGTTTATAGGATTCACAAATGTCAGTTCGGACAAAACTGCTGCTGCTTTGTTTCAGCATGTGGAAGGTGTTATAGCATAATACAATGTCGACAATAAGTTAATTGCACAGACATACGATGGTGCTTCAGTTATGGCGGGAAATATTAATGGCTTAAAAACAAAAGTTCAAGAAAAGTATCCTCAAGCACTATTTGTCCATTGTTACAGCCATGTTCTCAATTTAGTTTTGCAACAAACTACTTCATCCATTACAGAATGCCGCATTTTTTTCAAAACACTGTCGGGTTTAGCTGCATTTTTCTCATCATCTCCTAAAAGATCAGAAAACTCAAGGAATTTATGAACAAGAAACTCCCAAAAGTAGCACCAACTAGATTGAATTTTACATCTCGGCTTGTAAATACAGTAAAGGAATACAGAGAAAAACGGACTGCTTTCTTTAAAAATATCGTTTGTAATGACTCTGAAGAAAACTGGAATAATGCTGTAAATGTGCAGGCTCAAGGATATTTGAATTTTTTCACACAGTTTCAGAATATATTTCTTCTTGAAGTCTATGCTAGAGTGTTCGCACATATAGATGTGCTCTACAATATTCTTCAGACAAAAAGTCTAGACATAGCATACTACTTGCAAGAGGTATCAAAGTTAAAAAAAAATACTATATCCGAGTTCAGACGTAGTGGGTTTCCGTCCATATGGAGTAATATGGAAAATGAAAATTCTTCAGCCAATACAATGGAACCACCATTAAAGCGAAAAAAAGGAGATGATTAACTGAAATACAGGCAGCTGTACTACAGCATACTAGATCGTATGCAAATGGAAATTACTGACAGATTTTCTGATTATGGAAAGCTTCAGTTCACACATCTTCTAGATTCTAAAAAAATTGTCTGCTTATAGAGAAAACTTCCCGAATGAGGCACTAAACAAATTATTTCAGTCCTATAACAGTCAGTTTGATCAAGTACGTTTGAAAAATGAATTAAGTGTAATATATTCAGCAGAAGTCTTTGATTTTTCGAACAAACCTATCCATGAAATATTATCTGCCATATATGAAAACCAGCTGAACCAAGTTATTCCTGAAGTCCTTAAATTGGCAACATTAATTCTGACAATATCAGCTACGTCAGCATCGGTAGAAAGAACATTTCCTGCGTTGAAGAGAATAAAATCCTACTGTAGATCAACTCATACACAAGAACGTTTACCCGGCTTGCCACTAATATCCATTGAAAAGTCATTTCTACAGAAACTTTGCAGTGGCCCAACTGTAATTTCAAGGACGAAGTCATCAACGTACTTTAGTCCCAATCAAGACGTCTGGAATTCACATAAATATGTAAGGAATTTTATTATAGGGATTTTAAAATATATTTTGTGTAATAATAGGATCAGTGGTAGCCCAAACCCTTTAACCAGTATACGCCACTGGTTAAAGGGTGTCAGTATTTGAACTGCCGCTTCTGAAAACGCGCCACTCTTTCCCTGTAATAAAAATATAATCGGATATCAACTTAAGGATAATTGTAATTATATTATTATCACACGTTTCTTCATTTCATTCAGAAAATCAATATTTTAATCTAAACAATAAAATATAACTCAAGTTGTCTAAACAGTAAAATGTAACTCAAGTTGTCTTTTAAATATTTCATATATTTTTTATTGCCTCGAAAGTTACGTTTTAGAGAAATTTCAAGATTTTTCTATACTATGGGCCTTTGGGAACAATAGTACTAAAAAAATTTAAATAGAAATCGTATCAAATGCTTTGCGTAATTGTTTTTGTCCGCTCTTTCATCAAGTTCGCGACTGTGCGATCGCTTCAAATGGTCTAACAAATTCGAAGTTCCACCCCCCTTAGAGTAAATTCGCCCATAAAGTTTACAGCGTACGTCTTTATTATTATTTTCAACTAAATTAAAGAATTTCCATGCGACGGGTATCCGATTTGGTGCCATTTTATTCCACTCACAACTACAGACAGTCTGTACGCGTCGGTTGTCTTTGAGGTAACTGTCGCTTCGCTCCGAACCACCGCATCCCTCCGTATATCCTCTGTTCCAACTACGATAGTACCGGAGATCACCGGTGGAGAGCTTTATTCGTAATCTCCGATTCCTCCGCGGTAGTAGTCACTCTGATGAACAGCACTAGATATAATAGTTGAGCGACCTGAGTTTTTTCCAAGTCAAAGAATGCCACACTGCGCATGCTCCGATCCGAAAGTATTCGGTTATATGTTGACGAGATATTCCCTTCCCTTTTCTGATTAAATATTACATATCTATGCTGAGAAAATTAATTAAAGAGGTTACAAAACTTCCCCAGATTAAAGAAAATAAAAAGTTTTCGACTTTTACATTTTCCAATAACTTCACATAATATCGAATTACCAATACTTTCAGGAAGTTTAAATACTTATTAGCATATAAAACAAACACATTACAAATAAGTTATTCAATAACACAGGCACAAATCAGAATAAATTTAATTCTTCAGGAGTTTACATATTAAAATGTCAATTTCTCAATTGCAATTCCACATAGGTCAGACTGGGAGGACTTTCAACACAAGATATAAAGGACGCAGATTTCTCACAACAATAACTTTCAATTAGGTTTCAATAAAGAAAGAAGACAGAGAACGGACACTGGAAAGTTTTCTTTTCTCAATCGTACTATCAGGGACTGGAACGCTTTACCTGCAGACTTACTAAAGGCTTTACCAATAACCAAAAATGTATTTAAAAATAGGCTTAAGGACTTTACTAATAGACGGTAGTATATTATACACACTATTTGAAGGGTGTAATTAATATTTTGTTATTTGAAGTGTTTATCAGTGAAGAAGTGTGTTTTGTAAGTGAAGTGTGTTTCTGTCAGTGAAGTTTTATAGTTTATAGTGGCGGTGCAAAGTATTTGAATAGTGAAAAGTTTTTGAAATGTTAGCGAAATCAGGATAGAATCAGTGAAATGTGTCGTAGTTCCAGTGCAGTGAGTGAGTTGTCAGCAAAATGAGTGTAGTGCTGAAAGGTACTTGTGCAGGTATGAACATATACTCGTGGGTTTTAGTTCGAACTTAGGGTTAAGATAGAAATTAGATTTACTTAAAATGTTATTTTAAGTGATCATGCTTCATTCAATTTAGGATGCTTCTTGTTAATAATAATAATAATAATAATAATAATAATAATAATAATAATAGTAATAATAATAATAACAATAATAATAATTATTATTATTGTTATTATTACTATTAATTATTATTAGTATTATTATTAATTTATTATTAAGTGTATTTTTATTAGTTGTGTTTATTATTAATTGCCATTATTGAGTGTAATTAGTTACCACTTCCACCGGGTATGTACTCATTTGCAGTGTGAATAAACAAATAAATAAATAAATAAATAAGAAAGTAAGTAAGTAAATAAATAAATAAATACATATTTATAACAACCAATTATTTTTCACAAATATTGAATCTGATACGACTATATTACATTTATAAAATAAAGACCAAACACTTAACATTTTAGAATCCATAGAAATATAAAAACAATTAAAAAGTCACAATAACCTAAATGATTACGCCACAGTTGACAAGAATATTCGCATAGAATTACACATCAGTTCATAATTTGACTAATATAATTAAAACACATGCAGTCCCAAACTTAAGCGCTTCAGTCAGTCGGCGATATATACATCAACACGAGATGTCAGCATGACGAACAGTTGATTTGACCCAGTAGATACTCAATCTTTACGACGTCCATTTTTAACTTTTTACATATATACAACTTGTTAATTGGTATATTATAACATATTTCATTAATATTTCAGTACTACTTTAAGACATTCATATTATAATCGTTTTTTAATTTTTTCGCATTTCATAAAGCTATTGAAGATAGGACAGAAAATCCTGAAACATGTCTAGCTAAATGAATTTTAATTGTTTGTTAAGTGTTTTTAGTAACGTTGTATTTTAATATTATGTACATTTTAGTGATTTAATGAAAAACACTGTTGATTTGTAACATGTTTACTATGCTGAGAAGGAATTAAAGCTATAACCTCTTATGAACAGCGCTACAAATCTTGAAACATTTTCGCCCGTTCAACAACTATGTCCTTCACTGTACAGAGGGAGGGTTTTAGGAAAAAAAATCTTAGTGGAATCTTGACAAGCCAATATTAAAACTAATATTCAAGTTTGTCAAGTGTAAGTATCGATTTTCATAATATTTGATACTTAATGGCTTATTTCGGTCAGTAGATATGTAGTGTATTTGGTGTCTTTGCATCTTGATGTGCTATATTTCACACAGGCTGGTTTTGAACATAGTCAAACTAGATTATTCATATGTATGTACAGCCTAATGAAAATCTCTCTTCCTTTTTGTAAGAGCATCGACCAGGCTTGCAGAACTCACAAAGTAGGGGAACTATGACGTCAGCCTCACTCCACTTCTATTGGGGATGATCGACTTCCGCCCCGAGAATGAATGTTGATGCAGCCGAGCGTAACTGGAACGCCGTGACCGCACAGGTAGAAAAGGTGGTTGGGGTAAAAGAGGGGAGGAAAGAGGCCTGGCATTGACATTGCTTCCACGTGGTGGGATTGTGAACATTGGTTGTGTCGAAAAGTGTAATCGATAAAAATTGTTCTAGATATTCGATTATACATGTCAATCATCACGAGAGCATTTTAGAAATCATTCCCGATGTTATATTCCATGAGAGAAACATTTTCTTGTACTTGGACGTACAGTGGTGAGCGCAACACTCGATATATTCTATGTCTATAGAGTAAAGTTTGTTGCTGTTTATGAAATTAGATTACGACAGAACATTCGGAACCACAATGAACACAATCTCCGAATACACCAATAATTCAAATCTAAGTTGTCGCCAAACAAGTAACTCGCGTAATGCGGATAACAGCCGAAGCTGCTATGTGAGTTGGTTGTGTAGTAAGTCTAGTTATACAGCGTGATTCACGAGGATTTATCGTCATTTATGGAGTTTATTTCCGAAGACATTCGGAGCAAAACTTATTATATAAACATTTGTCCTACAATAATTTGAAGTTTTTATGTAAGGTATTTTTTTTCTTTGGCTTTAAGGGTAAAAGGATATTACAAATAGAGATTGAACTCTTCAGAAGTATCATTTCTTTAATTGGCTAGTGTTCTGAACCTAAAAATGTGTTGTCAATTGCTTTGTACAGATTTTATTTTTCAATTTTTAACTCAAAATGACATCATCACTTATCACAAAAATTTTTACAAATCATACGACTTTAAGAACTTGATTCTTTACAGTTTAATTATGCATCCTAATGTACAGTCTTGAAGTATTTACAAGAGTGGCATGATTTGTAACAATTGTTATTGTGATAAATGCGTAAGAAAATGTAATCTTGTAGTTAAAAATGGAAAAAAAAATTCTATACGAAGCACCTATGGAATTCACAACACATTTCTAGCTTCAGAATATTAGCTAATTAAAGAAATTGTACTCCTGAATAGGTCATTCTTTATCTGTAATATTCTTTTATCCTTAAAACTCAAGAATAATGGTATTTTACAAAGAATTTCAAATTAGTGTAACTGTGAAAATATTGAGATTAGGACAAATGTTTATATGACTTTTTTGCTCAGAATAGCCTACGTAAGGGACGGTAAATCCTCGTGAATCACCCAGTATATGGTCTGATTTGCTTAGGTACCATAGCAACATCTATGGTCCAGACTGTTCTCATAAAAGATGAAAGTTAGAATTTATAAAACAGTTATATTACCGCTTGTTCTGTATGGATGTGAAACTTGGACTCTCACTTTGAAAAAGCAGCAGATGTTAAGAGTTTTCGAAAATAAGGTGCTTAGGAATATATTTTGGGCTAAGAGGGATGAAGTTGCAGGAGAATGGAGAAAGTTACCTAACACAGAAATGCACTCATTGTATTCTTCACCTAACATACTTGATCCGTGGCGGTACAGCCCATGAAGGACCAAGACCGACCAGCCGGTTGCTGGCTTCAAGTCCACATGCCGAAGCAGAGGTGGGCGATCATCCAATCAGAATGGAGGTATCGTGTGGTTAGCACGATGATCTCCCCAGCCGTTATACCTGGTTTTAGAAACCGGATTTTCGCTACCTATCGTAGCTCCACAAGTGCATCACGATGCCGGGTGGGCACCGGTCCCATACACTGGCCGAAATTTCATGAGAAAATTTCTTCCCCCATGAGGATGCGAACCAGCATTCCGTAACGCGAGTCCTTGGCAGAATGCCTTAGACCACGACGCCACGGCGCGGGACACCTAACATACTTAAGAACATTAAATCTAGACGTTTGAGATGGGCAGGACAGGTAGTACGTTTGGGTGAATCCAAAACTGCATATAGAATGTTAGTTAGAAGACTTGAGAGTAAAAGACCTTTCGAGAGATCAAGCCATAAATGGGAGGATAACATTAAAATTGATTTGAAGGAGGTGGGATATGATGGTAGGGACTGCATTAATGTTTCTCAGGATAGGGACCGATGGCGGGCTTATGTCACGGCGACTTCTCTAAATGCCATTTGTAAGAAAGTAAGCAACATGTGAGGCGTTCAGAGCTAAACTGGATCAAGTCACAGATTTTCTGATTATCTGAAGTTGGATCATTTCCAAGAAGTAATGGATCAAGTCTTAATTCCAAGCATTCGCCGGTAGGTGACACCAATCACTTTTGGCTCAGATTATTTTTTCACGAAGTTCTGAGCTATAGTGGATCAAATCAGCAAAGCATTGCATCAACTAACATCGTAATTCTTTATATTTTATAAATCTAGAATTTGAGAATGGAGCAATAAAATTATTGCTAATGAAATTAGATAATCCACTAGAGCAAATTACCTTTAACTTCCATTAACTCACAACTAGGTCTCATGGACTTGATCCACTTTAGCTCTGAACGCCTTATACTGTATATGGATCATGTTTAGAGTGACTTATAAATGCGCGAACTCCTAATACGGAGCACCAAATGTCACTGGGATACATATTATAAAGAAATAGCTCCGTTATAATGAAAAAAACTCAAACAATGTGTTTCAGAAAATGTTCTCATAAAGGAATGCCATCTTTATACATTAACAACAACGGACTGCCCTACAAAATCTTGGAGTGACATTGGATCAACATCTTCTCTTAGCACAAACACATACAGCTAGCAAAAATAAAAAATATCCCACTTATATCCCATATTACAGGCAGTATCTCAATAAAAAGAATATTCCTGCTCTACAAGACATTAATTCTATCAATACTAACTTATGTTGCTCCTGACTGGGCATACACGAGACATTCAAAGCTTTAGCCACTGCATATTGCACAAAATAAAGTATTAAGACATTAAGAGGAGTGCCTGTGAAACAGTAACATTTTAATTTATAATTTCACAGAAAAGATTATGTTTATTCTTTTGCAGTACACAACACAGCCCTATTCTTGAAATCATTCTCTGGTATATGTACTGTGGTTGTCCTTGATGCGGGAATCGTCTGTTTACATGGTACAGCACCACGCGCCACTACTCTTCGTCGTCATTTGGCTCATTGCACAAACTCCGTACTCACTGAACTTCAGAGAGTAGTGGCTAAGAATCCAGTCTCTACTTACAACCTTATAATAGGATACTCCAGTATTTTACCGTCATTGTAAACCTATCCTAATATGCTTGGATTGTAGCAATTTTATCTTTCGGAACTATGTACGTAATATTATAATATTCTAAAATAGTCAGGGATTGAATTGCAATCCGAAGCTATTCTTATATGATTTAACGAATACAAAAAATAAGATCCGTTAATGATAGTCGGTAAGTTTTGTGTTAAAACATGAAAATATATACTTTTTATTTTCATTAGTAAAATAAATATTCGCTTCTTTCCATGATGTGCAGTAATAAGATTGCAAGTTACTGTTATTCATGCGCCTCCCGAAGATCTTCCTTATATTTGACAGAAATATTGTGCATTCACTTTTCGTTGCATGGTTTTTAATTTGGTACAATTCTAAGGATACAATGTGCAATAGATTACTAGGGTTTACGCATACATATTCTGTATTCTAAGACATAAAAATAGTCATAATTCATATCAAGCCTGAATGAAACTTCTTAAATTAAATTGAAAATCTACGAAGAGAACATATGAATAAAAGGGAAAAACGTAATACGGCGAACGCTAAGCTCCGCCCACAATCCCTTTCCACTTTTCCCCTACAAGCTCACCACACACTCTACGTGATAGGCTAGTGTTGTGTCGAATGCACATTTCATGTGGGTGGGGATAACTTCCCCTACTGGCGTTCGCCGTATTACGTTTTCGCCGAATAAAATGTATTTAGTAATTTTCCCATTAAAAACTTTTGAGCTCGGGCGGTAGCGTGTTCGCCTGTTGATCCAGAGTTACGCTTGGGCGTGAGTTCGATTCCCGCTCGGTCTGATTACCTGATTGGATTTTTTTCTGAGGTTTTCCCAACCGTAAGGCGAATGTCAGGTAATTTATGACGAATCATCCGCCCCATCTCGCTATCAGCAATCCCATCCAGTCTACATAACGTAGTTGCTACAGCATCGTTAAATAGCGAAGTAAAAGATATAGAATAAAAACTTTTGAGCGTGTTCTTGGACGCGTATTTTATATAAATTCTGTTCGAAGAAAACCCTATAACAATATGAATTATAAATTCATTAGTTCCTGAAATGTGCGCTTCGGCGCCCCACGGAATACCTAGTTTGAGATTGGAAAAAAGTTACAAACATCCATAAAGTATCAATGTAAGCACATTTGTTTCCACACGACAATGCGGATTTCTCATACTGAAGGATGATTTATGATCCACCTTCCCTTTTATGTACCCTTGACTGTTCTAGAAATGAATGTTGTCTTACCAGTAATAAAGTTTATGGCTTAATAATGGTTTCCTTCCTAACTCCAGCCATGCCCCATACTATTGTTTGCAATTGTTACACGCCTCTTTGTCAATTTGTAACGAAGTTGTAAAATCAATTATTTCTTCTGGTGAAATAAAATGGTCCAAATATGCTGTCAATGTTTTTACTATCCAGATAGTACAGGGACATCATTTTATTTTTACTAACATTTTTAATATTAACTGTCTATACCTTTAGAGAACCGGAAACACCGCTTGCTCCCCCCTCCAAGACTGGAGTTCGATGATACTGGCGTAAAACACAAATCACTCTACTAGGTATAGGAAGGAAGAAAAGTAGTTCATCCATTTACGTAAACTAGGAAATATCGCGATTTTGAGTTTGATAATTTTCATTAGGTTTTTCTTTAATGAAAGTACAGTACTGTATTAAGAATAAGTGTTTTTACTCACGAAGTGAGTTATCCATGCGAACATATTCATTATGCGGTGTATATTATACTGTCTACAGCACATTAGCGTACAATATAGAGAAATAAGTTAAATCGAAAAATAATCGTAATATGAATATTTAAACACAATTTTGAAAATGGTGGCCGTTCATTTCGATACAGGCTTCAGTTCTTTTGTGCATATTATCGCACTATAGACTATTGCATCTAATTCCAATTGCCAGTTTCGTCCTTCGTACTAGTAACTCATGTTGAAATAATTCTGTACCTACTCTATAAAAGAGTACCTTACGTACTATAAATTCAATCTTCACTTCTGCCCGACCCGCACGGATAAAATTACTAGATATGCTATCTACTGTCCGTCCAAGTGGTTATGCCGCAGGATTGTAGAAAGGGAGGAAATCAGGTGACAGCTAATTACTTAACGAGGCCCTTTTATTTAAGTTAAATTCCTAAGAGAAATTAATGTTTTCAGAAAAGAGCTAAGACAGCCCAGCTTTTACAGAGGGGCGAGCAGAAGCAGGTGGGGGAAATCGGGATGCGAAGTAGGCAAACGGACAGTACCTGTGCGAAAATATGATTCAATATTGACAGCTCTTTTGTCACTGGAAAACGCGAACATATTTCTGGAACGTACTATACTCAGTAACTCAGTACTGCTTACTATCTGCGATCTTGTCTCTGTGTGGAGTTGGAACTTCCTTAGTAGAAGGGGTGGGAGTGAAGTACATTAAAAAACTCAGGTACAATATAAATTGAAGTAAAAATAAAATGATGTCCCTGTATTTAAAAGGTGAAGACGAAATAGAGAAATAATACACTAAACTAAACAATATGTGAGAAGTATCTATCAATAGCACACCAATCTGTAGTCTGTGCGGTCAAGTTGAAGCAATAATCTGAACGAATACTGAATCTGAGGTGCGACATAGAGACGTATATAATTGTATAGGCCTATTCATTATTTTTTCCTTGCATGATTCAATTCTGTGTCTTACATTTGTTAAAACTTTATTCAAATTTTGAATGAAGTGAATAAGTTTATTTCCTCAGGCCATAAAACTTAAACAATCTTTAACTCGGGACCGTAACTGGTCAGGTGGTTTCAGTTGCTAATTTTCCTCTTTAATTCTGCCCATGTGGTTTATGGTTTTTTCACTTGGTTATTTAACGACGCTGTTTCAACAATGAGATTATTAAATTCAGCGTCGATGGAAGTGCGATAGCGAGATAATATTTGAAGAGATGAGCCCGAGGATTTTCCATATATTACCTGAGATTTGTCTTACGGTCGGGAAAAACCTCGGAAAAAACTCAACCAGGTAAACAGTCCAAGCGGGAATCGAATCCGCGGCCAAGAGCAACTTCGGCTCGGGAGGCAAGCGCCTAAGTCGACTGAACTACGCTGGTGGTGGCTTTTATGGTGTTAAGGCATGATTATTCTGAAAGCCAAAGTACCTGTCCTATATCTGATATTTAACCATATCAAACCTTAACTATTGGTCCTTGTGGATCTTCTGATTATCCTGATGATAATAATCAATACATTTCCTGTTAATTATTTTTTAACTTCGTTATTTAACTACGCTCTATCAATTACGAGGTTATTTAGCGTCGATGGGATTGGTGATAGCGAGATGATATTAGGCGAGGTGAGGCCGAGGATTCTCCATAGATTACCTGACATTTGCATTACCTCGGAAAAAACCCAATCAGGCAATCAGTCCAAGCGGGAATCGAACCCGCTCCCGAGCGCAACTGCGGATCAATAGTTAATCGTCTTAACCGAACGAGCTGCGCCGGTGGCCATTTCCTGTTAATTATAAATTAAATTGTAATACGTTTCTGAGTTTTAGAGAGAAAATAAGATATTCGCGAAGGTTTTCAAAACTTGTCAACTACAGAGTTCAGTCAATCTTTGCTTTCAATGGTAATTAAGCAAACCCCCACTTCTGTAAATATTCAAATCCAGAGAGTCGACCAGAATGGTGACCCTTAATTTAGGCACTTCAACAGTCAAATTAATGAACTAATAAATTAATGTTAATTTAGAATTCAATTCCATTCACTGAATTAGTAATACCGTGCTTATAATTATTTCAGTTAAATTAATTACATATAGGACTATCCTATGTACTGGTTTTTATCCTCTTCAAAAAACCTAGCTAGCTGTCGCTCAGTTCTTTCTTTAATAAAACAGTACCTATATACAAATGGAGACCTAAGTTCAGCTCATCCAAAAATTGAGAAAACTTGTCTTTCAGCGCTTTTTCACTGTTTAACATCAAACGATAACACTTGTAACAGCGCAAGACACTTCATTTACATCTCTTTTGCTCGTTTTATTAACGATTAGGGGAGAGTTGGGTAGTATCGGACATCGGGTAATATCGGACAGTGAGTTTCTTTCATTTACTAACAGATGGTAGTGCCTGAATGACTTGGTTACGTTTCTGTATGCGACATCACAGAAACGTAACCATGTCAATCAGGTACTATCATCTGGTGGAAGATGAAAGAAACTCACTGTCCGATATTACCCGATGTCCGATACTACCCAACTCGCCCCTAATTTTAAATTTGAAGCAAGAGATACCAACTTCTGAAACGTTTTTATTTAAGTCGGTCATTTACCGATATTTTATCAACCATTAGGATATTTAACGTCGTTGAAATTTGGGACAGCGAGATGGTATTTGGCTATATGAGATTGAGGATTCGTCAGGAATTATCTGACATTTGCCTTACACTTGGGTAAAATCTCGGAAAAAACTCAAACAGGTAATCAACCTAAGCGGGAATCAAATCCACACCCGAGCGTAATCCCGGATCAGCAGGCCAAAGTTCTATCGTCTCAGCTACTCTGATGGCTATTTGCAAACTATCCTATACAAATTGTTCTAATAAGAATAGCTAATATTTAATACTTTCACTCTCAATTACATAGACCTCTAACACTGAACAACAAGAATTTTGCTCCGACTTAAAACAATGTGTCCCTTATGGTCTGGTGTGCGCTGAATCCGAAAATGAATCTCTTTTCTTCGTATCACGTAAGGTTTCTAAGATATAATATTGTATGGTTTCATTTTTCGATAAGCGCTCCCCCAGGAAACATCTGGCGCGGGTTGGGGGTATAAACCAAAACAAGAGCTAATGTATTTTATGAGTTTATGACTTATTTATGGTTTATTATGGTTGTTGGCATGTTATTTTGTATTTCTAATAAATTAGTCTCTTCTATTAAGTAAATTTCATAACATTTCAAAGTGAGGTCTATGCAATGAACAAACAAGGGTGTGGTTTTCATTATTTAAAGGAAAATTTTACCAGTTTGAGTGAAGGAAAATTAAAAGAGGGCATTTTCATCGGTCCACAAATTCACAAAGTTATGACTGACCCTTTATTTGAGGAAAAACTTTCCGTTACAGAAAGAATGGCATGGCGCGCTTTCAAAGACGTTTGGCTCAAATTTCCTTGGAAATTCTAGGGCAGACAACTACATAGAATTTGTTGTGGAAACCATGTCAAGTGCATATGAGAAAATAGAGTGTAATATGTCTCTGAAAATACACTTTTTACATTCTCTTTTGGATTTCTTTCCTCTTAACTTTGGAGCGGTAAACTTCGAGCATGGGGAAATATTTCATCATGAAATATCTGAAATGGAAAGGCGATATAAAGGAAGATCAACATCCAGTATGCTTGCAGACTATTGTTGCTTCCTTGTAAAATACAGTCTCGGGTCTAGTTATAAACAGAAGTTATCCAGAAAATTATTTTAAATGTAAGTTCAAATTCAGAGATTTTTCTCACAATATGCATGAAATATATTTATTGTTGTTGTGTTTTAAACTATGTAACGTCATTTTTGTAGCCAGTACACATTTTTCAAGTATTATGAGGAATTCTGAATGCCTAGTGTCTTGTAATTTTATCAGTATTAGGGAAAAATTAAAAACAAATATGTTTTGTCATAAAAAAATTCAATTCATTTTCCCCGGAAAATAATACGTGATGGGGCAATTTGGATTTTAAATTCAGATTAGGACACACATATTAGTAATATTCACCTATTTTTATTTCGGAGCAAGACAAAAAGTAAAAATTTGTTGTTCAGTGTAATTTACGTTCGTCTCATTTCTTATCACAAGTTATCAGACTTTATTTTAAGCAAAAATCTTCCCATAAATTGCGAAGTATTCACGTTATAGCTTCGTACTACGAGAAGAAACGCAAGAATTAAATGTTTAATCATTTCAGTTGGGATGCTGTAACAAAGCAGGTGTCTTCTTCCGTCGACGGACAGACACGCAATGGCAAAACAAATGACATAGCCATCCAAGGAGCGACAGACTTTGTCCATTTCTTGTACTGTGTAAAGAAATAGTTAGGTTTAGATTGTTTTCTTTAATATGTCATCTTTATTACACAATTTTCATTCCTATAGTTTTGTATTGGAGGTTTGAAATGGAAAAAAAGGAAAACAAAAACGTCAGGGTTTACACAAAATGGTGCGTAAAATATTGTATTTCGGGTTTGCCAATTCTTTCACAACGAGTCGCAGAGCTCCATGTGAAGTGCGTGCTTTTTCAGTAATAAGCGTTGCCAATAAAATTTCTCTCAGTGACTCTGCTTTCAGAGAACAAGCGTTGTGTTACTACGATTGATTACAGGAGGAAATTTCAACTTTTATTTATTCGTAGAATTTGTATTTAATTTTTCATTTCAAACAATATACTTCAAACAGAATCTCTCAGTGTGGTTATTCATACTAAGTGTACTGCGTCATTGAACGATTAGAGAGGAAAAATCAGACTTATTACTTTTCTATATAATCATATAAGTAGTGACTATATTTCTATTTCCAAGAATGTGATTTAGAACATTAATTGCCCGCATCATTATTACGTTGGGCGATTAAAGGAAACATCTATAGATTTTTTTATTTTCATTTTGCATGATTCTCCGATAAGCACGTTGTAATATAATAATATTGAATTGGGCGAACCGTCTATACTTATCTAGTTTATATTTGGATTAAACATTAACGTTTTCGGCACTTATGTGCCATTTTCAAATGCATGGAATTGCCTTATTACATGTTCAAATAGATACACCTTATGTGTGTGAAATATATGGTATGTACCCTTGATGATCTACCATCGTTTACAAAATATTATATAAATTAAATTAAAAACACTTGCTAATAATTAAAATCTATACTAATTGACATCTACAATAAAAGTCCCATTGTTTTATGTGACAATATGGTTATCTTGAAGTTGTTATCACATGCAGTTCCTATATTTATTAAATTGCACTGTGTTGCACGTATTAAAATGTTAAAATTTGTTTGTTATATATTAACACACCAAGGATTGATGTTGTTTCACTTACGCAAGTCGAAGCACTGTACCACGATGAAATGTTGCGTAATATCAGTTGCACTGATGCTTGTTATTGTGTTCCTTCGGTTTGCCAAAGTTGGATGTTACAAATTCATCATTGTCACCATTCGATTGTCAGTTAAGCCTTTTACACTGCGAACATACAATGTTGTTGTTACGTGTGTGAATATACTGGTGTTTAAATGCATTGATTGAAAATATTAACTTACTTACATTGGTTGGACGTGTTGTGTGCTCGACGTTAGTCAGGCTGTTACTGAGAATCGTTCAGTGCTCACAATAGTTCTTATTTTAATGAACGTCTGGCGGAACCGGAATAAATATAGGAACTGCATGTGATAACTTCAAGATAACCATATTGTCACATAAAACAATGGGACTTTTATTGTAAATGTCAATTAGTATAGATTTTAATTATTAGCAAGTGTTTTTAATTTAATTTATATATTATTTTGTAAACGATGGTAGATCATCAAGGGTACATACCATATATTTCACACACATAAGGTGTGTCTATTTGAACATATAATAAGGCAATTCCATGCATTTGAAAATGGCACATAAGTGCCGAAAACGTTAATGTTTAATCCAAATATAAACTAGATAAGTATAGACGGTTCACTAAATTCAATATTATTATATAACATCTATAGAGTTATTATTTTACTTTCAGGAAAACCAGCATTGGTTTGGGAAAATGTCTAATACTGTGGTCATTATTCGAATATCAGCCGTTAAAACGCATATTATATTAATCTGCACACACCCTGCACGTCTGCACGCATTTAAGTTTCAGGAACGAAATTGTTGCGAATTGTAATCACAGGTTAACGTGGTTATTAATGGGCTTCTAATTTTATTACATTTTTATTTATTTCTCTTTTTCTTTCTTTCTTTCTTTCTTTCTTTCTTTCTTTCTTTCTCTTTTTCTTCTACCCAGGGTATTCTTTCTGTTTTCTTTCTCTGTTCTGCCACTCCTGTTATGCTATATTTCTAGCCATTGTGGAGTAGTCGAGAGGATTCAATTTGGTTACGCCAGACATTCACATTCCGAGTCTCTCCGCAGAATAACTGCTGAAACATCAAAGGACAATCACAAGTCAAGGGACAAACACTATTTCCATGGAATGGAGATAAATATCCTCCCACATCGGGAATGGAACCATGGATCGCTGCACTGGGAAGAGAGTAGGATAGCGGCGGACATTTTATTACATAAGTTACAGAAAATAATTCTACCAGGCATCAGATATCTAATGGTATCAACAACATTGAAGGACACTTCGTCAAAATAGTATGCATAGGTTGCATAGTCCAGGTTAAAGTCTTGCAAAACCGATTCTGAATAATTTAAATTATACAATGATACTGAGCGCCTAGCGATGTAGGCAGTATGCAAAGCTCTTCCACCACGCGGACTGCCTTATTATCAAAGCTCGGAACTTGGGGACTTGTGTGGTGTGCATGAGTAAGGTTACAGGTACAACGTACACAAAGCTCACGCTGCAAGTGCTCAGGGACAGTCGTATGTACTAAGAAAGTGGCCACAACTAATGACAGGAAGACGGACGAAGAAACTGTTATGTCGAAGCCAATGACATTCAGAGAATTAAAGGTAAACGGTATGTTTGAGGAATTAGAAAATACGTGTTATTCGAATGGGTATTATAGAAGTTTGAAAATACATTTTTTTTTTTTTTTAATTTTAGATACAGAATTTCGTGGAGAATTCGGAGGAGATACATAACTTTTTTCGAATGGAGAGTTTATATTTTGTAAGTTGTGCCACACACAAACTAGAGGCTGGAAACGGAATTCATTGAAAGGCATTGCAGTCCCTCAAATTGTAGAAAAATCTGTCCATAACCATGGATCGAGGCGTAGAGGGACCTGCCCTAGTAGTGACACACTAATTGAAAACTATTTTCGAGAAAAATTTAGGATATACTTATCTTTCTCAGATACGAGATCAGCTAGCAACTGCTGAAAATCGAACAGAAAACAGTAACAGTGAAAAAATTCAGTATTTTAAGTCTACTACCGAAAAATCTTCGAATGTAGGTAGTCATACACTGTAATAAAATGTACACAGCAGAACAGTAAATTTGATATATTTCTCATGTTTATTTTTATTATATATATGCTATAAAATTACGTGTTTCAACCGACCATAATATTATCAATATGTTGTTGCAGCCAGAAACCACTTTTGTAGCAGACCTGACAGTACCTCCGTGCTGGAAGCGGGAGATTGTTGACATTGATGTCCGGTCGCTTAGTCACGTGCAAAGACACAAGTCCCCAAGTTCCGAGCTTTGCTTATTATTCGGTTTACCGAAGGCTCGATTTGTTTCGCTGTCTTTATGGGAGGACGGCTGCGGCTTTTCGATATAAAAGGCGCATCATCCCATTGAGCCATCCAGATATCAAAATTACCTATCTTCAAGATCAACAACTTACAGCATAAAACTACATCCATCAGGAATTATTTTCTTTCTTAAAACTGACATTGTATCTTCTTAGAAACGACTTCTTAATGAAATAGCAATTTACGTGTACTTACAGTAGTTAAAAAGCATTATATATAACTTCTTTCTAGTATACATTTTCATTTTACTAATAAACTATGTACAGTATAAAGGCTGTACAGGATTTATACAGTGTTGGAATGTAAAACGTAACTAGTAAACAGTGTATAAGCTAATCTATATAAGAGGTGTACATTTACACATGGTAATCGTTACACAACCTATCACCCTAGTATAAGCCTTGCACAGAAGGACAAGATGGCCAACTCCGTAAGCAGCTGATCGTTTGTCTCCTGACTTTTTTTTCGAAAACTGAGCAAAATATTTCCTGTAAAGAAAGTTATACAATCGAAATGGAAGATTTAAACGATTATTTAATAAGTACAGAGGACATTGAAGACATTGATGGTATAAATAATTGTGGCAATAAAAAAATAAAGCAGTACAAAACTCGTTTTTATCCATTTGAATTTAAAGATAAGAATTTTAAAGGAAAATGTATATGAATTGTTGCTAATATTGTAAAAGAAGATTTGTAGCACGTGGATCTATAAGGTCTGAACTGGAAATTTTAATATCACGTCGAAGTCTTCGCACATGAGGAAGAAATTAAGTATTTACTTAATTTTAAGTAGGCCTAGATCTATGAATACGGCTACTATATTATACAGGGCGTTTCATAATTCCTATTACAAACTTCTAGGGGTTGTAGAGGGGACTAAGTAGATAAAGTTTTGATTGGCAATCCATGTCCGAAAAATACATTGTTTCGATGCAAAATAAGTTTGAAGCTCGAATCGATTTCACATCTCCCACTTCACTAGAGACAATATATGTAAAATAGATTTCAGTCTACCCTTGGCTTGAGAAATATCTCTTTTGAATGTCCAGCAGTAGTTTTCCAGAATATTTGGGCTCCATTTCTTCTAGTAGTGCCTTTCTATTTCAGAAAAATTCTGACGAAAACGCTTCCCACCTTCGTCGCTCACTATCCGAAGGTTTTGAGGAAAGAAAATGAGAATCCAGGAAGTTATTTTAAGAGACATATTACACCCCATCACGTTATAGTTCTGAATCAGCTCGGTGACAAGTTCTCTGTAATTTTCTAATTTACGGTTCCTAGAAAGTAACAGTCGGTTGAATTTTTTATAGGTTCCCGGGAAATCACTGAAACTGTAAAAGGCATATGACGGGATCCTTTGAGCCAACAGTTAATAGAATTACATGTAGTAAAACAAATTTCAGAGACCCAGTTCCTGTCCTCATCTATTTTTCAATCAAACTAACACTCGCAACCGTTTTAACTTCTGTAGTGTAATAAAAATTCGCCTGTGTGCTTTCAAAGTTAACTAGCCACAAACGTAATAAAAATTGTTTGCAATTTACACAATATTTCGAGGTATGTGTCACTTAATAAGATACTTTTACCATATTTAAAATTAGGGCAAAGAAAATACATATTATGAAATTTGTTTCATGAGTGTAAGTTCCAACTCAACTGAGAATTAATTAATACTAACGCTGACAGTCTTACGAATAATACAATTTATTTTTTATGAATTCTGACTTCATAGATAACAATGATCTAAAACTATAAGTCAATTTTTAAAGCAAAAAAGTGATGTATTTGAAATATTTTCTCGCCATTAGCATGTTAAGAACTGTATACAACAACAAAAATAAGTCATTTTTTCTAAAATAAAAAAATGGTGTGTGGTAGAAAAATTCTGACTTCATTTTTGGAATCAACATATGAAATTACATCAGAAACAGCAGAAATGTTACATTTAACAAAATCACTGTTGACCAGCGAATTAGCTGAGTATTCTCATGGCTTATTAATATAATGCCTACCTATTATGAAAGACGTTTATTAATATACACAATGATGTATTAAAGTACTGTATATGGTACTTAATTTTTCTATATTGTGCCAATTTGGAGATCGTATTTTCTTGCCCCTTCCCATTTCTTTCTGTGTGAGATTTGTGCTCTAAACCATCCGCGATCTTACATAAACAGTAAACACTTATGCAATATCGATTATCGGGTTATACTAATCGAACACGATTCAGTCGATATGTGACGAGAAAGAGTTACGACGTAATAAAATGATGAAATTATGACATACTGTTTAACACTGGTATAGTAAAACATCAGCTATGTAGCATAAGAAAAATATAAATGGCTTATGCACGCCTTATTCTGTGTAAAACTATACAATTGTTTAACATATTTATAAGCAACTTTTATTATTGAAACTCTGAAAGGTTAAAATATAAACGATACTTATGAAGTTACTGCAAGTTCAAAATAATAAAGAAAATATATGATGTGTTATAGTTTCGAATCAACTGTAGGAGTACTTGCAACACTTTTTTTTTAATAAGACAACGTAAATTTCCTTCAACTGTTACTTCAGTTGTGTACCCGAAAATATGTCAGTTTCATGTATGATTAAGTGCGCCTGGTGTTCTGTCTAGTATGCAATAATCAGGCGTAATCGCCCGACAATTGAATATTCGGTTGATGTTCAACCTAGCCGGTTGTAGCTCCGACCGGTCGAATGTAAACCGGTTGTAAGCGCTATTTTGCAGCTCTCTGATCCAGGTCTTATTTTAAGCACTTAAGGAAGAAACGTAAACATTTTCACGATATTCCTACATATTGCGCGAGTGAATTTTTAGCTGTTAGGTTGAATTTTGTTTTGCCAACTTTCTTTCAAATTTCGGTGCTGACAAATACAAGAACTGGCAGTTACTTTCTGTAATGTTGACAGCCTTTGGAAAAGCTACTAACGTTAATGAAACGAAAGTTACTAGCGAGTGTTATTTTAGATTTGAACATAAACAATAATTAATAATATTAATTTGTATTCATGATACAGTAATAATGAACAGTATACCAGCGGGTACATTATAAAGTGGCATATAGTTTTTGGAGTTCATGTGGTAAAACAAAATACATTTTTAGGTTAGGTCTCACGAACCGTGAACTGTTCAGCTAAACCAAATAATTTTACATTTCAAACAAAATACATTTTAATATGGAATCAATTAATCACACATAAATAAGTAATAAATAGTATTATTGTTTCACTATATAGCATTGTGATTTTACTTGAGTTGGTTGTATGTGGTAATAGTTGGCAACACTGAAGAAAGGACCGTCTTACTAGCTTCTTAGAAAATAATTTTACGTGAACCCCACTTTATATAAAGAAATCCATTGAAACTATATGTGCACCGTTATTGAAAAAATGTAATATTAACGCAAAAAATTATAAAAAATAAGAGAGAAGAATGCGTCTGTATAGAAATAAATAAAAAACATAGAATATAAATACAAGTATCTTAGTATAATTAACATTTTCTTTGATTTAGTAATTATAATATTGCGTATAAATGTCGAGTTTTTCCGAGTATATTAAAAAAAGTAAAGGGAAAATGCAACTTAAAAATGAAATAAATTCCCAGCGGTAAATAATAATCATAGAAGTACCTATTTTGTAATTAAGTAAAAGATATGGGATCTCTTTTCTATTCATAATTTACATAAACTCCCTCTTAAGAGATTGGAGACAACGACCTCACGCTGGAATACATGTCAATTACCTTTAATGCCCAGATTTTTCCTGTATGCAGATGACTCAGTATTAATTGACAGAGTTGAAGAAGTGACACACAGTGAAGTCTGTAACTTATAAAACCAGTTTCAGGTTTGAATATACATTTTTTGTCTCCACATAAAAATTTATAGCATTCAGAGGATAATGGCCAATTAGAAGTAAAATCTGCATTGAGAATATAATAATATATTAATTATCAAGGTTTCACGATATAATTGTAGACGAAAGACATCATCATCCACTACTGCATCTGGCTATCTGGCCTGTTCCCTCAGAAATTCTCTTTGACGTGGAGGCATTCAAAGTCTCTTATTCTTAGTGGTTTATTTGCTATATTATTTTGACTATGGAAGTAAATCCCGAAAAGACAAAGTATATGATTATGTCTCGTGACCAGAATATTGTACGAAATGGAAATATAAAAATTGGAGATTTATCCTTCGAAGAGGTGGAACAATTCAAATATCTTGGAGCAATAGTAACAAATATAAATGACAGTCGGGAGGAAATTAAACGCAGAATAAATATGGGAAATGCGTGTTATTATTCGGTTGAGAAGCTCTTATCATCCAGTCTGCTGTCCAAAAATCTGAAAGTTAGAATTTATAAAACAGTTATATTACCGGTTCTTCTGTATGGTTGTGAAACTTGGACTCTCACTCTGAGAGAGGAACATAGGTTAAGGGTGTTTGAGAATAAGGTGCTTAGGAAAATATTTGGGGCTAAGCGGGATGAAGTTACAGGAGAATGGAGAAAGTTACACAACACAGAACTTCACGCATTGTATTCTTCACCTAACATAATTAGGAATTTAAAATCCAGACGTTTGAGATGGGCAGGGCATGTAGCACGTATGGGCGAATCCAGAAATGCATATAGAGTGTTAGTTGGGAGACCGGAGGGAAAAAGACCTTCAGGGAGGCCGAGATGTAGATGGGAGGATAATATTAAAATGGATTTGAGGGAGGTGGGGTGTGATGATAGAGACTGGATTAATCTTGCACAGGATAGGGACCGATGGCGGGCTTATGTGAGGGCGGCAATGAACCTTCGGGTTCCTTAAAAGCCATTTGTAAGTAACTAAGTATGTAAGTATTATACGTTTACTACGTCATGCAACTTTTGACCAATAAAACGGTGCGGAACGATGTTCTTCAACCAATCATGGCTGCTTATCCTACAATTTTTATTACCTCCCTAGCATTTGTTTTTACCACTTCCCTAGTATTTGTTTTTATCATCTCCCTAGCATTTGTTTCTTTGTTTGCCAACATTGTACTTTTAATAATAAATTGTACAGTACTTTTTAAAATGGTTCATGTTTATTCGTCATCTTTAATTAAAACTTTTCTACCATTTATCTTGTTTATATTATAGCTTCTGCTGTATTATATTATGGATAGTCACGTATCAGAGATTGTTTTACGTATATTGATAATTGAATTGGAATGCAAATGTTTTAATAAAAGTGAAACTGAATCAACAAAGCCTGCTTGACTAGCAATCGTCCATAGAGTTCAATGAAGATTGTGTAGTTGGCACAACTGGTAACAAGAGAACATCTATAATCATAACACATTACTGCCATCTTGAGGAATATTGTTATGATGAGATGGTACAATAATACATTTCCAAGACGGTTTAGTACGGTATTTTTGTAAGTTAATTAATATTTTATTGTATTAGAATACTTTATTTCTTGTAATCTTTATATACTTTCTTTTAATCCTGTAATATTAAATCAAATCCCACTTGCGTTTCGATTTTCTCTAGATAAATCTGCTCATGTTCTACTCCCACATTTATCAACAAAATCAAAACTTCTAGTGAGATTATTATAGATAAATCTTTCAGAAGGTATTATTCTCAGAATGTCTTTCCGAATATTTATAATCAGCTATTTTATTACATAAACTAAAATCGGTAAGCTGCTCACTTACCTTATCATTTCTTATGTGGTAGTGTAGAATATATTCATCAACATATCTAAAAAAAAATCATTTCAACTGTTTCTACCATTCTCCTGTCAGATCTATTTAATGCCCAATTCTTTGAGCTATACTGTATATCAAAATAAGTTCCACCAAGGTACCTATTATAGTTCAACATTGCTTTTTTTTTTTTCCTAGTCTTGTTTTCAGGTTCCTGTTATTGTTCCTCATTAACTTCTGAATCGTGAAACGAGCGGGCCCGGGTTCGAATCCTGGTTGGTATAAGTTGCCTGGTTGGATTTTTTCCGGGGTTTTCCCTCAACCAATTGAAGCAAAATTGCTGGGTAACTTTCGGCATTGGACCTCGGACTCATTTCGCCATCATTAATTCACATATCATCATCATCATCATCAACATCATCACCACCACCACCACCACCACGACCACCACCATAGCAACGTGCTGTACTTGTACAAGAGCGCGCCTGTTCGGCTACCCAATGATTCACAGAACAGGAGTGGTAAGCACAATAAGCCTCAGGCTGCAGTGTAAGTCTTCGAGTCCCTCGTCCCTACAAGAATCTATGTACTTTGTTTTTGATGACCCTACCATAGCTGTAAGTTATTTTACAACCAAAATAATTAAAATGTTATATGCTGTTATATTAGAGGAAAGGAACTGGTCACGCTACCTCATTATCTCCTGGCATAGTTGCCTCATAAGTGGTGCCATGTTGGTGTCACTAGTGGGGTTCAGATCTGTCTTCGGACAGTTGACCAAACAACCTGTAATATTTTATACTTTAGTACGATATTTGAGCTTACTCGATTTTTGCTTAGGAAGATCACAGAACTTGTTTCATCAGCTCAAATAATTAATCTATAATAACGTCATCATTTTCGTGAAGTTGAAATGTGGCTACACGCAAGATATTTTCATTTTCTACATAAAAAACCTGATCATTAAAAAACAAAACTGATGGATTAATTTTAAATCTATTGGACACACTTGTTTTACACCTAAATTGATTAATTTGGATTGAAAATTTTCAATTATTCCAGTATCAATGCTGATCATGATACCTTCATTCACGTTCTTTATCATTAGAGCAGGCATGCCAAAACCCTGCACATTGTGCAGTGGTCTCTGTGCGATGTGCACTTTCTATTCCCCTACCTGGAGGAGTGAATCGCCTTGGAGGGAACGCGATAGGGCTATACAGACCTGCAACAACATATCAGCTTTTCTTTCGGTAACGCAGTTTCAGTACGGCTGCTGATTTGGCTGTGTCTGTGAATAAGTTATGATAAATAAAGTGAGGATTTCACAGATAACGAAGCAAGGAAATTACGAATCATATAACATAATTGTTATAATGTTTTCCTCAGCCAACAATAATTATTTTAAAATGAAAAGTTTTGATCAGCCCATGTCGAGGTAATAGTGATGTGACAGTTTAAATCAGATTAGTAAAGTTAATCAGTACTCACGGCAAAACGAACTTGACATTGGAGTTTTTTAGAGTCTGTACTAACACAGCCATCAAAGATTAGACGACTTACGGCATTCATTTCATAAGTTGGTAAGTGATGAGTATATTGTGAGGAATACGTTAAGGCTCTTGAGGTTGTAAGGAGCGAAGAAAGCAACTATTTGCAAGGCAGAAAAATTTTCTGGAAAAATATATAGGCCTAATGGCAAATTTTTCATCTCACGACACTATATTATGCTAATATATTTACATGAATAAATCTTTAAACCTGACAAATAGAATATCGTCGCTTCACAGCTTGTGACTACACTTTTAATTTCTTTCAGTAACGCTTCCAACTTGTCGATACTTGCTCTCAACATTTTCCAAATAAACTATATGTGAATTTAAATTCTCAGCTTAATATATATCATTTATTAATATTAATGTCAATTTATATTGACATACAGCAAGGGAATTATTTCAGTGTAAAAACTTCACAATGTCCTACTGCATGTACTTAATTGGGAGTATATTTTCTTTAACATTTGTGTACCAATGGTCCCAATAAATAATAATGCTTGACGAACAATGAAAGAATAGGGTCTATTACTTTAAAATAATTAGTACCTACTACGTAAAATGAAATACTATGTTCGTTTTTTGTTGTTTCGAAATTATTGCAATATTCTTTTTCTTCAAATACTATATAAAATTCATTTTAATAAATTATGCTTTACAAACCACTACTTTGTGAAGTACAACTGGGTAAGCCTAAAGTTTTTTGTATTGCAATTGTCAAATATAGATACTGATAATAAGCGTGTTTTTTTCCTTCTGCTAAGTGTGTTTATAATGTCCAAATGCCTATTTAAGCCAACCCTAGAAGCGCAGCTAAGAACTGGTAAGAGCAACCCTTGCATGATGCAGTCCGCATAGACCGGCAATTCACGCACAAAACTGTACATTTAGAGTCTGATTTCTGACATGCCTGCATTAGAGTTAAATGTTATGGGTATTTATATGAGTTTATAGGCTATCACAGCGACTGTGACCACATTATTAGGTTTTTGAGTTTGCACCGTGTCCTGAAAATTGGTATTTCCAACGTTTCGGAACTACATATTACAGATTCCATCATCAGGACAGATACGTAAGACCGAGGGGTCGTCCATTCTGTTAGACTCCTTATGCCAGGCTAATCTGGTCCTTATATAACTCTAAACATTAGAAATAAGTTCCTGAACACGATGGAATACGCAAGATCTGTTTCTGAAACGAAAATTTGTTTCGAGATAAAGTAACTTTTTATGGAAGAAGTATGCTAAGAACCTATCAATAGACTCGCATTCAAGATCGGAAGCCCCCAGACACAGACTTTGCGATGCGAGTGGTGTCACGACAGATAAGACCGGTTTAAGAGAGATGTGAGGATATGCTGGTTCAGTCAAGAAGCTAGAATTAACGGCAGGCAAGGCACAATGTGGCACATTGACGTCGGTGTTTTGTTAGTAACGCGCTACCGGCAGTTAGATAGCATCTTCAGCGGGGTGCCCTGTCTGCTGCAGTCCCCCACTGACAGTTATTCTAACGATCTGCATACATCCTAAACAAAACACAAGAAACCGTGTATTTTTACAGTTGTACTATCCGCACACATTACGTGTTGTGTTGTCGCCATAGATTCTTTTTTTTTCTTTGGAGTAAGGAACTATGCAATGAGAGTGGTAGCTAACAGCAAAACAAATTTCCTCATGTCAATTTTCCATCGTTGACTTCTTATGCAAAGGAAACAGGTTCAAGAAAGAAAAGGAATTTCAGCTGACTGTTTTAGAACTGCTAGTACAATGAAATTAATAATTTATGTTTCAACTCTACTTAAAAAATATGGAATAATATATTAACAAAATTTTATCTACAAAATCGTTTATATTTAAACAATAGTCATTTAACAAGCGTGTGTATGCACACATTTTAGCTGGATACTAAGGGTGGTATTCGTAGACATTTCGCAGCACGCTCTACGAGCGTACTAAGCTAGCCCCGGCTATCCACTGGTTACTAGTGCAGAATTCAAATCATATCCTATCGCTAACACTGGTTTATAATACGAAAAACGCTGATAATCCACCGAAAGCCCGCGCTAAAAATGTCTATGAATACGGCCCTAAATGACGTTATGTCAACTACATGGTTATGCACATACCCCTTATGAAATTAGGGAGAGCAAGAAGGCATTTGGGCAAGATTCACCTTAGAATTACCTGAGATTCGCTTTACAGTAAGGAGAACCATTGAGAAACCTAACGTGGTAATCAGTCCAAACGGAATACGAACCCGATCCGATTGCAGTTTCAAAGAACGAGTCCAGCTCGCTGCTAGATACACAAGTGATCCGTATGTATGTATGTATGTATGTATGTATGTATGTATGTATGTATTTTTTTTTATTTTGGTAGGTTATTTTACGGCGCTTTATCAACATCTTAGGTTATTTAGCGTCTGAATGAGATGAAGGTGATAATGCCGGTGAAATGAGTCCGGGGTCCAGCACCGAAAGTTACCCAGCATTTGCTCATATTAGGTTGAGGGAAAACCCCGGAAAAAACCTCAACTTTCCCCGACCGGGAATCGAACCCGGGCCACCTGGTTTCGCGGCCAGACTCGCTATCCGTTACTCCACAGGTGTGGACTGTATGTATGTATGTATGTATGTATGTATGTATGTATGTATGTATGTATGTATGTATGTATGTATGTATGTACTGTTTAAGACTCCAATCTTGGAACTTGAGAGGTGAGAAAGCGGGAAATCGAAAACAACAGATAACGTACTGAGGCTTGTGTATTATCATTGCACGTGCTCAATATTAGGCCTATAAGACGTTCTGAAAATAATTTTACCCATTGTAGACTGGAGATCGATATATCTGGTGCAAATAAATGAATTGCGGAACAAGGGACAATCAGTTTTTTAATATAGACGAGACCTGGGTGAATAGCAATATGATATTTCGAAAATGTTGGCAAAATGAGTGTGTAAGTGTCCACACGAACTGAGAAGAATTCTGTCGACACATTGAAAAAATGTAGAAAAACAATAGGGTACTGTGAAAAACATCGACTCTAATCATATAGTATATGATTAATAAAATTATTAGGCTTGTAATGTTGGGGACCGATTATAGAAGTTGACTGCAGTATGGTAATTGGGACGTGAGCTAGTACGAGGACATTGACTTGGTTCTACGATCGATTACATGAATAACAAGGTGCACATAAACAAATCTGGACAGGTTTAAAAGTAAACATACGCTACATAGCATTACAAAGATATATTTTTACGTAACTTTCGTTATGTGCAGAAGAACTATCATAGAATTATTCGTAGGTTTGAGTTTCCTCTTTTATTTTCTTGTGCTATAATGTCTCTGTATATAATATCGCCTGTAACCTCGTATATTTGTATTGCATAATTTACATATAGTATTCTCTTCATTCACTTCAAAACTCTCACCAAATTCCGCTGCAAAAATATGCGTCTGAGAACCTTAAACTTCTGCATTATTATTCAGCAGGTACACTGTTTATGCATGCTAGAGTACTGACTGGTGAATGGATAGTCAACTTGAAGCCATTGTAACGCAGCGTATCGGTCCCCAACATTACAAGCCTAATTATTATTTAGGGAGGCTTACGACAGTGGTAGTGATAGTGATATGCTAACATTAGTAATACTGATGACGGTAATGGCAGTAGGAGTAGTGAAAACAGTGACACGGCATCTGAATGTGATGCTGACGACTTGCTCAACAGCTTTTTCTGTGAGGTAGGAACAGAACACAATATTTAGACATTTGGTAGCAGGCTAGCATTACTAATAGGGGTCACTATCGCGAACTGTAGGGTCGCGTCGCATTCCTGTCAGGTTCCAAGATTAGAGTCTTCAACAGTATGTATGTGTGTATGTGTGCGCGTGCGTACGTCCTTACTTAATAATTCTTGGAATTTTTAGTTTTGGACCTATTTTTTAGCTGTTTTAATCATATATTAGGCGGCCACTTCGCGGTACTCTTGTGACGTAGATCAGAATGACTCCTGTTCATTTAAGGTAGCATAGGGAATTGTAAAGATAACGGAGTAATATCATTCCCTAGACGGAATCCAAAGCCACAGCAGTGGTAGCATTAAAGGTGCCACCCTTTAGCCACTCCCAACATCAATTCTTGCATTTAAATTTACACTTCTGTGAGTTTCTGCTAAAAGTTTTATACATGCATACGCCAATAAGTTTTAACAGCCTCATTACACAATATCAACGTAGAGCTCTTCGAGGCATATTTTTTATATAGAGAACTTGGAATTGAAAGGGTTACATCAGCTGCTTGTCTATGCGGATGACGTGAATATGTTAGGAGAAAATCCACAAACAATTAGGGAAAACACAGGAATTTTACTTGAAGCAAGTAAAGAGATAGGTTTGGAAGTAAATCCCGGAAAGACAAAGTATATGATTATGTCTCGTGACCAGAATATTGTACGAAATGGAAATATAAAAATTGGAAATTTATCTTTTGAAGAGGTGAAGAAGTTCAAATATCTTGGAGCAACAGTAACAAATATAAATGATATTCGGGAGGAAATTAAACACAGAATAAATATGGGAAATGCCTGTTATTATTCGGTTAAGAAGCTTTTATCATCCAGTCTGCTGTCAAAAAATCTGAAAGTTAGGATTTATAAAACAGTTATATTACCGGTTGTTCTGTATGGTTGTGAAACTTGGACTCTCACTTTGAGAGAGGAACATAGGTTAAGGGTGTTTGAGAATAAGGTGCTTAGGAAAATATTTGGGGCTAAGAGGGATGAAGTTGCAGGAGAATGGAGAAAGTTACAAACACAGAACTGCACGCATTGTATTCTTCACCTGACATAATTAGGAAGATTAAATCCAGACATTCAGACGTTTGAGATGGGCAGGGCATGTAGCACGTATGGGCGAATCCAGAAATGCATATAGAGTGTTAGTTGGGAGGCCGGAGGGAAAAAGACCTTTGGAAAGGCCGAGACGTAGATGGGAGGATAATATTAAAATGGATTTGAGGGAGGTGGGATATGATGATAGAGAATGGATTAATCTTGCTCAGGATAGGGACCAATGGCGGGCTTATGTGAGGGCGGCAATGAACCTCCGGGTTCCTTAAAAGCCAGTAAGTAAGTAAGAGAACTGAAATGTATCTCCTTTTCCGTGGCCCGCGTTGCCGCGTAAATTACAAGATACCAGTACATATTGCTCGTAAATTCCGCGTAATCACTCAAGCCTTAGAGAAGGATGAGATGAAGGTTATGAGAAAAAAGTAGATTGAGAATTTAATATAGGAACAAAACCTAGCCGTTGGCGTAGCTCAGGCGGTAGCGTGTTTGTCTTCTGATCCCGAGTTTTTCTTGGGCGTGGGTTCGATTTCCGCTTGGGCTGATTACCTGGTTGGTTTTTGTCGGAGTTTTTCTCATCCGTAAGGCGAATGTTAGCTACTCTATGGCGAATCGTCTACCTCATATCGTCAAATATAATCTCATTGTCTCCAATTTCATTGACGCTAAATAACCAGTATTTGATACAACGTCGTCAAATAATCAAGTAAAAGAAACTAAACCTGGAAAAAAAAAAAAAAAAAAACCTCACGGGAACTGCCCCTTAACGAAGTTCTGTTCCTACGTAGACATGTAGTTTGGCCTTGTAAATTGAAGACTACCGAATAAAGGGCGGTGTTGATAAAGAGCTGACTGAGAACCAAACGGAAGCATGAGGGACAGGAGAAGTAAGAATAATATCCGTTGTAAGATACACTGCGCTGCAATCCGAGAAAACAAACGCCTGTCAGTCATCGTATCCGGCCCCGAAGTCAGAACAGAGACTGTAAGCAAAAATCTTATTTATAATAAAATAAGCCTTGGAATCGTGTACACGTTCGTCTATAAATATGCGGGTCATTCCCAAGCAGTCAACGATAAATACATAGCTAATGTTACTACGTTTGCAATTACTAATGCTGACTTCAGTTTTATATGACTAAATCTCATCCCACACAATTCAAGTTTGGACTGCAATATTTACTCCGCCGTCATTCACACTATTCTCGTAATTCAGTCGACCATCCACTCAACGGTCACCGATTTTATGGATTTCGAAAGTAGTGAATCAATCAAATTTGGTTTAGTGGTTACCTTCATTAAATTCGAACTTCGCGGGTTCACGTCTAGGCGCGCACGATGAACCTGCATAATAATAATAATAATAATAATAATAATAATAATAATAATAATAATAATAATAATAATAATAATAATAATAATTTTTTATTTTTTTCTGGCAGAGTTGAGGCGTTATTAACCACATAAAACTTGACGTCCTCGACGAAAAAAAAAATTTGCGAATTAATTCAATTATACGATTTAAACCCATGACTATATGTACTCTGTGGGTCTTGCGGAATACCTCAATAAAATTAAGAAAATAATGCGTACGATGAAATTGGAAGGCAGATATCTCGAATAAGCACCAATAGGTCCTACATGCACTTTTTAATGAAAAAGATTGTAATCTATAACGTAGGCAAATATTGTTCTTAAACACTTTGCTTTAAAACAATATGCAGTCGTAATAATCTTTGTTCTAGAGCAGTCATCGGCAGAATTGTACTCACGATGACATCAGGGAATGCAACCAGCAATACACATGACGTCGCATGGTTGTGGGTAGGGTGGAGGGCCCGCTCAGACATCAGTGGCGTGCAGCCACCACAAACGTCATATTTACTGTACCGTAACTTTCAAGGTGCCACAGAATTCTAAGTTTATGTCACAAGTAGCCAATCTCAGTATAGTGAATAAACTTCCATCTTTCAGCCGCGATCTTTATTTTGATTTTGCAAGTTTCAATTTTGAAAAAAAAAAAAGTTCGCAACTATAAGTGAAACCAAACATACAGCCGCTATATTGGCAGCAAATAACCTAAGGGAAGCATATTTCTACGTAGACAGAATTTTAAAGAAATTTAAACCACACATGTCTTTGCACCATGTTTGTAAGTATGTATCACTCTGTAAATCAGCTACTACTTGCCGCATTTCTGGCTTAACCTTATTTATGTCTATGGTCAAAGAATTCGCAAAAAGTAAGAAGTCATTTGCAATATTTTTAAAATCACTGAATCTCCGTAGTTAAAATTCTGTTTTTAGATTTAGATGAGCATAATTATTTAAATTTGATTGAGAAATATCAGAAAGAGATTGTAAGCATGAGAAATGATGGAACTATTTTTCCCTCATATTTGATTTCCAGATATCATTGTAATGAATGAACGTACCATATGGTACATATCTACTACGTTTTGCTATTGCCCTTCGTACTGCAATTTGGATTTAAAATGTTCATAAATACCAGATCTTCTGATGCTCTTTATGACATAGTCTGCATTATAATGACATTTAATATTGTTGATAAATGTCCTTTAAAACTTTCGAGCACAATGAACATATACTATTGTTTCCATAACCACAAGAAAAATACGTCTCCTCACATCCTTCTTTAAATACACGTTTCCTACCTTTGGATAGAGCCATGCTTAACTAGCTATATGTTACGCCACTGGTAACTACTTGCACAATGTACCTGCGAAGGGTTGGTTGGGAGGGGGAATGTGTATTCCTTACCTGCAACGTCACCCTGCATCGCGATGACGTTTCTGCCGACGGCTGTTCTAAAGTATCATACAGTTAAGTAATATAAATATTTTTATACAGCCTAGTTATTCTCCAACGGATTTACATATTTATATTGTAATATTCGGTAGGTAGATCTACATATATTACGATGAACTTGAAGTGTAATGTTTCAAAATCTTGTCAATCTTTAGCAATATAAAAGTCTTTCATAAATTCTTTTCAATATCCATCAGTCTTTGACAAGTTTTCTTGTAGGGCATTGAATTGGAAGAAAAATTGTGTCATGTAAAGCAAATTTAGAGGCTAGCAAGCAAAGAAGTGGCTCTGCTGTTCATCGCAATACCCTCTTCATTTGTCTGCACGTCAGCAGCTGGAAGGAGACTTCAGATATTTGTATAAAATATTAGAAAGCCTCGTAAGACTGCAGAAGTTTAATTTTCTAAAATATTGAAACTACGTTGCATTTTACACTCGTGGCCGTTTCTTCCATCATAATCGCCATTTCGACCCCTTTCAATCGACCTTCCATGTATCTCCTTTTACCTTTCGATCGACCTTCCATGTATCTCCTTTTACCTTTCGATTGACCTTCCATGTATCTTCTTTTACCTTTCGATCGACCTTCCATGTATCTCCTTTTACCTTTCGATCGACCTTCCATGTATCTCCTTTTACCTTTCGATCGACCTTCCATGTATCTCCTTTTACCTTTCAATCGACCTTCCATGTATCTCCTTTTACCTTTCAATCGACCTTAAATGTATCTCCTTTTACCTTTCGATCGACCTTCCATGTATCTCCTTTTACCTTTCAATCGACCTTCCATGTATCTCCTTTTACCTTTCAATCGACCTTCCATGTATATTCTTTTAATATCTACTTGCACTCATTCACGCCGTGGTCCCTGTGGTATCCTCTCTCTTTCCTTGAGTGACTACCTATTCCAATATCTCCTTTCTTATTCCATACTACGTAATTTTACACTCTCACAATCATTTAATATTTCAGTCACTGTGATTCTATTACAGTGATGTCAAAGCAAGCGTATTTTTCTGACCTTGACGTCGTGCGCGGGCATCAAGCACTAGGTATGGAAGGAGAAAGGATTATGTATATGAATAAGCTGTCTGTTGAATTAAGAAAACAGTGGTGTGAAAACTTCAAACGGAACGTGAAATTTTATGTCGTTATTTTTATATGGCTACTTTCTATTTGATACTATCTATATTATCTGTAAAAGAACAGTACTAACACCAGTTTCTTAATATTGCAGTTGTGTTTTAAACGTTAATAACATTATAAAGAGTTAAGAAGGAATATTCACATAAATTCCATAGTAGTACAATTATATTGCACTAAGTGTATGAAACATCATTCATAAAGAAAGTGATATCCCAAAGAAAGAGATTGAGTATGTCATAATAAGTTGGAATTGATATTGATGGTATCTTTAGCCTTAGAAACGTAATCAATAAACTAATCAAAACAATATTATAGTACGAAGCAAAGTTACTTAGGTATATGTTTTAACTTTAACTAATATTACATAACAAAACTCTTATCGCATTATGCTTCTAAGTCGATATTGGTGCGCAACTTCCTATCATCAGAATATTAAATTATTTTCTCGAAATCTGCTGACGTTTCAAAAACATATAACCACATATCTTTTGTTTATGATGTAACAATAGTTGCTTTGTTAATTTATTTCCTTACAAACATTTTCCATACGAATATTTTCAAAATTTTCAATACACTATCTTCAGTAATACGTATTTACCATATATTAGATCAGGTATGCTCAAAATTGTAAAAGCACCGATTACACGGATGATGCTGCACTGCATAACATACACAGTGTATGAACTGGGCTCCGCAACTACATTGCAGCACCGCCCGTGTCATAGCTCTCATACTCTAACAAATACAGATAATAAACTGAATTTGAAAAAGGACAGAGTATACACTGTAATATTCAGTTATTACATTATTTATTATGTTTAATATAGTTATAATATTATTATATCATATGTAGTGTTATTTTCATATTCCACCATACATTGCGGTCTATTCAACATGTTCTTTCTTTTCTGCAAGTAATCGGAAATCTATTTTCAACGAATTTACTGCAATGTGCTACTAGCTCAAAAGATGCTCATCTGTTAATCGGGATCTATGTTTCCATTTAGCAACCTTCATTCTCGAAAATAATTGTTCACACACGTACAGTATGTCGAGGCGAAGGTAGCTAACACAGCGGCAGCGAATAAGCTCATCTTTTGTTCATTTTTTTTAACACTTCTATTGTTGTCAAGTCATATTCTCTGCATTTCTGAATTCTACGTCACTTTGTAAATTAATTAACGCATCCTGGAACTACACTCTCACGGAATGTACATTTACTATGAAGGGACTGACAAAAATGTTAATATCACTCTCCATACATCTAAAACCACTAAATCTATGTTCTGTGAATTCACATTTGAGCTCTTCCAGTACGGAGATATAATGAACTATATTTTATTCAGGCACTAATTGTTCGAGTTTCTTCAATGTTTGACCTTTCATGAAATGCTTTCAATTCTTGAAACTGTAATACACGTTGCACCCTCGAAAAAAAATTATTTAATCATAACATGTATTTCTTTTGGAATAAAATCAAACAATAATAATAATAATAATAATAATAATAATAATAATAATAATAATAATAACGTTGGTATATGAATACATATTGCAGAAAACAGCTTCCCTGTCACTTCGGAATTTTCTGAGTGACAGAGCGTATAGCCTAATGTAGTTTTATGTTGCTCAGTAGTATTCCTGACAGTACCTTACAACATAGTAAACAGTTCACGTTTTCACCGAACGCACAACAAAAAGTCTTCCTCCCACATTGTATGGAATGATCGTTTGCTTACAGAAGTTTTTGACTGTATCATTGTCCCGCACTGTTCGTACGTTTACTAAGTACTTGAACTGACTGCCTTCCGCAGTCATCCGTCGAGCTTCGAACGAGGAACAGCACGCTCTACATTCGAAGGTTGTGATTACAGAACGTAATCGGGAGTCAGAGAATGAGCATACCTGTATTATATTTACGAAAACATTGTTTCAGTACCCATAAGGCTACTAAATAAACATGCCTGAAAATTTCACTTTTCTGTAACAATTTGAAAAAATATACGTTTTGAATAAAATAGCAAACTTGTGAAAAACGAACATTAAAATTAAAACTTATATTCTTATAATGCATTTATACTTCTCAGACAAATCTAAACATTAACATGGATACAGTTTTAATATGTTCTCTTCCCTTTATCCACTGAATCAGTGCTGGCCATCCCTGTATATAGCTCGACCAAGCGGCATATACTACCTCTTTCGTCCGTCTCTTTCCTTTTCGCTGTAAAGCGCCCAGGCTCTCCTGAGCTATAAAGCGCGCGCTTGCTCCTATGGACATCTTTTGATATGACTGCTTTATAACATCGACTGATTCCCGTTCAATTCCGTGTTGTCACATTTCTCTTTATTCTGCAACATGAACGCCAAAAATCCACTTTCATGATTCCACGAGGGTCATTTCATAAATAATGCACAGGTTGGTAGAACTGTGAATTGAAAGAAGCAACAGCAATGAAAATTGTGTCAGTTGAAGTTGAAGGCTTAAGGAAGAAGGACGTGAGTTCGTTTCGTCCATAGCACAAACAATGTTTAGATAACGAGAGCTAGAAATGGAGCCTACACAGATCTCGTGCACTGTAACGATTGAAGATCAAAGGTCGTACATTAAGATGGAATCTTTACGTGGCAAAATCTCATTTGACTGTGATTTAAATTCCTACTTGAAGTGTCTAATCCACGTTTCATCAATACCGAAAATTCTAAAACAAAAAAATGCTTGACTTCAACATCGAATTTTTGTTTCCACAAGTTTGCAATGTTCAGGATTTTCTACTTCTGTTCAGCAGTCAAACAGTGAGAGACCAATTGCGCAGAAACTTGTCTCTTCTTCAAATAATTTGTCAAAATACTGAATTCTAAATTTGGTGAAATCCCCGTAGCTTCTGAAAGTTCTTCACGTGTCCCTCGACGACCTTCTTCAAGAGCATCCGCCACAAGTTTTACACTTCGTTCAACTGTTTATGTTTTCAGCCTTTCTGGTGTATGCTGACACGATTATCATGAAAACAAGTAGCCCAACGAGAAACTGTACTACGATCCACTGCAATTCACCACAAACTGCACTCAAAGTACTGTGAATTTCTGTGGTTCTTTTGTCATGCAAAGATTCGATCTTTAACCTTCAATTGTCAATAATGACCGAAAAACATACCCGGGACACGTATGCTCTGGAAGATACTAACACACATGCTTGTTCCTCAACTACACTGACGTAATAGGGATATCCTGAACTAGCACCAAATTTAAAATAAGGAATTGATGGCTACAGTTTCATTTTGGAAGAGAGCAAAGAAAAATTGTAATAAAAACATATGCAACCTCGACAGCAAGCTATGGTAGCTTAGACTGTGTGCAGACTGTATGAAGTTGACTGCATTTTACAATGGAACAATACTTGGCCTACAGTAAACTGTCGATGAACTGGGGTGTTTATTATTTAGGACGTTTCGTAGTGAACAAAAATATATAGGCCTATAAATAATATAGTCTCTGTAACTTATTGAAACCATGTTTTAACTTCAAATTTTCAAACAAAATCATCACAGGCCTACATAGTATTCAAAACTGCTTGTCAACCTATAAAACGCATGACTAATCGTGATCCTACTGTGATCATATTATATCATCCTATTCAAAATTGCATCTGTTCTTTCTGCAATTCGAGAAAAAAGTACGAGGAATTCAAGCCTCATAGTCCCTTCCCTATAAAAAAAAAAGACATTGGTGGCTGCATATCCTGTTTATCGCGTACAGTACCTATTTACAATACTTATGGTTAAAGAGGCAATATTCACCTCCAACAAAGATCCTTTTTTTTTATTCGTGCACCTCGTTCTCAAAGTTCTCGTTTAGGTTCATGAATATTCAATTTACTCGAACCTATATCCAGCATACTGCAGATTTCCCCATCCATCTCTTAAGGGGAAAAGATCAGTATTATACAAGTTGTAAATTAAATTAGATTATGAAGTAAGAAAATACTGAATTATATTAAATTATACTAGGTTGTAAAATTATAAATATAATTTTGACACTGACAGAAAACCAACAAGCGGGAGAACGTAATGAACTGTAGTATATGACATAATTAGAGCATTCATTTTCAGCCCCATAACACGACAGACAGCGAATGTTAAGTTAGCTGTACGGAGTATGGATGACGTCACTTGACTTTGCGTACGTACGGATCACATAAAAATAGTTGCGGAGTTGTAAGACAGACCGTCCACGTAGAGCACACAGCGAACGTACCATGTCAATTATCTTTAGTTGTACAAGATCAGTGCATTTACAATGCCGAAAGCAAAACGTTCTTTACAGGATCGTTTGAATAAGATTGTGGAGGACTTTGGAAATGAACATATAAAGTCACATGCCGACTATATAATATGTTTTCTGTGTAAGACGTAAATAAAGGGGAAGTAAAAGTAAGTACTTGAAACAACATTGTAATTCGAAGAAACATATTTACCACGTAAATTTGTTCACCAGGGTAGGCAATGAACAATCGTCCATCTCTACTGACAATCAGGTTAAGGACTCGGAATATTACAGAGATTTATGTGAAATGATGGTTAAATGTAATATACCATTTCACAAGCTCGAAAATAGTTATTTTAAGGACCTTCTGGAAAAATATACACAACGAACCGTTCGCTAAGTGTTGCAGGTCTTGGTAGTTTCAGGATTCTCGAAAGCAATTACATATTTAGCGATCTGAAAATGTCACACACCCATAATTTAATAGAAGAACTTGAAAGAAACGTGAATGTTCTCGATGTACAGGGTAATACTGTTGGCGAAAAAGTTAAGAATAAACTTACAGGCGTCCTCCACAAGATCCCTGGTTATTCGGCATTGTGGCAAAAACTGGCACAACGTGGAGTAGAAGACAGTAACGTTCTTTATTTCCTGTTTGCTCCAGTAACGTCTTGTGATGGTGAGAGAAGTTTCTCTAAATACAAACAGTTGTTGAGTGATCGCAGGAGAAGCTTTAATTTCGACACTTTACGCATGCACTTACTGTAGTTATAAATTGCAACAGTTGAAGTTCATTTGTTTCGCTCAAGGATGATTAACGGAAGTGACTCACATTTATATTAATGCGAGTGTACGTGTCCAGTGTGTCCCAGCGAGTACTCTACCCCTTCGATCTGATGTCAACAAACAACGACGTGAACTCTATGTGCACACAACTAAAAGGTAAGGGGCTAAAAATGAATGTTCTGGACATAATATAGTCCTGTGCCGCATGGAACGCTCCTGCCATCTAACGATAAAACTTCGTATAAGATATCCCTATTTGCATTGGTGTTGCTTCATCCACTTCACAGTTGTGCATTATTTGTAAAACGACCCTCAAAAGTTCATCATTTGTTATTTTAGGAGACTTCCATATCCGTGGACAAAATGTGATAAGTCCAGGGAAAGGGATTTGGAGTATTATAAAGAATGGTGAAACGTAGTATAGATATTCGTAGCTCAGTGACTGTCAAGCGAGCTGCGTCACAGAGCATGGACGAGTACAGTTCACTTCATACAAATTTACACGCAACGTGCTGTAAATGTATTTCAGAATAAACAAATGTTATAGTTTAGTGACCTATAATGGCCTACATACATAATCCGCATTTCATTTTGAACTACACGTGTTTTTCTTGGCAACGCACAAGACACAATTAAACGACATTACAAATATACATAATTAAATATCAATCTCTGCGTCCTCGCGTGTCAGTGGAAACATTGATGGCTGATAGACAGTTGCCTTCTGTATGGAACTCGCCTCTGAATATGTATGTTTTTTTTCTGTCAGGAGCGTGTTAAATTAAAAACTTTATTTACAATTTCATGAAATATGATATGTATATAACGTACATTACAGTATTTACAATATATGCAATACACTACAATATTTATAATATAGCCTAATACAGTATCATTAGATGTCATTTTCAGTTAATGCTATGTTTTGTTGATGAAACAATTATTCCTGCTGTGCTTTGTTATAATAAATTGGAAATATCATTTTCAAATTTTCAAAATACAACTTTGCTCTGTTGCAAGGAAGGAAATTTTTTAACATGGAAAAACTCCGTTCTACATCTGCAAAAACAATTGGAAAGAATTTGAAACAAGATACGTCAATTAAATTCACATGTTGAATGACGTCATTGGGACAAGTCATTGTTAGTACATCTGAAATCCGCCTAAGAATACTGTACCTATCATTTTTAATCAAAACTCTGTTCATTTTTTCACCAACACGTTTTCCTACTTCACCTTCTACTGCACTCAGTTTATTTACAATAGTCTCCATAATATTTATTTGCTCAACTAGTTCTACCCCTGACTTTACTAATCGAATAATGGCATCCGGTAAATATAACAAATTTGACTTAATATCCATGACTTCTTTCTCGATTGTTCTATCATTTAACAGTTCCTGGCGTATTTGGATCGCAGCCGCGTCATCGTGGTCGACAGACTGGACCACTTTCTTCACAGATTGGAGGTGATGTGCGTAATAATTGCAAGCTTATAACCATGATCCCCATCTCTTACGAACTGGACATGGGGGATGCGACAATTTAGGGAATTGTTTCCTGAATTTTGATACTCGATCTGGAGCTTTTACAAATATAGGCTAGTCTTTCAATTTTGTATTGTTAGTTGGTTTCACTTTCGGCATTGTACCTGCACTTCACTACTCTGAACTGCAAACCTGCACGTTGACGTTATTATGCGACAACTGTCCCGTTCACTGTTGTTGACGTGCAGAGACCTGGGAGTATGTCATGGAGGGGAGGACTTGTTATAAAGGGTTGTAAACAAATGGCTGTGTAGATGCCAATACTAGCTTTTACTGCTCCAAATTCCGTTCCCTAGCTGATAACATTTTCTACGATGGTTTCATAAATATGTTTTGCTTCTATTAGGCCTAAACTCCATTGTACACCATTGTACTCCATTTAGCCGTCTTGATGAAAATTATTGTGGAATGAAGACGAAAGGACACGAATGAGAAACAAAGAAAGAAAGAGGAGGAAGAGGAAGACACGAAGAGAGGAGTCCATGAAATTGAAAATATGGCGGAAAGCATTCGGTTCTATAGGTTGCATAACGTTTCTGATTTCACATGTTATTATATAAAATAATATGTTATGTAAAATACTGTAAACACAGCAGTTAAAACAGCACAGACTAAGTAATTAAGTATGCTATTATATGAGCGTCGCATTCGCGAGAGCTGGACTTAGGAATTTGATATTGGATGGTGAGACAAAAAAAAGTTCCCAACTGTAGTGGAACGTAATGTAATGTATATGTCGTCCATTGCAATCGACAGACATAGGTTATGTTATAATGGACGCTAGCGGCAGTCTGCTATTTCCGATAGTGGTCACAAAACATTAACGCTAGCACATTCACGACACTGTTTTACTGTATATCCCCTCCAGTTATTCCTTACCCATATTTGTATTGTAATATCCCTGCGCATATACGAGCAATAAAAGTTATCAAATGTGAATGCTTCTGATTTTTCTCGCAACATAGACGTATTCGTCGTCCACGGGAAAATTAAAAAAGAACATTAGCATTATATATAATTGTGTTTCTCTTTCCGGTTAGGGAATATCCCTACCATAATAATTATGCCATACTCATAACTAGGGAGCGGATTTTTATGTGCTAAAAATTTAAATATATTTATTTTTTATGTGCTAAAAAGTACAGAAATATTTGCTAAAAATAAAAAAAATATATATTTTTTCTTAAATATGACAAAAATACCTTACTTAGCTTGGAAAAAAAAAATGTTACTAGGTACTCTCGAACCACACTTGAGTGCTAGTAGTTGGCCGACAATTGCAGTGAATAACAAAGGTCATCTCCAAATTCTCCATCACAAATGCATACCGATTATCTCTGAACAACGACTTCTACTGTGAAAACGATCTTTCCACATCACAGGACGTCAGACGTGCATATTTAAAAAGAGGAACGTCACAAACACAAACACCGTCAGTTTCACCTACAGGCACACCCTCCAATACTTGAGCAACTTTACACATTTTTTTATATCCACTGTTTTTCCCAAACATATTCTGGAATTTGTCCCTTAGTACTTGTACTCCTGAACCTGGTAGCGAGTCTAGTTTAATTTCCACGGCACGCACCTCCCTGTTTGAGACAACAGGTTTTTGGATGTTTCGAGTTTTTTATGGTGTCACACAAAAAGCTTAGATTTGCTAATAGGAAAGCCAAGTTGTTTTTAAAAAAACCATCTTTCAGTATATTTTGAAGGGTACCGATTGACGAAGCCCGATAACAGGGACTCACAACAAGATAATATATATTGCCTTCCTTGATAGGCATGAGTGAGAGGCGAGAGATTTGTCTAAATTAAATAACGTTTATACCCGAGCTCTTATCTATTGTGTTTGACAAAGAAAACGTGGAATGAAATCATCTTCGGCAACAATAAACATTCCTAATTATGTGTAGCAAGATCTCTCCTCCTTGTCCATGTTAATTTATTCTCTAATAATAATACTGATATGCTGCCTAGCAGTTCTCAGAACGTCAGGCGATACTGTTAAAAAAGTGGACCACGGATACACCACACAGCGCTTAGAAACACGAAGCAACCAAGAATTCTTAAAAAAGATAACGTACTTCTGAGTGATATAATTGATTTAGTTTTAAAATATTTAAAAGTAGGCTACTTGTAAAAAATTAAATAAATAAAAAACTCCAAGATTTATGTGTTTATAATAGGTTTTAGGAAAATATGTATTTACATAATTTTTTTTGAAACTATGTGTTTTTATGTGAAATAAACTTTTGGTTTTAAACTTGAAACTTAATGTTCTGAATTTTTAACTTTGTTAATTGTGTTTTATCAGACGCAAAAATAATATTTAATTACACAGGAATCCGTCCTTAATAATCATTATGCCATACTTATAACTTACTGAGGTAGAAAACCCAAAGGTTCACTAGCGCCCTCACATAAGCCCGTCATCGGTAAAATTAATCTACACTTATATGTCAAAGTACTTTAACAGAATTTTATTTTCCTGAGTAAGATTCAAATGCAGCTCCACAACTTTCGACTGCAGGGAAGTTTTTTCCCCTCTTTACTACGAGTGCCTATTGAAATATGATACAGTATCCATCACTGCGCAGAACTGGTAGCTATCACAATCTGTACGTATTTATGAAGTGCCCTGCCTCTACAGAATGACGTGCATGCTTTGCGCCGTGCTAAATTGATTCGACGAACAATCTGACAGCGCCTGTAGCTACTAACATACTGTATCGTCGCTCGCTCGAGCGAATGAATTAAAGTTCTTCTGCAAAAACGTTTAGTGAACGCAATAAACAACTCTATTGGAACACACTTCATTCTTCAACGTTCCATGACATTATCTTTGCTGACTTATTGGAATTAAGAGATAAGATTCTACGTAACTTTAATAAAATTTGCTTGTCCACATATCGCACTCCCATTAAAATACTGTCGTAGTATGTCGAACACAAAACAAAATAACGTTATCATATACACATTTTAACAAACAAGCAATAAATTTGTAACTTTGAAATAATTCAATATAACAAATCAAATTTTGATAATTATATGATGTTGCTTTCAAGTAGCAATTTTTTACGATCATGAATTTCATTTTTTGTATGACTAACATAATATCACCGTTTTCTGTGGCCGAATTAACAAAACCACTGTTTACTGCTCTGAAGTGACAACACTATTTCCTAAACATAATTATCCCTTCTCAAAGTTCAATTTATTCAGATAGGCTACAGTTCAGACCAATATACTGTAGTTTTGTTAATTCGGCCACAGAAGACGGTGATATTATGTTAGTCATAGAGAGAATGAAATTCATGACCATAACAAATGCTGCTTGAAAGCAACATCATGTAAGTAGCAAAATTTGATTTGTTATATTGAATTATTTCAAAGGTACACTTATATTGCTTGTTTGTTAAAATGTGTATGTGATAACGTTATGCAATTTTTGTTTTTTCCAAAAAATATAATTTCAATTAATGCTCAATCATAAATGATGTAACTAAAACCTTGTGCATCCCTCGCGTTTATCGTACGGCTCGTCCTCCCCCACACGCTACCTGTACTTTGTTTACGTTTTCACTGTGCCTAAACGAGACGCTCTACTCTACTGTATTTGGCACGAACAACTGTGACTCAGGCAACGTTAAATCTGCACGCCTCAGCCGCTACGTACACATGGATGGATATTATTATTATTATTATTATTATTATTATTATTATTATTATTATTATTATTATTATTATTAATATAAGCTAAACTACTTATCTGAAAGTTGTTGGTACATATAAACGTATAAAATTACGTAACATAAAAACATAATTAAAATCAATATTAAGTAAGTGTGAAATAACGAAAATGAAAGCAAAACAATAAGTCAGCAACTCGGTAAAATGACAAGTAAATGTTAATGATCCTTTCTGGTCCATTGTCCGCACCATGATATCACGATATCCAATAATTTTATCGCTACGTCTGGGGTCTTTAACCTCATTTGGGACCGTCTACAATGAAACAACTTGACATAGGCTAGCTGTAATTTTCCTTCCCATTTCGTCGACGTGTCTAACATCTAGGTTTTCCAACAAGTTATTAATGTATTCACGTAAACTAGCAAACTTATTGTTAAAACCTATAATGATGCTCAATCATATTATGACAAAGATGGATAAATTATACTACCGTAGATGTGAGTTGAAAGCGTTCCACCTTGAATAGAACTTTGAGTCTAGTTAGTGAACTCATACCATAGAACGAGCGCATTCGTTAGCAGACTGTTTAACACTGTTCTTTTCTTATTATCGATCTCCGTCTTAGTTGACGCAATTCAGTGGCAGTTCTGTGTAATCACTAAGAGCGTTTTCGAAGAAGACAAGTCTATCCTATCTAGCCCAAGATTCCAAGTTGAAGAACAAAATATTCTACTGTGATGTCTGCATGAAGCTGCATTTATTACTCATTTCTTTATTTTGTCAACTGATCAACCAAGAACCTTCAAGTCCACACCTGTGGATTAACGGTCAGCGCGTCTGGCCGCGAAACCAGGTGGCCCGGGTTCGAATCCCGGTCGGGGCAAGTTACCTGGTTGAGGTTTTTTCCGGGGTTTTCCCTCAACCCAATACGAGCAAATGCTGGGTAACTTTCGGTGCTGGACCCCGGACTCATTTCACCGGCATTATCACCTTCATATCATTCAGACGCTAAATAACCTAGATGTTGATACAGCGTCGTAAAATAACCCAATAAAAAAAAAGAACCTTCAAGGAGGGGGCCAAGTGCGTCAACTGAGGGAAGCTGCCAGAACCCGAGACCTTCGACAGAAGATGGGTTACTAGAACACTTATTGTTTAGGATAAATGACTTAATAAAGGAATTAAACAAGACAAGAAAAAGACGGGACAAATATATGACCTTCTCATGAAGATTAAATAGTAATATACGTTACAAGAGCGGTATGTTGACGTTTTCATGGTTGAGGAAAAGATTGAAAAAGCGAAACGCAGTTGAGCTTTTTTAATTTCCGAGAACATGAAAACAAACATACCGCTCGTGTATCGTACATTATTTTGTGCGAAGATCGTTTATTACATACCTGAAAGACGAATTTCTAATTAGTTGCAATGAAATCTCCATCTTGGTTTCTGTTTAATGACGGCAACTTCGGAACACCAAAATATCTTTCTTCAACATTGTTGCTATAAAATGTTTTTTGTGTTTACTATACTCCAGCAGGCCGTGATATACGTCTGTCTTTTTTTTTCCCCAGTCTATAAATGCGAACTTAAAACAAACGGTAAGGTTATGTAATGATTTATTTTTCATTTTAATATTTTAACAATATTATTTATGTAACATATTGCAGTAATAACATCCGCATCTGGAATCTTGTTGATTTTTTTACGGCTTCCTTAATGTTACTTGTATCAGGAATGCAATAATTTTCGTGGAGTAGGTAGTAGACTTTACTTAATTTTTGCAAATGTTTAAAAACAATAGTTAACATTGCAATTTAGGTGAAATTGAAGTGGTAAGTTTCCAATTTATAATTATTACTATGTTAAACGTCTCTAAAAATAATATGTTAAAAGCCTAAAGCAGTAAAATGAATGTCGCGCTTAAGCAGTAAGAAGAGGGAAATTGTTATGTGTGTTACGTTGGGAATACTGAATGTGGTATTTCACACTTACCGCGTATTGGTTCTGTGCGGAAAACAAGCAAATACGCACGATCTCGCACAAAAGTAATTTTATTGTATGTGTAAATTGTGGTGAAGGGAATATCAATTGGTGAAAGTGTGTTTAATAGTGTTTTGTCGTATATGGTTCACAGTATAAGATGAAAGTACATTATTAATATTATCGTAATCTGAGAAATACTAATGAAATAAGTAAAAAAAAAATAATGTCATTAGTTGAGTTGATTCAGAGAACGGCTGTGAAGAGTTCTGGACACTGGATAATTTGTATCATATTGTACATAGCCCAAAATATTATTGTATTTTATTTACGGAAAATTAAAAAATCCGCCACTGACAGTGAACATTTCTGCTTTGGTTGTAGCTTTGTATCTCCTTCCCTCCTTACTGCATTACAGGTTGCGTTCAGGGGAATCTGAGATCTGTTTCATTTTGGCCACCAATGTGTCTAATTGAATACAATAGCTTTACCTGGTACAGCAATAACTACAATACTATCTAGAACAGTGGTCGTCAACTCGATGCCCTGTGACGTCATCTCAGGCAGCTCTGAAGCCCGCTGCGCTCGTGTTTCGCTGCCGCGGGCACAGAGGAGGCTGCGATGGTGGCTGCTTTTTCGTGATAATAAATGTTTCTCATACTGATCAAATTAAACTCATACTGGTATTTACATTTATGAAAGCAATTGGTTGATAAGTTAGGGATGAAATGAAAGCTGAATGAAACTAAATACTATAGCTTACTGCATTTTAAATTTCTACTTTTTCTTTTCATTTTGTTAATGCATGACCATAAGTAATAGTAATATGCGTTACAAGGGCGGTATGTTGAAGTTTTCATGTTCGAGGAAAAGTTTGAAAAAGCGAAACGTAGTTGAGCGTTTTTAATTTCCGAGAATTGAAACAAAACATACCGCTCGTGTATCGTACATTATTTTGTGCGAAGATCGTTTATTACATACCTGAAAGAGGAATTTCTAATTAGTTGCAATGAAATCTCCATCTTGGTTTCTGTTCAATGACGGCAATTTTGGAAAACAAAAATATCTATCTTCAACATTGTTGCTTTAAAATGTTTTCTGTGTTTACTATTCTCCAGCAGGCCGTGATATACGTCTGTCTCCTCCCCCTCCCCCCAGTCTATAAATGCGAACTTAAAACAAACGGCTTCCTTAATGTTACATGCATCACGAAATGCAGTAACTTTAGTGGAGTTGTAGAGTTTACTTAATTTTTGCAAATATTTAAAAACAATAATTAACAGTGCAATTTAGGTGAAATTGCAGTGGTAAGTTTCCAATTTATAATTATTACTATACTGAACATCTCTAAAAATAATATGTTAAAAGCCTAAAGCAGTAAAATGTATATGCCACTTAAGCGGTAAGAAGAGGGAAATTGTTATGTGTGTTCGGTTGGGAATACTGAATGTGGAATTTTAGACTTGCCGCGGGTTGGTTTTGTGCGGAAACCAAGCAAATACGCACGATCTCGCACAAAAATATTTCCTGATCTTCTGTAATGCTAATTTTATTAGATTTTTTAGCTTCTTTCTTGCGTATTGATTGCTCAATATTATGCACTATGATCTGGGCAGTGCATGATCTGAGAAAATTCTGTAGATTGTAGTCAGATGAATTAGCTAGTTCTGTGGTGGGATTTACTTATTTTTATTAAAGAAAACAATGTTCGTATAATGTACAGTATGTGGATCCGAACATGCACAGTCTGTCGAAAGCTGCTGATGAAGCCTGAGAAATCTGACTAATGGAAAATGTGAATAAAAATCACACAGACTTTTTCCTGCTTTTATACAGTACGTATATCACCTTCAGTTCATTATCACACTATCAGTCTGTCATTTGTAGCTGAAGCTAAGCAGGAGCACAATCTACATCACAGTAGATGGATCTATGATAGAGATAGGGAAAAATAACATAACAGTACTTTCGAAACAGTTCCGAGAAAATAACAGTTCCAGAAAAAGAACTGTAGGTCGGAACACTCTGTTCCAAAATAACAGTAGGAGTTTCTGACAGAATCTTTCTCATAGGAACTGGACTACTGTGTAACGTACCGTCCAACTATCTTGTCTGGAACACTTCAGATACTTTCTCAGAGACCATAAAAGTTTCAGCCTAAATGTTCTCCTTGAATGTACAGTAGTTCCTTCAGAATTGAGTACGTTGGAAGGAGAGCCAGATTTTTTACTACAATGAATTTGCAGGGCGCGTTTCAATATTAAATAAATAATCAATCTGATTGACGAATCAGCTTCAGTTACATTGTTTGCTATTAATATAGCAATAAGAATGAAAAGAAAATCAAATTGTGAGATTGTGCCTATTATTATTATTATTATTATTATTATTATTATTATTATTATTATTTCAAAGTCACTGTTTTACTATATAAAATGAAAAAAGTTACACAAATTTATATACCGCACAGTATTGTGTTATAAAATTTGTATATTGCAACATATCTGCCTTCTGAAAGATACACTGGAAGGAATGGTGAACAAGAGAAAAGTTTGGGGCAGAAGAAATCAGATGATAGACGACATTAAAATATTATATGGATCAAATGCGGATTTTAAGAGGAAGGCAGAAAATAGAAAGACTGGAGAATGCTGGATTTGCAGTGAAATACCTGCTCTTGGGCAGAACATTATGATTCGGTAACAACCGTGCAATTGTAGCCCAACTAATTTCAAAGTTTATTACAAATAAATTAAGAAGCTTTAATAGAGACTAATATCACGTAGTAGTAATATCCCTTATTTAACAGGAGGAATGATCAAATTATTGCCATGTTTTATGGTTTGTATAAATTTCTGTTACTCCTGACTGTAACAGCTGTCGTGGTCCGAATTGCATTATGGTCTAAGATTGTTGAAAACGGATTATTACGTTATGTCAGACGCTTGCTGTTATTTCTGAACTGTTCTTTGAAACTAGTACTTTCTTGGAAACGAAACTCTTGGGAAAGTTCCAGAAAAAGAATGATTTTTTCCAACGCTAGGCTATGAAAATCTTGAAATCTGACATCATACGTCCAACTCTTGAAACTGTGAATGAAATTTCTGACCACTGTTGAGACATAGCCTACTACTTCTATTAAACACTGCAACTAGCTTCTGCCACGAGCCGCTACTGAACGGTAGATAGGGTTGTATAATGCCGAGCACGAGGTAATGCACGCTTGCCCAGCACGAAAGCAGAGCTGAGCGCCCATGCCCGTAGTCAGTCGAGTTGATGATCACTGATTTAGAACGTACAATAATACGATAGTGAATATTATTTATGTATGATTAAGGGAAAATAATAATAAATTAGAAGTGTCAGTGAACAATAATAAACTTTAATATTATAATCACGAGCTGACGAGATGGCATGCATTGTATGAGGGGCAGGGGTGTTGTTGTTATCTTATCTGCGAAGGACGGACGGGTGTGACTTCTACCACACAATCATCCATGCAAAAGATGCATTTTCATTCAGTAACCTGCTCTTATGTGCTTACGTGTGTTAAGTGCTAAGTCTGTGTTTTTGAATGCGTAATAGCAGTATCATCGCCTCGCTGAATAGGTTACCTTCCTTTTGCTCACGCACCTCAACCTACAGGTCACTGATAACTGACATTCCTGACATTAGCCATCTACTACTACTACTACTACTACTACTACTACTACTACTACTACTACTGCTACTACTACTACTACTACTACTACTACTAACACCACTACCAGTACCACTACCACTAATAATAATAATAATAATAATAATAATAATAATAATAATAATTATTATTATTATTATTATTATTATTATTATTATTATTATGGACCGTACTTCTTTTTGTCTTTACTCTTTCGAATTCTGCACACTTTAACACCAAATTACCTCTCGTCTCGTTTCTCTTGTCTATAATCTAACCACGACGTAAATACCAGATCACTTATCTGTGGCGCGTTAAGTATACCTCTTCATAGAACATCTCGTTATTCATCATCTTTTACAGTATCCACCTCGCGACAATGGAATTCCCTGTCACAAAGTATTAGGGGCTGCAAGACAATGAACACTTTTAAAAACAGCTTAAAAGATAACCTTCTTAGCATTTCACTCCAATCATATTGACTTAAACTATCACTGTCTAGTATTTTCAAAACTGTCTCATAATAATCTCTTTCTATTATCTAACATTATTTGAAATATATTAACATTCTATGTATTTTACCTTAATTCTGCTACATAGTTTGTATTTCAGTGTTTAATTAATAGTTCATAGTATCTTGTTTAATTCGTAAATAACTCTTGTATACATGTAACTCTTATCTAAATCAAATTGTTGAATGCCTTGTAAGTTTATACATATGTATGTGTACTTTTTGCTGGTTGAGTGGAAGAGAAGGCCTTACGGCCATAACTCTGCCAGCTAAAATAAATTATTATTATTATTATTATTATTATTATTATTATTATTATTATTATTACTTAGTCTCAGGAGGCTACAAGATTAAGTATAACTGGGGTTTTTAAGCAGACGACGCACATCCCTGTAGCAAGCGAAGTACTTGATTGACGGCTCATGCCAATCTTGTTTCGTAAAGTGGAGCAGAGCAAAACATGGACCACTTTAACAATTAGACTAATATTTACAATTTAAATTATTTATACTACGTATACACTACAACACACTATAATAATAAAAAATGTAGGCCTATAGTGATCAAAAATTATTTACACTATTAATCTTATGCACAGTGCTGTGTATTATATTGAAAGGTATTTTATTTCAAAATGCTATAGCCTACTTATTTTGTAAATTGTGTATAATAATGTAAATAATGTTTGAGCAACGTAAGCTTTCATTATTTATAATGGTGTAATAATAAAAATAGCCTATTTTAGTGTAGATAGTGTAAAGGGCTGTCAGATATTGACTATTTTCAAAAGTCGATTGTCAAAAAGACAGCTTTTCGTCTCTAGAATATGATCTTTCTTCAAATATTACTTTCGTAGAATATTTATTTTTAATAAATATGAATTTTCCTTCATTATATACTTAGTCTTTCGATCCAAATTGTTTCATTTAACATTAAATAGTAACTGTTGAACTCTTAGAATTGCATGTAACTAAACACATCTGCATTTTGCTCCTATTATTATTATTATTATTATTATTATTATTATTACAGCAGAGTCCGTATAGGCCAATTTCTGTCAGATGCGTTTCCAATTCACTGTGGGCTGAAGCAAGGAGATGCACTATCACCTTTACTTTTTAACTTCGCTCTAGACTAGAGTATGCTATTAGGAAAGTCCAGGATAACAGAGAGGGTTTGGAATTGAACGTGTTACATCAGCTGCTTGTCTATGTGGATGACGTGAATATGTTAGGAGAAAATCCACAAACGATTAGGAAAAACACGGAAATTTTACTTGAAGCAAGTAAAGAGATAGCTTTGGAAGTAAATCCCGAAAAGACAAAGTATATGATTATGTATCGTGACCAGAATATTGTACGAAATGGAAATATAAAAATTGGAGATTTATCCTTTGAAGAGGTGGAAAAATTCAATACCTGGGAGCAACAGTAACAAATATAAATGATACTGGAGAGGAAATTAAACACAGAATAAATATGGAAAATTTCTGTTATTATTCGATTGAGAAGCTTTCATCATCCAGTCTGCTGTCAAAAAATCTGAAAGTTAGAATTTATAAAACAGTTATATTACCGGTTGATCTTTATGGTTGTGAAACTTGGACTCTCACTTTGAGAGAGGAACATAGGTTAAGGGTGTTTGAGAATAAGGTTCTTAGGAAAATATTTGGGGCTAAGAGGGATGAAGTTACAGGAGAATGGAGAAAGTTACACAACGCAGAACTTCACGCATTGTATTCTTCACCTGACATAATTAGGAACATAAAATCCAGACGTTTGAGATGGGCAGGGCATGTAGCACGTATGGGCCAATCAAGAAATGCATATAGAGTGTTAGTTGGGAGACCGGAGGGAAAAATACCTTTGGGAAGGCCGAGACGTAGATGGGAGGATAATACTAAAATGGATTTGAGGGAGGTGGGATATGATAGAGAATGGATTAATCTTGCTCAGGATAGGGACCAATGGCGGGCTTATGTGAGGGCGGCAATGAACCCGCGGGTTCCTTAAAAATCCAGTAAGTAAGTAAGTATTGATGTTATTTATATTTGCTATATATTTTTATTCTGGTTTAGTGGAAGAGTGGCCTTATGGCCTTAACTCTGTCAGTGCCAGTAAAAATAAATCAAATAAATAAATAAATGAAAAAATAATTTAAATTGTAGGAAACGTCATCGTAGTATCAATCTTTATCACTAGATTGAATTTTCAACAGTCTTCGAAGTCTAGTTTTCAATCATGAATAGAGCAACAAATGGAGCACAAAATAAAATTGTTCCCTGATAGTACCTGTGCCACGAATAAAATTTGAAGTCTCGCCAATATAGTCTAAGAACAACTAATTTTATCTACTTCTGCAGTATGTAAGTATATAAATGTGTGATTTATTTGTATTTAGTTCCTTTACATGTTACCTCCTAGTATTATCCTGTAGGTTAAACAGTACCCTGCTTGCACTTTTTATCCTATGTGTTAAATCACAGACCCTCAATACTGTATGACAATAACTAACAATAACTCTGATATAACAATACAATCTGTTAGGGTCCGCAAATATCGTTATACGGAGATCAGACTGTACGAGTATAGTGGACGGCATCGATTTCAGCAGATTGACTTCGTTAATCAGAACTCCAGAGCGAGTTACTCCTAGTTGCAAAGCCGGTTGTTATCTTCGTCGCAAGCAAACTGCAGCTGGAATGGATGAGACATAAGAGTAAACATACATTCCTGATTATCCTAGTGGATTCGGATGGACAATCACCTCCAAAAACAATACATATATTACCAATTTCATAGAACTGCAGTAGTCTATGATGTGTGTGCATGCGTATGGAAAGGGACCAGTTCCCGGCACACAGTTTTCGAGATAATTCCAGTTGCCGCTGCATAATCATTTCCTCGTTACTATAAAATATAAAGAAAATCTATATATAACATACTGTATATATAAAAAACTATTCTATAATCAACAGACTGACTAGTTCACCTTAAACCCTGTGTGTAAGTTTCTGTTAATCATTAGTCAAAAGGTAAGACGGAGTTTTCTTGGTTCTGATTATGCAATGTTTTTTTTTCTCCCTCTTAATTTAGAAAATGTGGGAGGCGAATTGTAAGATTATTACGAACAAAAGTTATTTACGGCACTCTTATAAATCGGACTGTACTATGGTGTATTTTATAATAATGGCGATACGAGCTGCTGGTGTGTGTAAACAACGACTGACAGTGTTATCGCAACTCATTCATACAGTTCAAACAGAACAACATTAGGCTCGCCTACTAGCAATGCCATCGAGATCACTTGCCAAAATCGCTGACTCTAACTGTAGTAAAGTATGGAAGTATTAACAATTGCAGCGACTTAAGACTTCGAAATTTCGGAGAGGTCATATTGTATCTTTATTTAGAATTCCGTGTAAAGCATGCATGTTTGTTATTAGTGAGGTGAGTGTTTAATGGAGATTCAACGAAGCATTCATCCCGTGTCACAGTACGCAGTACACCAGTCTTGCGATAGTGACTAGTAATTTCGAGCTAGAGCTCTTTTATGCCCGCTGCGCGCGCGCGGAGCTCTTTTACCTGTAAACATTGCTAAAGGATGTACAGATCTTAGAACACAGCGCATCATGACGGAACGGAAGCGCTTAAAGGTTTCAAGGAAGAGTGGAAGATACATTATTTATGCTTCGAACATGGTGATGAAGTCCAGTGTTTGTTATGTAAAAAAATATATATATTTGCAAAAAAAGCAACATAAAACGGCATTATGAGACGCAACATGAAAAAAAAAATAGGCATTATTCAGGAGAAGAGAGAAGAGAGAAATAAATTGATTTCGGAATTGACATCGAAGGTAAATTAATTTACATTTGGGTCGGTAGATTGTATCTAGATTCCTTTTATTACTTTATTTTAAATGTATTGTTGATGTTTTATTTGTTGCTTGTTTCTGGGTATTTACTTTTATTAGACTGCGTGTTTCTTCAATTTAGAAATAATATTTTATCTCTGATTGCACTTTAACTTATACTATTACTAAGCGCAAAAAGCTAATTCACTTTTATTACTTTTATTCCAATAACTATTTTCAAGATTTAGAGAAAATATGAACTAAACATTTTGTAAACTTTGATGCAAGGAGCTTTTTTAGTAACGTCAATACAAAATATACTTACTTAAAAATATAATTTCAAAACTATTAGACCTAATTGCACCAAATTTTGTACAGATGATATTATTATAGATTTGTTTACATAGTTTAAATTTCACAAATTTAGGCCGAAAATTGTGGAAGTTTTAAAAATCACACATATCTTCTTAAATGATTGACCCCAAAAATTACGATGGCTCTTAATATCTTAATTTAATCAATTGGTTTTTTCGTGTTACGTGCATCTCACAAATCACTCTGAGAAAACTCATTACATAATCACGACTGGAGAGTAAGGACTACATTTTCACAATCACACAATCAATATACTCTATTTCAATCAATATTGTCATTATTATTTTTTCAACAAATACTCAAAAGTACTTAGACATCACACACGTCGAGCAGGTAGACCCTATTAGTTTCTCCTAACCAATTAAGTGAAGTATTTACATAATAAATAACTGCTTTTAACGAGAAAATGGTTTACATACAATTAACTTTTCCTATTTCTCTTTTTGTTCTTAAAACCCCTTTCCTTTGCGATTTGCTTATATATATATATGTACATGTATAATAAATAACTGAATAATTAGCCCTATTACATAACCAGAAATTTAGTAACGCAAGTTATTGTAATAATTGGTGCCTTTAATCGCTGCATGTACATGTACATCCCTGATGTCTACGTTACGATGTTATGTAGTGGATGCGCTATGCACTCGTGATCAAGGTCGAGCTCTTCTATCGTGATTGGGCGCTAATATCATCTCATCCCTGCAGTACACAGTACTTGCTTCCTTTATATTAAATGAAAATAGTATCTGAATTTTGGTTTACTAAAACTTTACAAGCGAATAAAATTCACCGAAAGAAAAAAAAATCTATTTTGAAATGAAGTGTTCCGACGAACCTTTGGAAAATTCTTTACATGCTGTACGGCAGTCTAAACTCTTCGGGGACTTGCATGACGAATTACTGTGCGTTGTGAACTTCGCCAAAGTAGATTGCAAAGAGAACGTTCCATTAAATTGAACATAGATTTTTCCCAAGGGTAAACAAGATTGATATCAGTGCGGGGTATCTCTCAAATCTGGCATAATTTATTTTCTTATGTCTCCATATGTATTCTGTAACTTTCCACATATAACTTATGCTAAATACCAGCAGTTCCTGCGAAACCATCACGTCCACCGCTGTGGAGTAACGCTGTGGAACGAGCGGGACGGGTTCAAATCCTGGTTGGGACAAGTTACCTCGTTGACTTTTTTTCTGAGGTTTTCCCCTCAACCAACTGAAGTAGAATTGCTGGATAACTTCGCCGTTGGAATTCGCCATCATAATTACACTTTCGGGCTTGTTCCGATGTAGAGTCGGCTAGGGACAGTATGGGCTGCCACCGAACTTGGACCCCGTGGTATGTGGCCATAAGTTGGTGTTGGTGGTGGTAGTGCTACATACAGTGGACTCTTTCCTGGGCTCGTAGTAGTTCGTGGCATCTGAGGTTAAGGGACCTCGGTGATGCCTACGCGGAAAGGACAGTCTCCAGCCCGTGCCCGTGCCCCTCCCCACTAACATAATCTGATACAGAAATTTTAAGCTCTCAAAGTTGTAATGTTTAAAATAATTTTTGGAACAACTGGATAATACCCACGGCAGAGCAATGTCGATAGTCGACGCTACTCGTTGGCCACTAGTCACCAGGCCGTACCGAGCCGTGCCAAACAGAAGATAATCGAAATGGTGGTAATAAAATTCGCGACTATATTCTTAAATAAATCACTCTATTAGTCAAGTGCAAGTTATATGCAGTACAACGACGATGTTTTCAATGCACTAAAAGAAAATGCTTATGTAGTAAGATATTAAAGTAGGTTATGTCAACGAAATAAAGAGGAAAAAGGTGTGGTTCACGGAATACCATTGAAATAACGGAAAGTAAACTTCCGGTTAATGTTCACCAAAGCATTAAGTACATAATTATAACCGCGTTGCAGTTTTATTTGTGGCCTAGAGAAAATACCTAGCCTTTTACGAAAAAAAAAAAAAACTTTTAGGGGCCATGAAATTATTCACCGCTTTAATTATATTACCGTCTATCAATATTACGAAACAAAAACTGACATAAAGGCCATGACCGACTAGAAACATCGATACCGAAGAGATAAATCCATTTGGCCGTGATGAAACAAAAGAAAATGCGAGAGAGATTTTAGTTCGAGATAAAATGGACACACAATTTTGATGACCATACTGTTAGTAACTGGAGATCGCTTGTAAGATCTGTCTTAATCTTCTATGTAGAAATGTCGTCCAAGCAAATTGATGGTCCAGGGAAAAATCATTGCAATAGATGAGTATCTCTCAGTAATGTTCAGAACGAAGGAGGTAGAGAGAAAAAGAAACAAATTTCTCCTTCTAACTACACAGACCAAAATCATGTTCTTATGTTGGCAACATTGTGTATGTAGTTAAATTTGGTGGTAAACGTGACGGCACGGTTCAAAGCTACCGTGGTAATTCTCCAGTATAGCGGAATTTTTTATTTAGGCCTAAAATAATCTATAACAAAAGTTTAAAAACTTTACTTTGATAAAATCAGTTAAAACGGACTTCAAAATTCAATTGATATATCTTGATATGCACTTATGGCCGTTTCGGAATCAGCGCACATGCATGTGAATGTATAGGCCTATTACCCCTTTAACTATTTTGACACTATGGAGTTAAAGTGTTAAATTTTTAACTTCTGTCATATTAGGTTGATCAGTAAGTTCGTAGTATTTCTGTTCCTCATTACAACACTGCGTTGTTAGCAGATTGTTTTTCGTTCGTCATTTGTTATTTCGAGTGTTGTGCTTGTAAATACGCCTTGAATTTTGTGGATGTGAAGAAAATCTATATTATATATAATTTGAACTGGCAATGGAAATTAAGGGAAAACGGCTGAAAGGATTTTAATGAATGACCTGTCATTTTGAAGCTTGGCATCCAAGAATTTTCAGAAAAATAGTAACTTTCAGTGAAGCGTTAGTTTTCCTACACAATTTTCCTATTTTCCAAAATCCATCTTTCGGCAGTTTTGAGAACTAATTGAATTTCAGAATAAAACAAAACACAAACTACAATAAACAATAGGCTATTACACGAAGGCCATGACCTGCAAGATTGCTGACATATTTAGAGTTCAAATTCAATTGGTTATTAAAAACTTCAAGATTTACTAAAATAATTTACAGGTCTGATTCTGCAGCGTGTAATTTTCTGAGTACAGCTGTGTATTGGATATTAAAATCTACAAACCTTGAGGTGGTTTGATGACATTATTACCATTAGAAATGATATATTATTATAGTTAATGCCATTATGTAACTATTTTTCATTAATATTATACATATTAATGCTATATTGATTATATGAAACTGAAACGTTTTAGGGTTATATAAGTAGATGTAGAGAATATCTTAAATTAGATCTTCATTTCTATAATTTACTGAGTGGCTATATAAGATATATACGTAAGATAATAATATTGTTATTAAAATCAAATATTTTTATAGTTATTAATCAAGTGGGGTTGGGTCTTTTTCATATACTTAATGACAGTGTGGTGTAGATATTTATATGCGTCATTCTTTTCAAGAGCGCAAAAATTATAGTTCCTAAGGAAAGACCAAAAGGTATTACTTACTGACAAAATAAGAGGCCTACAAAATTTTGTAGTCTCCCGATCATTTCAGCAAGATCTCTTAGCAGGATAAAATGATTTTACCCTCTACATTTGAAGCTCTACATCCAGTAGCTATACCAAGATGCTATGTTTATTGTTCGAAAGCATAACAAACCTGACTTTTTTTTTTAACATTTTCACCTACAATCCACAATGACCTGAAATAGCTATTGCTTTACTCCCACATGAAAAACCCACTGATCGTCCTGATATTGTTACTTGCGTTTTCGCGTTGAAGGTGGATAGGTTCTAGAAAAAGTATTTGGCATAAAAACATTCAGAGGGAGTATGTTTCATTATTATGGAAGCAAATAACTTTCAAAATGTCTGGTATTCTTCATTCAAAATAAATCTGAAAAATTTTATTTGAACGTCTAATGAACTTAGTTCGCAGCATTTTCTGCACAAGCCACTAGTTTTATTCTAATTGTGAGCTAAGGAAGATGGAGTGTCAGGTAGAAAAAACTAATACTTTGTTTGAGTTAAATAGAGGAGCAGAGGCAGCTCGAAGCATTTGTACCGTGTACGGGGAGGGGGGATGCCATCGGAAAGCACTGTAAGAAATTGGTTCTGTAGTTTCAACACACAACACCCCGTACAAAAGTTAGTGTTGTTCCACAGATGTTTTTTTTTTATTTTACTAGGTTATTTTACGACGCTTTATCAACATCTTTGGTTATTTAGCGTCTGAATGAGATGAAGGTGATAATGCCGGTGAAATGAGTCCAGGGTCCATCACCGAAAGTTACCCAGCATTTCCTCATATTGGGTTGAGGGAAAACCCCGGAAAAAACCTCAACCAGGTAACTTGCCCCGACCGGGAATCGAACCCGGGCCACCTGGTTTCGCGGGCAGACGCGCTGACCGTTACTCCACAGATGTGGACACAGATGTTATTCGTCTGGTATAAGAACTTATAAAGGTTGTGTCTATGCCTGGATTTAAGATGTGTTGCTAGAAGATTCGGAAAAACATTTCTATGGGGATGAAGTGAAATCGTAAGTCATTCATTTTTTCTTTTGATAAACGAGGTTAAAGTTCATCACCATCAATAATTCGTTTAATATTGTGTTATTGCTGGCTAGTTCCATGAATTATTTCTCTCACACTATATGTTAAATAGCGTTAAAGAACAAAAATACCCTCCTTTATTGGAGAAACAAGACAGCATTACCGTCAGAATATATATTAATAATTTAATGTAATTTACATATAGATCGAGAACCTCGGTACTTCAGTATCCCGTCTGTTGCCACCAACTTGTCACATAGAATCAAGCGAAAGGTGCGGCGATCACTGATTGAAAACCGGACAGCTTGATGGCAGACGCGGAATATGATGTGGTCATTTATGTAGCTGACATTTCAAACTCCATACCTCTCTGACATTATGAAGAATGATCTTCCAGAATGAAGTCAATTATCGGACGTGAAAATGCTTCAACTCCGCTACATGGAGGCTCGCCGAGTGAATAGAAACTGCGTACAATTCGTGTAGCGTCTGCTAGGAAGGCCTGTGAAAGTTCTCTTTTACAAAACCAAGCCCAGAGTAAACATTTCAAACGGGTTAAGTGACATGTCCAAACAAGTTCACCTCAGTCCTGGGATATATTTTAATGAGCGATGGAAACATATTGACGTTTCGGAATTAATTACAGGACGGTTCCACGTGCCTTCTTGCTCGAACTGCCTCAGCTACTTCACTGTCGTGGAGTTGTGAAGAGTTCACTTCTTGGGTGTAGTATCGTTAGAACATATACTTCCAGAGGCAAATCATACCGCATCCTAACGGGATTCGACATTGCCAAAGGTGCAGGGGCTGATAGCTATACACCTTAAAACTTAAATCTTAATTTACTGTCTTATAATCTTATAACATTCATGGCGACGTTCATCAACCTCGGTTAAAAACGTAGTAATCATGGGTTACGAAACTACAATTAAAAATAAATGTAATTTCGGTGCACTCTTTATAATCACTGGTTACTTTCACATGGTTAACTGATATCTCATTTAACCAGGTAAAGTCTGTAATAACATATATCAAAATATAATTATTTATTCCGTCTTATGGCTTAAGCGTTGATTACATATGAAAGAAAACACTGATGTGTTACATCTTATTTGGTCTTAATACTAACGTTTTCGCCCTTTGTAGGGCATCTTCAGGTACGAGATATAACAGATATAATCTAAAATCAATTACAAAAACTTTGCTTTACATTTGGAAATGACATAACTAGAGTAAAAATATGACACAGTTCCAATATTAATCATCCAAAACAACATTAAAAAGATCATGTCAAATATTAAAAACAAATTAAAACGACGTAAGTTTGCATGGCTATGAAGTAATACTGAATACGTGATATTGGCATACAAAGTAGATTTGACTCTAACAAAATTACCAAACTATGAGGTCAATTTAAGTCAATGTGACACGATGTTTTTCAGTTCTTTCTTTCACTTGATATATTTGTTTCTCATTGCCATATTTTGGATATCTTTTGAGTTATACCATAGTTTGTCCTCTATTCGTGGCCATTTCCATCCACTGCTACGCATTAACAATGCTTTAACATAAGCTGTGTTTTCGTTTGTATTTAAAACAAAACCCTTGCGAATTATTCTTCGTATTGTACAATTACATAATCATTTACTTTTACCTTCATTGAAGTAATGTTATGAAATATAGTTGACATCTCTACACCCCAGTCATCTCCTTCTTCGGATTCTAGCAACACATCAATAGAAGAATCAGATGATTCTTCAGAAGATGTCTCTTTCCTTCTTTATTTGGTAGCACCTTTTTCTGTTCCCTTGTTTTTTCAATTTTCTTTCGCCTTTTTTCCTTTTATTTTTCTATACAATCCTCTTCTGTATTCTTTGCATGATATTTTTTCCACTCATCACAAGTCGCAATTAATATAACCTTCTCTTAATTCTTTTGTTAGGTATGCTTGTTTTCTGAGGACTGAAGTGTGCATTTTTTTAAGGGAAAAGGAATTGTTTGAGCAGAACCACTTACTGTATTTCCCTCTTGTTCTTTGTATCTTGAATTTTCATTCAAATTATCTAAAGTATTACGAGGGCCAATCAAATGAAAACAAGAAATCGGCTACCAACAATTAGGTTACGCGCCGTCATTGGGGAACGTTTTGGAGTTGATACTACTGATTGAGAGCTGTATTGAATAATTTGGAAGGAAGAATTGTTTCGGGGCCGGGTATCGAACCCGGGACCTTTGGTTAAACGTACCAACGCTCTACCAACTGAGCTACTCGGGAATTGTATTGTCTGAGGTTGGTAAACCTGCATGCGCAGGGAGTGATGCGCGGCAGCAAGACGAAGATGACGTTCACAGTAACGGGAGCGTCCAAGTTCTCGCAGCATACAGCGTATTCCGAATCTCACCGGTCCGGTGGCATCAATGACGTCACGTTGCAGCGAAATAAGGAACAAAACTGCTGGAAGGATCGATGGCTGTCATGGCGACTGTACAAGTTGTTGTCTGTGCTACGCTAGCAAAATTTTGCGAAATTTTCGTACTCCCATCTCGTTCAAAGAAAAGATAGCATAAACAATTTGTTTCTTGAACCGGTAGTAATAACGGGTCCGTTGACATGTTCGCTAATAAGGCATTAACATATTGTTTTTACGTTGTGCTCATTACAAACAATGTACAGCAGAACACACCGCCATGACACAACAGTGCACGATGTTATTCGTCTGCTAATTCCCGCCCTATACAAGAACCAATCAGATTCAGTGATGGCGGCTGATGGAGACTGCCACCACCTCTGCAAGTTGATGGCACCGGTGCGACACCGGTGGAGCATCAATGACGTCATCGGTGGAATTCGGAACACCGTGATGCCATCGGATTGCTCACCGGTGAGATTCGGAATACGCTCATAGCGTGGTGCAGTTTCTAGCCGCCGAAGGCGTTTCACCAATTGAAATTCATCGCCCTGTGAAGAAGGTGTACGTGGACAACTGCATGTTGCGCGCCCAAGTGTATCAGTGGTCAAAGCGATGCGGAAAGTTAAACAAGATTCTGTAGGTTGTAGGAGAGTTCGGAGGAGGCCCACAATTGCATTTGTAGCATGGGGGCCTCAGGCCATTCACACCATTCCATTCCGGGTACTACAATGGACCACGTAAGTGGCCTACATGCGAGGGTAGTCCCTAGCTTGTTCCGCTCCTCTTACGGGGGAGAAATAGAATAGAATGGGTTCTTGTTAACAAAAATCGACAATATTTAATAGATATAATTGACATTTTCTGTACTTTCCCAAGCAAGGTATAGGTTTCAGAGGACATAGGAAATGTTTATTTTTTCATTGTCTACCCTTTTCCCTGAAAAAGAGTTCAGTGCAAACACTTGTGATGCCCCACTTCGATTACTGTGATATTCTGTTTACTGATTAGGTCAGTTACTTTGGCGCAGAGACTACAACGTGTTCATAATATGTGCGTCCGTTTCGTCTGCAATATTCGCCGGGCTGATCGCGTAACACCATCCCTCGAAATGTTGTCCTGGTTCCGTTTAGAAGATCGTAGAAAAATCCACTGTATTTCCCTCCTCTTTCAAATATTGCATTTCTCCACTCCTGTCTTCAGTATTATCCATTCCCTCCCACCGAACATCCTCATATTCATCTTCTTCCACTGTGGCTGTTCCTCGACTTTGGAATTCCCTACCGAGTAATGTCAGAGACTGTCAGACATCAAACCAATTTAAGAATAGACTGAGGAAATATTTTCTAACAGTTCTTGTTAACAATAATAGCTGTTTCAAATTTCTCAGTGGTTAATGGTTGATTATGTCTCGTGACCAGAATATTGTACGAAATGGAAATATAAAAATTGGAAATTTATCTTTTGAAGAGGTGGAAAAATTCAAATACCTGGGAGCAACAGTAACAAATATAGATGATACTCGGGAGGAAATTAAACACACAATAAATATGGGAAATGCCTGTTATTATTCGGTTGAGAAGCTTTTATCATACAGTCTGCTGTCAAAAAATGTGAAAGTTAGAATTTATAAACAGTTAGGCCTACATTGCCGGTTGCTCCGTATGATTGTGAGACATGGACTCTCACTTTGAGAGAGGAACATAGGTTAAGGATGTTTGAGAATAAGGTGCTTAGGAAAATATTTGGGGCTGAAGAGGGATGAAGTTACAGGAGAATGGGGAAAGTTACACAACACAGAACTCTACGCATTGTATTCTTCACCTGACATAATTAGGTACATTAAATCCAGACGTTTCAGATGGGCAGGGCATGTAGCACGTATGGGCGAATCCAGAAATGCATGTAGAGTGTTGGTTGGGAGGCCAGAGAGAAAAAGACCTTTGGGGAGGCCGAGACGTAGATGGGAGGACAATAGTAAAATGGATTTGAGGGAGGTGAGATATGATGAGAGAGACTGGATTGATCTTGCTCAGAACAGGGACCAATGGCGGACTTATGTGAGGGCGGCAATAAACCTCCGGGTTCCTTAACCCTGCATTACTCAGATGGGGTGTGGTAAACCCCGGTGCGTATATTTCAACGAAAATCTAAGAGATGGAGCTAGTGTGTACTCTGTGCATCTGTGTACCTTTCAATCACATCCAGAAGAGTTCACTTAAGAAATTGTTTGAGTGAACTAAGAATAGTATATTTAATTGCGTTTATCTGATTTCTGAAACTTGCGGAAAAATATATTAGTTATTTAAAATGGGGTTTGTGAAACCCCACCTGAGCAATGGTGAGAATATTTATAACATGAGTAACGCAGGGTTAAAAATAAGTAAGTAAGTAATGGTTATATTAGTGATAATAAATATTTAAATTATCTCATTATTATTATTATCATTATGATTATTATTATTATTTCTTACCAATGTTTATTATTGTCTCACTATTCCTAACATTACTTATATAACTTTCATTATTTACTTTTACTTTCATTATTCACTTTTATGTTGTCTTACGGTCTATATATTAAGGTAATAGAAGGCAATTGTATTCAATTAGAATTAGAGTCTGGCTGGGCGGAAGAGAAGGCCTACTGGCCTTAGCTCTGCCAGGTTAAATAAATAAATTATTACATATTTTTTATAACTGTGGGCTCAATCGTATGCTGATGATAAGAGCACGTATTTGTAAATTTGCTTATTTTATCATCCTCCGCCGAAGAAAATCGTTCTATCTCCGCCTATGAATGGTACCACAGCTGACTGAAGATCATAGAATTTGGGTCCGAAACGGAGATGACTGGTACTGTATGTGGTCCCACGCACTAAAGCAACTTGACCGCATGTCGTTTATTTATATCTGTTCCGTGACGGTGCACGGGCCTAAACGACCTAAGTGCAAGGATCCATCCCGCATCCAGCCTCGTGAAATCAATCAAATCAATCTGTGATGGTGCGTCACAATATGTTATAGGGTTAAATGTCTGACCTGTATATAGTTCTGTGTTGCTAGGAGCCCACCTACAAGCTGTCTTGTGAGATATGTCACTATTATACACGCTCTGCAGTGAACCTTCATTTTCTACTGAACGAGTGACGGCGTGTCTTACAGTGTAGCTGTAGTAGTTCTAAAAGCCGAAATCTGGCATCGCCGCCTCAGGCAATCTTTCGAAGCGAAGCGTAGACAATTAGCTAATGGCTGGAATAATATAAATGGAAGAAAATATCTGAATGAGTTTAAAAAATAATTTATTGGAATAAGTTTAATTTGTATCACAATATATCCAATCCATAAATGTTCATTGTGCCCTGAAGCATAATTTTGAAACTTTGAAATAAAGAAACTAATGTGTCAAATCATCTTTACACTCTTCCATGTTGATCTCTTGGTCAACCCCACACCACCATCCTAACCCCCTAAAGTGAGCGGGATGAAGGGGAAAAACTGGAAAATTAAATTTATCTGTGAGAGTATAATGTCTCAAAACATCTTTACACTCTTCCATGTTGATCTCTTGGTCAACCCCACACCACCATATTAACCCCCTAAAATGAGCGGGATGAAGGGGAAAAATTGGAAAATTAAATTTATCTGTGAGAGTATAATGTCTCACAACATCTTTACACTCTTCCGTGTTGATCTCTTGGTCAACCCCACACCACCATCCTAACCCCCTAAAGTGAGCGGGATGAAAGGGAAAAATTGGAAAATTAAATTTATCTGTGAGAGTATAATGTCTCAAAACATCTTTACACTCTTCCGTGTTGATCTCTTGGTCAACCCCACACCACCATCCTAACCCCCTAAAGTGAGCGGGATGAAGGGGAAAAATTGGAAAATTAAATTTATCTGTGAGAGTATAATGTCTCAAAGCATCTTTACACTCTTCCGTGTTGATCTCTTGGTCAACCCCACACCACCATCCTAACCCCCTAAAGTGAGCGGGATGAAGGGGAAAAACTGGAAAATTAAATTTATCTGTGAGAGTATAATGTCTCAAAACATCTTTACACTCTTCCATGTTGATCTCTTGGTCAACCCCACACCACCATATTAACCCCCTAAAATGAGCGGGATGAAGGGGAAAAATTGGAAAATTAAATTTATCTGTGAGAGTATAATGTCTCAAAACATCTTTACACTCTTCCGTGTTGATCTCTTGGTCAACCCCACACCACCATCCTAACCCCCTAAAGTGAGCGGGATGAAGGAGAAAAATTGGAAAATTAAATTTATCTGTGAGAGTATAATGTCTCAAAACATCTTTACACTCTTCCGTGTTGATCTCTTGGTCAACCCCACACCACCATCCTAACCCCCTAAAGTGAGCGGGATGAAGGGGAAAAATTGGAAAATTAAATTTATCTGTGAGAGTATAATGTCTCAAAACATCTTTACACTCTTCCGTGTTGATCTCTTGGTCAACCCCACACCACCATCCTAAGCCCCTAAAGTGAGCGGGATGAAGGAGAAAAATTGGAAAATTAAATTTATCTGTGAGTGTATAATGTCTCAAAACATCTTTACACTCTTCCGTGTTGATCTCTTGGTCAACCCCACACCACCATCCTAACCCCCTAAAGTGAGCGGGATGAAGGAGAAAAATTGGAAAATTAAATTTATCTGTGAGAGTATAATGTCTCAAAACATCTTTACACTCTTCCGTGTTGATCTCTTGGTCAACCCCACACCACCATCCTAACCCCCTAAAGTGAGCATGATGAAGGAGAAAAATTGGAAAATTAAATTTATCTGTGAGAGTATAATGTCTCAAAACATCTTTACACTCTTCCGTGTTGATCTCTTGGTCAACCCCACACCACCATCCTAACCCCCTAAAGTGAGCATGATGAAGGAGAAAAATTGGAAAATTAAATTTATCTGTGAGAGTATAATGTCTCAAAACATCTTTACACTCTTCCGTGTTGATCTCTTGGTCAACCCCACACCACCATCCTAACCCCCTAAAGTGAGCGGGATGAAGGGGAAAAATTGGAAAATTAAATTTATCTGTGAGTGTATAATGTCTCAAAACATCTTTACACTCTTCCGTGTTGATCTCTTGGTCAACCCCACACCACCATCCTAACCCCCTAAAGTGAGCGGGATGAAGGAGAAAAATTGGAAAATTAAATTTATCTGTGAGAGTATAATGTCTCAAAACATCTTTACACTCTTCCGTGTTGATCTCTTGGTCAACCCCACACCACCATCCTAACCCCCTAAAGTGAGCGGGATGAAGGGGAAAAATTGGAAAATTGAATTTATCTGTGAGAGTATAATGTCTCAAAACATCTTTACTCTCTTCCGTGTTGATCTCTTGGTCAACCCCACACCACCATCCTAACCCCCTAAAGTGAGCATGATGAAGGAGAAAAATTGGAAAATTAAATTTATCTGTGAGAGTATAATGTCTCAAAACATCTTTACACTCTTCCGTGTTGATCTCTTGGTCAACCCCACACCACCATCCTAACCCCCTAAAGTGAGCATGATGAAGGAGAAAAATTGGAAAATTAAATTTATCTGTGAGAGTGTAATGTCTCAAAGCATCTTTACACTCTTCCGTGTTGATCTCTTGGTCAACCCCACACCACCATATTAACCCCCTAAAGTGAGCGGGATGAAGGGGAAAAATTGGAAAATTAAATTTATCTGTGAGAGTATAATGTCTCAAAGCATCTTTACACTCTTCCGTGTTGATCTCTTGGTCAACCCCACACCACCCCAACCCCGTAAAGTGAGCAGGATGAATGGAGAAAAGTTGGAAAATAAAATAATCTGTGCGAGTATAATTGTAAGTAATGTGACGAATATTTTAATTATTTCATGGTTGTTGTAATGACAGAAAAGTGTTATGCAACTTGATTACACAACTTTTAACACTATATCACTTAGGAAAACGTATCATGTCTCTCTCTCGTGTTAAATTTTATAATACCTCGTTAATATGTTTCAGGCTGTTATCGGCCATGTTCAGAACTGATTGTTGCTGGTCTTGGTGCCTTTTGTTTGTGTTTTCTGTAGGAGTATGTTTGTGTAATGTAATGTGTATTCAAAGAGTGTGTGTGTTCTGAAATTGAGTTGTGTGTTGGGAATTTCATTTCGATGTGTTTTTGTGTGTCTGTATATTTCGTATTGTTCTAGTGTGTTTAGTTTCTAGCTTTTTGGTTAAATATATAGAATTTCCATGTCTTTGTTGATATCTCTGTAGGTTTGGTTAGCATTTGTGATGTGTTCTGCATTTGTGGAAGTGTTTTGTAGTTTTGTTATGGCTGTTGTGTGTTCTTTGTAACGTGTTTGAAATGATCTACCTGTCTGTCCTATGTAGAAGTTGTAGTAGGTGTTGTATTTGAGTTTGTATACATACGCCCGTGTGGTGGTATTCGTGTGTTTGTTTGTGTGTTGAGATGTTTTTGTAGAGTATTATTTGTTCTGTATGCGATGTTATAATTTAATTTCTTGAATAAGGTTGCAATCTTGTTTATGTTTTTGTTTCCGTATGTTAGTGTGATGTATTTTTTGTGTTCTTGTGTTTTTTTTTTGTATTCTTACGCTTTTTATGATTATATTTTGCCTTTCTTATTATGTTGTCTATTATGTTAGGGTTGTATCCGTTTTCTTGTGCTATGTATTTGATTGTGTTTAGCTATTCTTTGTAGTCATGTTGGTTCATTGATATGTTGACTAGTCTGTGTACCATTGTTCGGAATGCAGCTTGTTTGTGTTGTGTTGGGTGATTGGATGTGTTGTGTATGTGTGTTGTTGTTGTTGTTGTTGTTGTTGTTGTAGGTTTTCTGTAGACTTTGAATGTGTGTTTGTTGTCGACTTTTGTTATTGTGATGTCTAAAAAAATTTATGGATTTGTTGTTTCAATTTTCAATGCAGCGCCGGGCATGAGAGCGGCTCCATTTAACCGGCCAGAGCTGCTCTCGCTCTGCAAGGCACTTCAATTCCAAGACGGAGCAGAACGCTCAAACAGTGGCGGACTCACATTACAGCTACCTTCCCTGCATTAATATAAGTTCCACGGTTGTTCTAGTCATTCAGTCTGTCAGTACATAATAGTTTATAAGGGTATTACATCAATCCAGACTTTATAACACTCTCATTAATTCAATGAAATAAACTTCGCTCTATGCACACACACAAATCATTAGACTTATTTACATAATCTATATGCACAGTGCTTTAACAATTACATAATGGTATCAATAATATAAACATATACAATAAAGGATTACAACCAGAAACACAAGAAGAAAATTAATAATAAACACACTCTTTTCTTTTGCATGAATAAACTATTGCAATTTGAAATCAAATATTTTCTATTGAAACAAAACTATTTGAAACTCAATAACCAAAATAGCTATGTGGTTGTTTTCCGAGACTTATGAGGTCGTTTCATATGCAGAAACCGTTCAATGTTTGGAACAAATGAATTAGCCTTGTTCAATCTCAAAATATGATTTAGGATTTTGTCTCACATACAGTTTCCCAGGTGGGTACATCTTCAGAGTTCGCCATCCTCTGCAATCAACCACTGCACTGACAGTGAGTGACGTACAGTATACATGCGTCACAGTGCTCTGAAGTATTGCTCTTTAAAGTAAACAGCGCTCATTTCTCAGAATCACGTACAGTACCCAGCCCTGTTTTAATGTGTAGTGTAGCTTTGGGTGTAATTTGTTTATGTGTTGATGCAGGTTTTGGATCTGTCTTTTGTTTCCTTTGTATAGTATTAGTATGTCATCTACGTATCTGTGCCAATATATGATGTTGTCTGCGTGTTTGTTGTTGTCTTTGTTTAGTATGTATGTCTGTTCTTTGTGGTGTATGAATATTTCTCCTAGTATGCTGGAAATGGGTGATCCCATGGGTAGGCCTTCGGTTTGAATGTATTTGTTATTGTATGTGAAGTAATTTTGTTTTGTGATGATGTCTGTGATGTGGATGATTTCTTTAATGTGTTCTTGTGGTGTGTTGTTGTTTTTGAGCATTTGTTCTAGTATCTGTAGTGTATCTTTTATGGGTATGTTTGTGTATAGGTTAGTTATGTCGAAAGTTGCTAATGTTGTACCGTGTGGGATATGTTTGTCTTTTATTCGCTAAGTCTATGTTCTTTTTTATTGTTTTGAATAAAATAAAAGACACATTCGTGCCATATCTCATCGTATGATGCAACAATTTCAGGAATTTTCTCTCAAAAATTTGTGTCCAAAGTTTTGTGTTTCGTAGACTGCCACGAGCTTCTTCCACACATATTCATTGTTAAAAGGTAAAGCCTGAAGATTTCTTGTATCTGTCATATCAGACATGACTCATATATTGATTACATTATTAGAGTTTCTGTATTGCAGAATGTCCCTTGGCATATGTGACAAAACTCTCTACAATTTTTGTACTTATTTCACATCGTGGTTTTCGAGTTTTGTCATCTGGCCGAAAACTCGTATAGTCATAGCATCGTTCTTATTTCACCCCTGTGTTGCAAATGTCTCCAGAAACAATATATTCTTTACAGTCACACTCAGTGCACTGTGAATTTAAAGAAAATGCTGTGGAAATATGATCTTTCATGTAAAGATGAAATAATGATCAATCACAAGTGCGTTTTTTGTATATATTCACTGTCAAGTAAATTAAATGTTTATGGATTGTAGTTAGTCCAGGGGAGGACTATTTTGCTTACCTTCATTTTATTTTAGATGCACATATAGACCTCCGGTTCTTGATTTATTTTTATGACTTTTTAAATCGCAAAAAATAATAATCACTAAACTAAACTAAAAATATCAACACACAAACACTCTACTGCCTCACTTTCACTTGCAAAGGACACGTGATTCTCACATGCATGGAAAACACAAGCTTTACTCATACAAAGAAAACTATATGGTTCACAAGGGCATGTCTTTCACTGCAAACACAGCATTCTGTAATATTTCCTATTTTTCGCCTTCCTCTTAGTCTCTGCGTACGATTCTAAGTTCACAATACGAGTATACAAGGTGTTAAGAAAAAAGGGTCTAATATTTTGGGAGGAAATAGTATTCATAATTACAAGCAAAAATGTCTAATGTACATGATTCCTATATTTAATATCTTTGAAGAAATAAGGACTAAGAAATTGCTGTTGTAAAATCCATCTTATCTTTTAAATATACTATGCTTTAAATATTACATGAGTACTTATGTCGCCACTGTCGATTACATAGCACTTGGCATTGAAGGGATCAAAGCATTCGTGGAAGATGACGAACTCTTCTAGTTTGTGGAATCAACACCGGTCAATTTACAACGGACGAGTAATAAGCTCTTTGCTTGTTTCGTTTTGGGTATGCCATATTATCTGCCTGTTTACTCTTTTGTTTACTGCATTGCAATAAAAAATGAGCAAAGAGTTCACATTAGAAGATAATATGCTGCTGTTACAATACAATTTCACAGTCCTCGTTTCTTTAAAAATATTAATTTTAGGACCCATGCTTATTAGACATTTGATTGTTATTATGAATACTATTAAATTAATTTCCGTCCTTTAACCAACTAGCTCTCTCAGCTTAATTATAATTCTTTACATATTGCATATAGATTGAATTGAATTATATTGGCTCATAAATTAAGTTATTACTTTTTCGTATAGGCTTTATCTCAAATTAAATAAACATGTACATGTCGTTAAAATTTAACTGAAGAATACTGCTGGAGAATCTTTAGTATATTGTAAATATTCATAATTTAAATATGTTTATCACCAAGTTAAGTGAAAGAGAACGCCTTATGGCCTTAACTATGCCAGCAAAAATAAAACATTCCATTCTATTCTCAAAATATTACTCTTTTTTTAGCACCTTGTGGTATGCAATTATTGCAGAATATATATTTTGTCGTAAGATGTACAGTATATAAAATTGATTATCATACTGATGATTATAATCTTATAATTTATTATGGAAGTGAAATTGGAATCAGCAGTCACATTTTTTACAACATAAAAGTTTTGTTTTCTCTTTAAAGAATAAAAAGCTTTTTTAAATTGACTAGTTGCAAGACGTTTCATATTTGCCAGCAAATTACAGCACTTATGAAGGACTATGTTACGTCGAAGAATTTGTGTTGGAAACCACAAAAACGCTTTAAATGAGATTATATTTTTAAATCTACACAGGAAGGGATCGTGATTTTCTTTAAAGAGCCGTGCAGCGAGATTTTAATGACCCCGCTGGGGCTTTAAAAATTGCGCAATATAACGAATTGAACTGTATTCTGATATGTAAAAGTTCGAACTCCTGGTCACATATAATATTAAATTGATCATTCCCATATTATGAAGTGGAACATAAAATGTGAACAACCACCAGAGCGTCCACCGTCGAAAAGGCATTTTTTGGTAACGACCGCTAGATAGAAGTACAGTTGCTCCATGTAATTCCAGTCACTAGATGGCAGTATAGTGAATAAAAGTGGCTGTCTTGAAAGCCCATTAGGCTTATCAATCTGTTATATGTAATTAGGGGTTCGTTACTAGATTACAGTAATAAAAGAAAACAAAAAAATAACATTTTCTTTATATTAAGCAACATTTCAGTAGGTGTCTCAATGTTTATTCCATATTCTGCACACAATTCTTATTAAAAAACAATTTTTATTTTATAAAGGTAACCAATATGATAATTATTTATTTCATATATTTAGTTTTAAATTTAACTTTTACAACAACTTACTTACAAATGGCTTTTAAGGAACCCGCAGGTTCATTGCCGCCCTCACATAAGCTCGCCATCGGTCCCTATCCTTTGCAAGATTAATCCACTCTATGTTTTTGAATTTCAGTATTACATGTTTCGATATCCTCCTACTGACCCATGTCAAAATGGTCTATAGAGAGCTGCGTGATTAAAATACACTGATCATAGGTAACTCATCGAAAATGTCAATATATTCGACGACGACTTTGTAATAGTGTGATATGAATAAAGTGAGCGTGGGTGACAGGAATGAAGGGACCAGAACATAATTTAAACATTGGTCGGTGCTAAAATCCGCCTGACAGTCATTGCAACTCCTGACCTTTGTTAGAAACACTAGCACACGTCTGGATACGACACTATCATCAGGTCTCAGCCCTGTTTCGTGGAATGGCTCTATAAACAACAAAGGAACACGCATTAGCTCTTTGCCTAATATATTATTCCCTGCCCCACATTTGCATGAGATCTTGCTCAAAAGCAGATTGGATTATTGGCGTGCTGTATCGACACGATTCCGAGAAAGTTAATCATCTACAAAAGCCGTGGCGAAAATGTGATCGTGCGCCGAGCCACGGTGTAAGCTGCAACGTGCATAGCACCTATGGAGGGAGGCGGACACCCGAAGGGGAAGTGAAGCAACTGCCTGATATTAACGGTTTTTTAATTTTCCTTGCGTCAAGCACTTAAATAAAATTATATACAGTACAAGGCTACATACTAATGTTTAGTACGTGTAACAAAGAAAGAAATGAACAAGAAAACATAGGACACATTATCGCAACCTAAAATTAACTGTCTTCAGAATATCTCTCCGGCAGAGTTTCAAAATCAGGAATTATGTCACTTACTGCCAGTCATAGATGATCACGAAGGTATTTGTCAGTCGTGATCTAAATTTGATTTTTACTATTTTCATTGTTGAAAATAATTTTTCACAGACGTAAGTTGTAGCGAACATGGCTTCAACAGAGCAAGCGAAAGAACGAAGCTTCAAATATTAATTTTTTTGCCAAAGATTTGAAAAGTTCAACATTTGTCAAGTTCTTACAACTAGCTTTCATTTAACATCACATTGTAAATCAGTGAGTTTAAATTGAAGATCTAACCGCATTATTCGTACATCTATTAAAAAGGATCGACGTACAGAGATGATGATGATGATGATGATGATGATAATAATAATAATAATAATAATAATAATAATAATAATAATAACAAAAACACTTAAGCTTTCAATGTTTCATCAGTAACATGTAGTAACTTATAATGCCGTTTTATGTTATACAACCGTTTTCCTAGTAATACTTGTGAACAAATGATACATTTAATATTCTCATCATATTGCCAGCAAAAAAAAAAAAAAAAAAAAAAATGCATCCTCCTGTCCTACTTGAAACTTTCGTTTTTATAGAGCTACGTGGTTTCGAGAGAGACATTGCGACGATACGCCACTCGCAGGTCAGAGACATATACAAATGGAACGGAGTTTGACTGCAGTGAGTGAGAGGGTGGGGGTTGTAGGTAGGAAGCAAGAAAAATGCACTGCGGGCCACAATGCGCTCGTGAGTCGCATTTTCGCCACGGTGATCTACAATATTTACGAAACTTTTATTTCTCATTCAGTTTCAGTTAGTAAGCTTACTACATACATTCACGCCTCAGTTCCGTGGACTGAAATCTCTTACTGAGGTCTTGCAATTGCTAATTGGATCAAACCCGAGCGACGACGGATTTCAAAAAACGATAAAATCCCCCGGGAAGGAAGTGACGCTGGGAGGCCAATGTCGTAGATTTATACCTCGTAAAATAACTTTTTCTTGATAGAGGATTCTGGGAAGAATATGTCGACCACTTCTGGTCCATGTTGAATTCGATGCTGTATAACGTCTGCAGTTGAAAAGGTCGTTGAATAAGAACTACTACTACTACTACTACTACTACTACTACTACTACTACTACTACTACTACTACTACTTACCTACCTACCTACCATTTTGGACTGAAAGAGAGGGAACTTGGCCTGAAATAAGATTGTCAGTAACTTTCGGTCGACGTATAACTAATGTTCAACAGTTATACAGGGACATCATTTTATTTTTACTACAATTTTTATTGTACCTGAGTTTTTGTATATACTTCACTCCACCCCTTCTACTAATGAAGTTTAACCGTCCTCCACACAGATCCAAGACCGCATATACAATCATAGTAGCGTTTACGGTCATAGTAAACAGTACGTTCCAAAAATATGTTCGCGTTTTCCAGTGACGAAAGAGCTTTCAATATTGAATCATTTTCGCACAGGTACTGTCGTCCATTTGCCTACGTCGTGTCCTGGTTTCCCCCACCTGCTTTTATTCGCCAGCTAGTGGCTGGGCTGTCGTCTTAGCTCTTTTGTGAGAACATTAATTTCTGTTAGGAATTGGACGTCTACGTAATATTATACAACTGTTTAAAACAATTTGAATAAAAGGGCCTCGTTAAGTAATTAACTGCCACGTGATTTCCTCCCTTTCTACGACCCTACGACATAACCACTTGGACGGACAGTAGATAGTATGTCTGACTAATTTTATCTTTTCGGATCGGGCAGAAGTGAAGATTGAATTTACAATACGTAAGGTATTCTTTTATAGAATAAGTACAGAATTATTTCAACATGAGTTACTAGTTACGAAGGACGAAACTGGTAATTGGGATTAGGTACAATAATCTACAGTGCGATAATATGCACATTAGAACTGAAGCCTGTATCAAAATGCAAAAATGTGTTTAAATATTCATATTATGATTATTTTTTAATTTAACTTCATTCTCTATATTGTACGCTAGTGTGCTGTAGACAGTATAATATACACTGCATAATGAATACGTCCGCATGGATAGCTCAGTTCGTGAGTAAAAACACTTATTGTTAATACTATACTGTATTTTGATTAAACAAAAACCTAATGAAAATGATCAAACTCAAACGCGCGATATTTCCTAGTTTACGTAAATGGATGAACTACTTTTCTTCCCTCCTATACCTAGCAAAGTGATTTGTTCGTATATTACGCCAGTATCATCGAACTCCAGTTGTGGAAGGGGGTAGCAAACGGCGTTGATCCAAAGGTATAGCCAAGGTAATATTAAATATGTTAGTAAAAATAAAATGATGTTCCTGTACAAATTAGGTGAAGGAGCGATATATTCACACATATAAATTTATTAGAGTGCCGTGTGTACGTAATTTCAAGCATAAAATGCTGTGTTAAATAGTGTATTTACCTTGAATGTACGATTGGAGAAGGTCCGGTCTTACGCTCTCTGTAGGTACTTGGCGTCTTAAAGCGACAACCTTATCAAATGCGAGGGCAGCTACGTGAGGTTAACTACAACATGTAAATGGCCTGGCGTTAGTTCACTATTCCTGCGACAAACTCCGGCCACGTGCTGCGCGGGAACCCGGCGCGAAGTGAACAAAAATAACCCACATGGGGGTGGAAAGAACTCGTGGGCGCGAAGCCATAGTATATCCTCACAAATTCTCTCTTAAATCTCAGATTCAATTGAAATCCGTTAGAGTAAATCGCCGTTTTCACAAACGCTCTTCAGATTCCTCTTGACATACATCTTACGCCCCGCTAACAATAACATCAGAACTTTTTCGACATCGCTACACAACAAAAAAGTAACGATAGATAATCAGACGCTTCTGTTGTGTGCAGAATACAGGGACATCATTTTATTTTTACTAACATTTTCAATATTAACCTGTCTATACCTTTAGAGAACCGGATACACCGCTTGCTCCCCCCTCCAAGACTGGAGTTCGATGATACTAGCGTAAAACACAAATCACTCTACTAGGTATAGGATGGAAGAAAAGTAGTTTATCCATTTACGTAAACTAGGAAATATCGCGATTTTGAGTTTGATAATTTTCATTAGGTTTTTCTTTAATCAAAGTACAGTACTGTATTAAGAATAAGTGTTTTTACTCACGAACTGAGTTATCCATGCGAACGTATTCATTATGCAGTGTATACTGTCTACAGCACATTAGCGTACAATATAGAGAAAGAAGTTAAATTGAAAAATAATCATAATATGAATATTTACACACAATTTTGAAAATGGGGCCGTTCATTTCGATACAGGCTTCAGTTCTTTTGTGCATATTATCGCACTATAGACTATTGCATCTAATTCCAATTGTCAGTTTCGTCCTTCGTACTAGTAACTCATGTTGAAATAATTCTGTACCTACTCTACATACTGTGAATTCAATCTTCACTTCTGCCCGACCCGAAAATATAAAATTACTCAGACATGCTATCTACTGTCCGTCCAAGTGGTTATGCCGCAGGATTGTAGAAAGGGAGGAAATCACGTGACAGTTAATTACTTAACAAGGCCCTTTTATTTAATTTAAATTAAACGTCCACACCTGTGGAGTAACGGTCAGCGCGTCTGGCCGCGAAACCAGGTGGCCCGGGTTCGAATCCCGGTCGGGGCAAGTTACCTGGTTGAGGTTTTTCCGGGGTTTTCCCTCAACCCAATACGAGCAAATGCTGGGTAACTTTCGGTGCTGGACCCCGGACTCATTTCACCGGCATTTTCACCTTCATATCATTCAGACGCTAAATAACCTAGATGTTGATACAGCGTCGTAAAATAACCCAATAAAAATAAAATAAAATAAATAAAATTAAATTAAACAGCTGTATAATATTACGTAAACGTCCAATTCCTAAGAGAAATTAATGTTTTCAGAAAAGAGCTAAGACAGCCCAGCTTTTACAGAGGGGCGAGCAGAAGCAGGTGGGGGAAATCGGGATGCGACGTAGGCAAACGGACAGTAACTGTGCGAAAATATGATTCAATATTGAAAGCTCTTTCGTCACTAGAAAACGCGAACATACTTCTGGAACGTACTATACCCAGTAACTCAGTACTGCTTACTATCTGCGGTCTTGGTTCTGTGTGGAGTTGGAACTTCCTTAGTAGAAGGGGTGGGAGTGAAGTACATTCAAAAACTCAGGTACAATAAAAATTGAAGTAAAAATAAAATGATGTCCCTGTATTTTTGAGAAGAACTTGTGTCTTGTCTATAAGCAAAGATACTATACAAATGTTTAAGTTGATCACTAATAAGACAAAACATCTGCATACTGCTGCATGGCGGATTCAGTAGAGTATAGGGATCGCGAAATTAAAGCCCCTTATGTTAACTGCGAACTGATTAATGAAATGTCGTATTGGGAAAGGAGAGGAAAAAAAATATATAGGCTGTTTGGCACAAGGGAATAACTGTATATTTGATAATATTAATAAATAATCTCAGTTGTCTTTATTGATAGCAATACATTAACTTACATCTAACAGCACGATGAAATAAAGAAAAAATACATTTCTCTGACATAATAAGAAATTGCAATAATATTGACTGACACAGAATGGTTACAAAGAAGTATATGTTTCAACATATACGAGAAATATACCGGATTAGACGCTTAAGATTGTCACCTTAAATGTCTCTTAATTGAGTACCTGCTGTTACGTGCTGTTTCCACTGAATTAGTGAGTAGATAGCTTCTCGAAAATGTACGTTCACAGAGTTTGTGAAAATTGTAGAAAAGTGTGTTTTCATCACATAATTTGTGTTTTTAAATTGAGCTAATTTTATATTCCTAATATATATGGATGAAAATATAATGGCAATGTCGTTTTATGCAAATACTTAAGAAGGTATCATCATTGAAACAAAGTTTCAGATGTGACTACTGATCTCTTAAAATTGATTAGGCCTAACCAAAAATATGGATTACACAACAAATTTAATTTATACGGATTTTAATGTATTAACTATTGAAGAAATTTATAAATATAGTTTAGTAACTTACTACCACAGAAATCAAATAAAACATAAATCTAATCGACATGAATATCGTACTCGAAGACAAAAGTCTACTCTCCCATTAATTGAGCCTAAATGTCAAACAAGTACAGCTCTTAAACATGGTGATAGTTTCGGCCCAAGACTTTATAATAAAATTACAAACCATTTTCCAAATTTAAAATTTTTTAAAATCGAAACTTGTAAAAACGAAATTATAAAATTATTCATGACATATAATATTAACAAATGTATTTTTTTTAGATTTTATTTCAGTCGACTATATTCATGTTTTTATTGAATATCACTGGCTTCTGTCTGATTGTCAATTTATATTAAATGTGTATTTTTCTCTTTTTTGTTTTTCTTCTTCTTCTCCTTTTTTTTGCTCCTGTGTGTTATTTATTAGTTTATTGGTTTACTGTATTTAATAAACTGGCCTTGTAAATGTTATGTTACATTATTGGCTAAGACCATACCGTACACGAGCCTGGCTCTTACGGTAGTGGCTAGAAACATTTTTGTTTTATAATTTTAATTTGTACTCACTAGATAGCTAGCTAGTTAAATGAATAAATAAATATGCACAAGAAGCAAAATATGTGAACGGTGATAAAGGAAATGTAAACAAGGGTAGTAGGGCAAGACAAAGAAAATTATTGATTTTTAATTTTTAATTAATGTAATTTCAACGGCTTCTGAAACTACCATAGTAACCAGAAGAAACGTTAAGCAAAATCAATTACTAGCACTTTCACAAAACGAAAGCAAATCTATCCATTACAGGAAATTCGCTTTGCTCAAAATTATCTTCAAAGTGTAACATTCGCTGCAATAGAAGCTTCCCATTTATGACACAGTGATTGTTGAACATAATATAGCATCTTATTGCAGGCTGTAGCAATACGATTGTGCATTTTTTGTGATATATTTGGTACCTTATTGCAGACATCATTTAGCATTCCTCACATAAAAAAATCCTAAAGGCGTCAAGTCCGGGGACCGATCTGGCCATCCTAAGGTCTTCCTTTCCTAATCAAATTGTCTTTGAACAATAAGTCAAGACTTACCCTGCTAAATCTTGCACTGGGAGATGGACTCCTGTCTTGCTATTGCCACATGTTCCTACTTGTTTCTAATGGAATATGTTCTAATATTGGTGAAATTCCTTGTATTAGAAAGTTAAAATACTTATTCAACAACCTACAATAAGATTACCAGTTGTCCCCGTTTCCCGTGGACAGTCTCCGAATTCATACTTTTGACCTTGGCTAAATTTCCCCGGAATGTCTCCGGTTTAAAATCTGTCCCCGGAATGTCCCCGACTAAACTCGTCCCCGGAATGTCCTTGCTTTTTAATGACTTCCTCCAGAATGCCCTTGCTTTCAAACACGACTTTATTACTGTTAAGTTGTGAACATCGGAAATATGAACAGTTATTTTTGTATAGTTAAGACATGGTGATAAAGGATTGATGAGGGGCAAAACTGTTAATATAGTTAATACATTTTTTCTCCACTACATGGCGAGAAAATGGTGCTGTAATTGTTCTATACTTTTAATGCATACACTACTTTGCTTTATTGTCGCTTCCGATTTAAATAGAAACTTATATTCGGAAACGGAATTGTTTCCAGCATCAGTTAGGGATGGGCAAAAATAACCAGTTATTTTCATAGGGTTAACCGGTTAAATACCGCTTATTTTTGCTTGTCGGTTTAACCTGAAAACCGGTTATTTTCCTCAATAACCGAAAGACCGGTTATTTTTTAAAATAAACACTGAATCAAATATATTTTAAGCTTATCTCAAAGTTTCTGTTTATTATTCTGTACTCTATGTAATATACTATGTATAAAAATTATCCCGTAGGCCATTCCTAAATAGGATGGGGTTTACTCCCTTCCTTATTTCATCTTTCCATAGATTCAAAATGAAATCAGACTTCGATTTAATGTCAATAACTTATGTCTATCTTAATCGCCGACTTTCTCTTACTGGCTTATAATATCTGCGGGTATTGAAGCATTTGAAATGGCGAGAAATTTTGACTTTAGTATTTATTGGTTATACTCGTAGGAGAACAGATTGCCCGTCGGAATGTGTCGTAAACAAGATTATTATTGTAACAATTATGGAATTTGCGTTAGTTTTTATTTATCTTACCTACGGCACTAATGTGAGTAAAATAATTAACTAAATACAATTTCATAACCTCATTTTTATTATTATTATTATTACTATTATTTCTATTATTATTACTATTATTTATATTATTATTATTATTATTATTATTATTATTATTATTATTATTATTTGTATTTTGTTTAAGGAATATTTGGGGCTAAGAGGGATGAAGTTACAGGAGAATGGAGAAAGTTACACAACACAGAACTGCACGCATTGTATTCTTCACCTGACGTAATTAGGAACATTAGATCCAGACTTTTGAGATGGGCAGGGCATGTAGCACGTATGGGCGAATCCAGAAATGCATATAGAGTGTTAGTTGGGAGACCGGAGGGAAAGAGACCTTTATGGAGGCCGAGACGTAGGTGGGAAGATATTAAAATGGATTTGAGGGAGGTGGGATATGATGATAGAGAATGGATTAATCTTGCTCAGGATAGGGACCAATTGCGGGCTTATGTGAGAGCGGCAATGAACCTCCGGGTTCCTTAAAAGCCAGTAAGTTAGTAAGTATTTTGTTTAAGGACGTCACTGATGACCTTCAGCACTTAATGACGTTCTTTCAACTATATTCTAGTTGGTTTACAGTTGATTGCTAATTGTTATTTGATTTCTATTGTAAATAACCTCTCATTTTGTTTTCGAGACTAATTTGCTGACTTTAAATGTTTAAAAAAATAATAACCGGAAAATAACCGGTTATTTTTGATCGGTTAATTTCCTTCAGGTTAAATTAATTTTAAAATCACCGGTTAACCGATAACGGGTTATTTTCTAAAAACCTCCCATCCCTGCATTCAGTAGTATATTGACTAGATACCTACCCAATGGTAAGTATTGCGCACGCTAAACAAGATGAGGTTTGTATAGTGTAGCCTTTGTGTATGTATAGAGAAAAATGAAAGGTAAAAAACGTAGGCCTAAATGTGTTGTTTTACTTTTTTGAAAGCACTTATTCTGCTCATTATACCAAACTTTTTTTGTTGTTATCAATGGCAGAAGAAATTCTGTTATTGAACACATGACAACGAATATGTGAAAGTGCTGTGATCACTCATATTTGTTCCTCTAAATCAGGCATGTCAAAACCCTGCACATTGTGCAGTCGCGCACATTGTGCACTGGTCTGCGTGCAACGTGCAGTTCCTATTCCCCTACCTGGAGGGAGTGAATCGGCTTGGAGGGGAACGCGACAGGGCTATACCATACCTATAGTAGCAGATCAGCTTTTGTTTCAGTAACACAGGTCAGTACGGGTGCTCATTGAGCTGTGATTGTGAATGCGTTATGGAAAATAAAGTGAGGAGTCCACAGATATAACGAAGAAGAGAAATCAGGAATCATATAACATAACTATTATGATGTTTTCCTCAGCCAATAGTAATTATTTTAAAATGAAAGGCTTTCATCATATCATGTGGACCTAATAGTGATATGAGAATTTAAATCATATTAGTAAAGTTCTCAAAATATGATATTCGCCTGCTCTTATTTCTTAATTAGTACTCTCACGGCAAGACAAACATGAAAATGATGATGTTTTCGAGTCTGTACTAACACAGCCATCAATGGTTAGACGACTTACAACTTTTATTTGATAAGCTGATGAGTGATGAGAATATTGAGTGAAGAATACATATGAGGGTCTTGAGGTTGTAAGGGAAGGAAGAAAGCAACTATTTGTAAGGAGGAATTTTTTTTTTTTTTGGAAAAATAATACATTATGGCGAATTTTCCACCTCACGTTACTATATTATCTAATATACTTACGTTAATAAATATTTAAACCTGACATAAAGAAAATGTCCTCGCTTCACAGCTTGTGAAGTACTCTTTTAACTCAATTCAGTAACGCTCCCAACTTGCTAATACTTGCTCTCAACGTTTTCCAAATAAACTATATATAAATTTAAATTCAAGCTTAATTTATCCAATTTATTAATAATAATGTGAATTTATATTAATATACAGCAAGGAAATGATTCCAGTGTAAAAGCCTCACAATGTCCTACTGCATGTAATTGGGAGTAAAATATTTTCTTTCTTAGTATTTCTGCACCAATGGACCCAATAATGCTTGAGGAACAATGAAGGAGTATTACTTTGAAATAACCAGTACCTACTACGTAAAATTAAATGTGTTCGTTTTTTGTTGTTTCGAAATTACTGCAATATTTATATTTTCTTCAAATACTGTATACAATTCATGTAAATAAGTTATTCTTTACAAACGACTGCATTGTGAATTGTAACTGAGTAAGTCTATTGTTTCTTGTGTTACAATTATTGTCAAATATAGACACTGACAATAATTGTGTCTTTTCTTTCTGCTAAGTATGTTTATAATGTCCAAATGTCAATTTAATTGAACACTAGAAGCGCAGAATAGATTCTTGTACATCCCTACGGCTAAGAACTGGTAAGAGCAACACGTGAATGACGCAATCTGCACAGACCGGCGTTCCGCGCACATACACTGCACTTTCAGTGTCTGATTTTTGACATGCCTGCTCTAAATTGTCCACTTACTTCAAAAGTGTTGTCCCAGACAATGACGGTTGCACTACCAGAAGGTACTTAAACCGTTCCGTACCGCAACACCATCAGAGTTTCAAGTCTATGGACTGTGAAGAAGTTCTACGAATCAAATTTAACGTAGGAAATTTCACGACAAAAGTTGAAGCAATCAGTTTTCTCAACTATGAACATGATGTAGACTTCACAACATTCAAGATTATGTGTGAAAACAGTCCAATTCATGCTGATTGTCTTCATGAACTTTGTCATGACTAGGCTTCATATTCCAGCTACCTAAAGACTGATGTTAAATACACATTGGGTATATAGTACGCGGAACACAGGTAATGCAAAGGATAAATACATAAACAAACACGTCTCGCTGCGTGTCCGTGGAGTACAGTCAACTCCCGACATTCTGAAGCTACTGTATACTAGTAAACACATGTTTGAGCCGTGATATTCATTTTTGTCGTGATCTTTGCAGTGAATAATAATGCGCATTCGTAAGTTACGGAACTTCAACGTATGCGGATGTCACTAGAAATGATTCAATATTACAAGAAATTCTTTCAGTAGCACATTGCGTTATTGATGCATGATGTAGTACAAGATGTTCCTATTGTCTGATATTTTTATATTTTTTCGTGTTTCATTAGGATATTGCATATGTCGCTGATCACTAAAAACCCCACTAATTTTCTATGTAATTTGTTAGAAATTCCCTAAAATGTAGATTATTTAATTTATTAATTGGGATGTTGAGACTGAACATCATGGTAGACTACACAACATATCCATGCTAAACGTGGAGTTAATATCTTCATAATTTTCAGAGTTTTATGGTACTGATTCTTTTGGATTACGTTCAACACATTTTCTGTGCCTTTTGGTATTGCAGTGTCTTTCAGTACGCTGTTTTTGTCACTTTTACGTTTATTGCACAATGTATATGTAATGTTGTCTATATTGACAGTGTAAATATTAGTTCAAATATCCTCAACTATGCCCTGCAATATTACACGCTTGAACGTGTTATCTAAGGCATTTTACCTCTGCAATGAACCTTCAATCAGCCACAAAGATGTAGTTATTTAAATAATACGACTAGTAAGAGCAGTGATCGATAAGACTACTCACCGAATTGTTCAAGGCACAAATGGGACACAAAGCATGGACCGATATCAATGCTAGATTAGCAACACCATCGTACTTAGGAAGGACTGATCATATTAGGAAGTTTAAATGTAGAAAACAAAGAACGGACGTGGCAAAATTTTCCTTTGTTAACCTCACAATAGTAGACTAGAACAGCTTACCTGCGGCAATCTTTCAGGGTGGTCCTTTTAAAATCAATACATTTAAGGAAAGGTTGAGAAGATTAGACTGAAAATTTAATTGGAGGTGGAGTGTAATTATTTAAGTTGTGTCATGTATTAATTGAGTTGATATATAATTAATTAAGTTGATATGTAATTAATTAAGATGATATGTAATTTAGTTGATATGCAAATAAATTAAGGTGATATGTAATTAATTAAGATGATATATAATTAAGTTCGTATGTAATTAATTAAGGTGATATGTAATTACTTAAATTGGTAATAGTTGAGTGAAATAAAAGTACTTATAAGTTAGATTTACTTTTGCTTATCGTAGACATTATTATAGAATAGTTTTTATTTATAGTCCTAGGTTTATTGCATCTACTATTTATAGATTTACGTTTATTTTATTTTATTTCCTGTAATTGTAATTATTGTATATTATATATCACTACCACCGGGTGTATATCCAAGTGTAGTGTTAATTAATACATACATACATGCATACATACATACATACATACATACATACATACATACATACATACATACATACATACATACATACATACATACATACATACATACATACATACATACATACATACATACTATGACTGCGTCCCGATTTCGACTTTCTACAGGAAGAGGATGGAAGATGCGTAACTATTTTGTATACGAACGTACCTGTACCTGCGCTGTGACGTCATATATACATCGAATCAGGTAACTTCATTCCAGTTTATAGGTAGCTGGAATACGGACGCTAGTCATGACACATCGAGAATTTTAAAAAATCTCGCTTCCAGACAAAACATATTAAAAAAAGTTTCACTCATCAAATAAATGTGTGATTTTGTATTTCAATCTCGAAGTAATTTAATTTAGTAATAATATTATAATAGGGCCTAATAACAATAGCAAGAACAACAATAGCAGCAATGCAGTGATTGGGGCTGACTGGTGTCCCCGGATATCAGGTAACAAATCTGGTTAACCTTAATCTACTCTGCAAGAAGCTCTGGTTAATTGATGACCAACTACGTATTTAACAGTACAATTTTACACTCCATTGCCGGCACCTTTCCACCTGACGAATACAATGGAAATTATACTTATTAACTGGATAATAGTGCATGTTTCTAAAGGTGGGTCCACACTATAGTATATAACATAACACGTTATATAACAAAGTTATATAACTTGTTGTAGAAACGGGAAGAAAATGTTATATAACATGAGTTTTTTGTGTTATATAGCAATTTACATGTTATCCATTGGGTGTCGGTAAAGATCAAAGAATGTTATAAAACATCGTTACATAACATGTTTGCACATCGTGTAACTTGTTATAAAACACACCCGCTGCATAAAACGGTACGAGCTGAGTCTTGCTGGAATCATCACGTCATGTGTTTTGCATTACTGCATAGTATCTTGTACGCATTTTCTGTGCGCTTGGCGTGATTATTCATCTGTGTTCCGAAGTCAACTTGGCATAATGTAGTGGAATAAGACTGCAACTTATGAATTAAGTGAGCTGTACAGATAAAAACGGGTATTATGGGATCAGCGACTGATATGGACTACAAAAACAAATAAAAAACACGACACATGGGCTGAATTAGGTGTTAATATGAAAATGGATGTACAAGAGTTTGAAAAGAAAATGAGAATCCTTATTGGACAGTTCCAGAGAAAATTAAAGAAGGGGAAAAGTGGATATGGAGCAAATGCTCAATAGAAATCAAAATGGGAGTACTTCAAAATGCTCTTGTTTTTAAGAGACAAAATGAGTCAATGATAGCTTCACATACGCCGGCACAATCTTGGATATGCTCTGATTGGAGAATTTGAACAAATAGTTCAAAATTTTGTAGGAATCTCCACTTGCAAGAAATCTTAAAGTAACGGTTTCTCTCGCCAGTATTGCATCTCGAAATGAAGTGTCTTTCTTACTTATCTTATGTCCGATTACGTTTATGAGGTATTCAAAATCAGAACTGGTCATTCTGGCAAAGTTTTTTAAATTTCCATGACACCCAAGTTATCCTGCCAATCTCTCTTAAGATCTGCTAAAAGGCTACTGTATTGTTTTCTAGTTTGTAAAGATGGTCGCACCCAACATTTTCGTTTACAAGGTCTACTACTTCCTGCCAGATTCACACAAGCAGCAGCAGCAAGAACTACATCATCTGCACTCGACGCTATTTTCAAACGTGACATTTATTTTATTTATCGATTTATATAATTTGTTACAAGAATATTATTTTGATACCAACACAAGTTAAAGAACCATGTTGTATACAAAGTTTGTTCTATAACGTGTTATGTTATATAGTGTGGACCCAGCTTAAGACTGACTGATCCGCGCTTTGTGGGCATTTCTTCATCAGTTAACAAGATACATACAACATATGTTTTCTTAATGCTCACTGACAAAAATTTACAACTCTGAAAATCATGTCCTTGTAACACTTGATTAACAAAGACATGACATGGAAGGAATCAGTGATGATGAAGAATATGTAGCACACTTCTTTGACCAATGGCACTTCCCATAGAGATAACAATTTCAGATTTACAGTAACAGAACTAGAACATTTTCTTCACCTTCTTCTGCAGTCACAGTTTTGAATGTCAATCGAGGCGGTTGACTTCCCTCAGAATCAGTGTTGCCAACTCAGAATTCCATTTACCGCTGCACAAGCTTAAGAAACCCGCTAAACTATAGTTAAAAAAAACTCCAGATTTTTCTTAACACATCACTTCCAAATTTGAAATACAAACTATACAGTTTTAGAAACTGGAGGATTTTATAATTATAAATATAAACGAAATTATGGAAAGTGTGCGTCATTTTGTAGGCTCCATGTTATGCAAAATCGTCTTCATTCTCGAAGAGTTTTACGCGGCATATTTCTTCAAAATTGAATGAAGTACATAGATCAAGAATATACTGGACACTTCGGAAATAATAACATTCACAATCACAACAGTCGATTCGAAATCTGATCTCACACTGAGCAGGCACGTTCTGCCAACAATGAGTCTGGTTTTAAGTTTTAAGTATGTCTGTGTTACATAAACTATAATGCGAAATGATAAATTAAATAATAAATCTTATAAAGGAAAATAATAATTCAGTTCATTATTTATTCTTTGTGATTAAATACATGAATTCATTTACAAAACAATGCATGTATGAGACAAAGAGTTTAATAAATGCGGCATACCTCACTTGTACAGCAACAATGGATGCAGCAGAAAATGGACGTGGTTGAATCAAATCGAGTTAACATAAAACGTTGATATTTTTATACTATCACAATAAAAAAGTGTGATAATACCATACTAAACTCTGGTTAATGATTAACATTGTTATCCGCAAGTACACATAAAAATAATAAATAGACTAACATCTTTACAGAAAAAAAAAACTTAAAAATATTATCTCCCTCTGCCGCAATCATAAAAAAAAACGCCAAATAAATGGCTAGCCGCTGACGGTAAAATTCTGTAGCTGACCACAGTCCTGAAAACACCAGATTTAACTACAAAACCGCTGACTTGGCAACACTGCTCAGGATATTTATCCGCGTACAAATTACAACAGTGCACTGCATTTTACGTACATTCACGCGTACCATACACTAGGATCACATTGGATTTTTCGGCATTTGTAAAACAAAAAAAAAATATTGTACAATATCCAACACAACTTACTTAATGAAGTGACTGTAGTCCTGCTGGGTGCATAGATTCTAAAGAACCCTAACATATTTTTGTTAAATGTAACCAGTAAAATTCAGCCTTAAAAGTATGCGTGCACTGCAATGTTTTTTTGCCCCTTAGATCCGCTTTCTGTGTCACACTTGCAACTGCAAATGTATTACAATATACGAAATATACATGAAGAACGCTAACATTAATAATAATAATAATAATAATAATAATAATAATAATAATAATAATAATAAATCAAGTTTTATCTCATAAAGCCAGCATAACTGTCCATTTTTAATTCTTTAGACGCTTTAGAATTCACTTCGCAGATCTCTCTCATCTGTCTTCATCGAAGAGCAAGAGTTTTCCATTTCGAAATACAATACACATGAAGAGAAAATGCATTGCCGTAGGCCTAGTCATTTCAGCTAATAAGCGCTTACAATGACGTCATAAAAACCGGTCCAGTCTTGCTTATTGCAACAGTGGCAGTTATCTCAGTAATCTATGTCAACAAAGATTGTATCATTATCCATCTCAATTAAAACAGACGCTGGTACAGACACTCATTCTACCTCACTTCGATTATTTCGAAGTTTTGTTCAGTGATCTCAGGATTGATTCCGCTCAGAAACTACAGCGTGTTCATAACGCGTGCGTCCGCTTCATTTGTAATGTTCGATACTATGATCATATCTCACCTTCTTTCGAGAAGTTAGCATGGCTTAGGTTACACGAGAGGAGAAATCTGCACTCACTTTCTCTCTTATATCGAATTACGCACACTTCATCCCCCTATTATTTATCCGCTCGTTTTCATACTCTCTCTCGCTATCATAATATTAATACTCGATCACAACGCGATAACACGCTAGAAATTCCACTTCACACATCATCGCTGTATTCCTCATCTTTCACTGTTGCTACCTCTCGTCACTGGAATTCTCTGCCGCCTGAAGTCAAGGGCTGCCGAACATTGAAATCTTTCAAATCCAAGTTAGAAAATTATCTTATGACGAGTTGCCAAACTTACTATTATGACAAGTGTTGTATTGCATGTTTCCACGTATTCACATTTTTTTATGTTCTAGTGACATTTAACTTATTTTATATTTTTGTTTTCATATTTTCTGATAATGGTATATCTATAATGTGATAAGGTGAGCTATATATAATCATAATTTTCCTTACTGTGTGTACCTAAAAATATTGTATTCATTGTATGCTTTGTACTGCACTATTTTATTACTACCATTAGTATTATTATTGTTATTATTATTATTATTGTTATTACTATTCTTATTTTTTATCATCATTATTATTATTATTATTATTATTATTATTATTATTATCAATAATTGTCTTATTTTTTATACTTTGTATGTCTCATTTATTTTGACTGCTGTTCACATTTTATTATGCTTTTTCCTTTCTTTCCGTATGTTATATATATTATGTCTGATTTCTAGTTACTTGTTTACATTTTATTATTATTATTATCTTATTCAGTTTTGTGTGTAAAATTGTAGTGTTTTTTGTAACGCAGTTTTACTCATGGTTGAGTGTTAGAGAAGGCCGTATGGTCTTAATTCTGCCAGGTTAAATAAATCATTATTATTATTATTTAACAATGTCCAACGAGTCAAAAGGTGAATGAAAGAAAATAAAATTTCAATCGTAGTTTCTAATTATTATTACTGTATTTACATTCTCTGTTAAAGTGTTGACCTAAAGTCAGCTATAAATCTGATTGTCGGCTGGCGATAATAATCATATTTTTTTCAACTTTATCAAGGACAGTGTCTCACCGCAATAACGTATGTTTCCAAACTAAACAAACATAAGAAAGTATACATTGTATCAAATAATTTAAAACTGTACCAAAAAACACTTGTACGTACTATGTCCGTACAATACCAAACAAGATGAGAACACATACATGTAAATTTATTAGTTTATGAAACTCCTGAAAACTAACTAGACATTTTATACATTAATTCGATGATTTCCGGTAACGGGAGATAAGTAATAAAAATGATTTTCGAGAGAAATGAAAACTGAACTTTGGATACTAGTTGTAAATAATTTGCTACATAAATAAAACACATCAAATAATGCTTGTATTATTATTTTTTTTTGCATAGTGACTTGTTGAATTTAACATCTGTATTAACCTGGGGAAGAAAACTTCATTTACACAAAAAAATAACAACTCCGAACACCATCGAATTAATCCTTGATGCATTGAAAGACAGTCAGAAATTACAAACAAAAATTGGTCACACTATATCGATTGAAAGTAAAGAAAAATATATCTTCGTCACGATTCATAGGTTGGAATCCACAGTAGTTGTGAAGTAACCTATCTTTCGCGGTCTTCCTCCATACCGGAAGTGCCTGGACGTTTACTGCAGCAGTGTAACAGATGAACTTTATAACTGGATTTACATCTCTCAAAAAGACATGACAGTACAATCAAAACGTCAGTTAAGAAAACGGCCAAAAGTCAAAAAGCGGACAGTTAAAATACTCCTCTTCTTTAATTAATAGGAACTTCCGACCATTGTCATGTTTTCTATGAGAACGAGTTATAGCTATTTCTAACGAGGAAGAGATAGACCTGTTAGTGCTGTTACCACACAAACCAGAATATCGAATAACACTTATAATGTTAAAGGGAGTTTCAACTTAGAAGAGAAATTTAACTCATAACACTTTTATGTGTAATTTTAAAGAAAAACAAATGAAGTAACCGTCTGCTAATATTAGAATACTTTCTAACGATATAGCGACGCAAAGACTGAACTAAATATTTCACTTTAAAGTTGATGAACATCATAATTAATAAAACAGTTTATGGTATATATTTAACAATAGTTCTTTGTACTTCTATTGTCTATTATATAGATCTCATGCCTCGCATAAAAATGACATTTTTATTTCTTAGTTCTAAGAGATTATTCACACATATTTTCACGTACTTGCTAATCATACGAGCTAATATATTTTCGGACGGAACATAGATGAAATAAGATTACAGCTGGAAATTATTGAAAACCTCAACGATAATTATTTTTATATTAATTGAGTTATAATTTCCTTTAAAGACAAGACTGGAAAAGAAATAAGAAGAAGAATATCCTTAGCTTGGAAATCCTTCTGGCCCCTCCAATTCATACTCCTGGACAAGACAATCAACAGAAGACTCAAATTCGAAGTACTACAAACCTGCGTCTACCCAACACTACTTTATGGATGCCAAACATGGTCGACAACAAACAGACAGATGAATGCGCTAGAAATATGCCAAAGGAAAATGGAACGAAAGATATTGGGAATTTCCAATGAGTCGCTGTCCCAAATGGCATCAACAACAAACGTCACACAAAGAGCAAACAAATTGAAGTAGAAGTGGGGAGGCCACATCGCGCGGATGAAAGACGAAAGATGGACATATAGAGCTACCATGTGGGACCCGCGCACAGGAGACCGACACAGAGGCAGACCAAGGAAGAGGTGGCAGACGTCTACACAACACAAGCAGGTCAGCAATGGTCCAGAATAGCAAGAAGCAGGGGAACATGGAGAACAATTGGAAGTCGACTACAAATGAAGACAGTGCCAGCCACAAACAACATCCCAAGTTGACTCAGTGATAGTGCATTCAATATATTCAAAGTGTTAGTGAAATCAAATCAATCAAAGTGACAGCGAAATCAACTCCAACCAGACAAACACTAGACACAACCTAACGCGGAGTAGCTCACCACGTTAGTGAAACAGAGCTACCCTCTAGCAGGAGGCCTTTGCCCTTCAAGGGACACATTAGGCTATTATTATTATTATTATTATTATTATTATTATTATTATTATCTTGAGTTATAGAGGGAAACGAAAACTGTTACTAAAGCAAAACAGACAGACCTAAGATACGATAGACTGATCAACTTCACGAAACCAAATATGCAATTATAAGAATTTGTGTAGCGTCATTTAAAATAGGCATTCTAGTCATAATTATGATTGGCAATTGGAATAAATATCATTCCATAAACTTGGGCTGATTTCCTAAACCGGTTGTGTGAACAGATTCGTCCAACATTATAATAGAAATGAGAGACACCTCTGGGCCAAAAGTCAGGCTTATTCATACAATTATCCTTAAACATTCAAGGCTAGGTGGTTCGTTTTAGTACAGAAAATCGTCAGTTATAGGTTTTAAAGGTCTTCCTGATATTCACTTTTCTCAGAGTTAATAATTAAAAAAAAATTCTCATAGGCTAGGATACCCGTAGTATTTTATGAAGAAGGTTAAATTTACAAAAAGATCAAAGAAAAACCTGGATAATTTTTGAGATAAAAAAAGAGCTGATTTACAAAGATCCAGGAATTCTCGACAAACATTTTATTTACAAATTGTAGTGAACATCTAGGATTCAAATGACTTCTTTTAATTTATTCTGCATATACTGTATAATACAAAATATATATAAGTTCAATCATAAGACATATCTCTTTGCAAATGTTTATTTGCTATGAAGGTATTAAATATATATTAACGTTTTCGCCTTATTTGGCATCAACAGATATAATAAAATACGTGATCTGAAACTTGAGTAAATTGATAAACAAACAGTATAATATACATGATAAATGAATCTTCATGAGTTTTATGTATGAAGCTATATAGAAGGTTGTTATAATTGATTTTAATGCAATATAAGTTTGAAAGAATTGAAAGTAATTGTATATACATATAACTCATGTTACAGGTATACATACAAGATTAAATAGTGAGCCGATACTTGCATAATTCAATTGCTCACTATTTAATCTTGTATGTATACCTGTAACATGAGTTATATGTATATACAATTACTTTCAATTCTTTCAAACTTATATTGCATTAAAATCAATTATAACAACCTTCTATATAGCTTCATACATAAAACTCATGAAGATTCATTTATCATGTATATTATACTGTTTGTTTATCAGTTTACTCAAGTTTCAGATCACGTATTTTATTACATCTGTTGATGCCAAATAAGGCGAAAACGTTAATATATATTTAATACCTTCATAGCAAATAAACATTTGCAAAGAGATATGTCTTATGATTGAACTTATATATATATTTTGTACTATATTACTAGACTTATCTGAACAAAAATGAACTGTAAATTATATACTGTATAAGGTAGACGCTTCTTTATTGCCGTATATTTCTGATTTATGGTTAGGTTTGTTTGAAATTTTGTCATAAAATTCAGCAATGATACGTCATTGAAGTGTGTCTTGACAATGAGCAAGGCCTTCACAGTTTCAACAAACATTCTATTTTCTTTTCCATTTGATCATAAAGAGTTTATAAGGGGGGGACAAGTTCCACAGCAGCATTTCATCGAGGAAGTGCCAGATAAAAACCTGCTAAATGAACGATCTTCATGTTAATGTTTTACTATTAAATACACTACATTTTACTGCACTCTTCATTGTTTTTCTATTTCAACAATATCTTCCATATAAACTTAATTAAATATATGTATCATATGCGGAGACTAAGAAGAAGGCAGAAAATAGGAAATATTGGAGAACGTTGGTTTGCAGTGAAAGACCAGCCTTTGGGCAGAACACTATATTTCGTTCCATAATGTCTGACAGGAGTTGTAAAAATTGCCGGCACCGGAGCACAGTGGTCTAAAATCCATATTTAGGACAAATGTAGAAAACTGACATGTAAAAAAATGAAATAAAACCCTTAAATTATGTTTCCTATATAACTGAGTAACACTCAATTGAATATCTTAATCAGCGGAGGTGGCTGCATAGAGAAATAAGAAGCCGGTAACATGCCACATTTCGCCACCCAGCATTCTTACTCAGCAAGTGCCGCGAGTCTGCCGTTTTCCTTGTGCTGTAACTCTGTTGTAAGTGGTCGATTCCATTCATGTTTGGTACCAACATGTCAAGTAGTTCTTTGGGTATGTAACACTGTTTGTTTTTGTTACGGTACATTTAATGTTATTATAGTATGTCAAATTAGCATGAATGGCTACGGGACAAAATATAAATATAACCATTGAGTGCAAACTTTGCTAAGGTAGAGAAAAAAAACCTTTTGTTTCGTCCAAAAATGATTTTTTTTTCACTTCCTCCAGTATTTACCTCCATTTTAAATCTAGTCTTAAGGTGCGCACTATTCTTTCGAGGTGCTGTACTGCAATTTTTCTCGGTTGCAGTTATTTCAATATCTGTGAACCGAATCTGCTTCTGCAGTACAATTCAGGGAATTCAAGATGACAGCTTGTTAATTATGTATCAGATAAGCTTCCCGAGTGCCCAAAAGGTTCAATAGTACCTAAAATTTTACATTTTCCCCCATAAGATAATTTATCGTTGGAGAGCAAGAGGAATTTATCGTTGGAGAGCAAGAGGATAAGGAATATGCGTTTTTTAAACGAAATGAACATTGGCTTAGTGAACTACTTATTAAATTAGGTTCTCATCGTGATAGTAATGAAAATTTATAGAAAACTTACTCCTGGAAAAAGTCGTGGCTGCCCAAGAAAGCTTTTCCGTTACAGCAAGTATAAGGTCGAAACAAAGACAATCCAGAGAATTAGAGCTTGTATACAAAACAAGTTTACTACCTGTAACTAGTGTATAAAGTTTTATAAAAATCTGTTAAGACAGAAGGAAAGTTACAAATTTTGTCTAAATGCATCCCCCTGTAAGGGGCACTTCTGCTTATACCAATGCAAACAGAGTTTATACACAAAACAAATGTACTAAGTGTCACTACGGTATAAAATTTCATAAAAATCTGTTAGATATGACAAAAGTTACTAATTTTGTCTAATTGCGCTCACCTATAAGCGATAGTTACACTTAGACCAACGTAATGAGAGCTTGTATACAAAACATATATGCTACCTGTAACTACTGTGTAAAATTTCATAAAAATCTGTTCAGTAGGAGAAAAGTTACTAATTTTGTCTAACTGTGCTCCCTATAAGGGGTAGTTCCCCTTATACCAACGTAATCAGAGCTTGTATACAAAACATATACGTTATTTGTAATTATTGCTTTGTAAAATTTCATAAAAATCTGTCAGATAGGAGAAAAGTTACTAATTTTGTCTAATTGCGCCACCCTATAAGGGGTAGTTCCCCTTATACCAACGTAACGAGAGCTTGTGTACAAAACATACATGCTACCTGTAACTACTGTGTAAAATTTCATAGAAATATGTTAGGTAGCTGAAAAGTTATTAATATGCCCCGCTAAATTTGCATTCTAGACCACTGTGTGGCGGAGAGAAGTATAATTGATCTTCAACCAATGCCGTAGATCTCATTCCACTCTAGTCTTGAAGTTCTACCCCCACCCAACTTCAAGATAAGCATGAAATGAGACCTCTGCCATTGGTTGAATAACAATTACACTTCTCTCCTCCGGTGCCGGCAATGTTTACGTTTCCTGTCAGACATTATGAATGAAAATATCCTTCATTTTATGCATACAATAGCAGTACGTTATTGTAGACCTATTACACATGAAAATTCATAAAACAGCTCATCCTATCTTTTTTTCGTAAACAGTATTGGCAAGTCGTGACGAGTAATTCCATCTTGTTGGGGGAAACGTGTGGTAATCGTCAACCCAGAAATTCTCGAGAAATTTTGAGCGCTTTGATGATTTGGAGAAAAACGCTGCAAGCCCAGAAAGAGTAGCAACAAATATACGGCATTCAGGAATAGGCCTACTTGAAGCACTTTGGAACAATGTCAAATTTAAACAGTATGCGTAGCAGTGAACAAAGAGAGCTTGTGGAAAAGACGCCTTAATATTAGCTTGAACAGTAGCGGCAAAAAAAAAAAAAAAAAAACCGGACCAACCCTTGTAGCTGATTTCAGAGCCTTGTTCACTCCAGAGCACGATAGGCTGGTAACTAAGAGCGTATTCCGAATCTCACCGGTGAGCAATCCGATGGCATCACGGTGTTCCGAATTCCACCGATGATGTCATTGATGCTCCATCGGTGCCGCACCGGTGCCATCAACTTGCAGAGGTGATGGCAGTCTCCATCAGCCGCCATCACTGAATCTGATTGGTTCTTGTATAGGGCGGGAATTAGCAGACGAATAACATACGCTCATCGTGCACTGTTGTGTCATGGCGGCGCGTTCTGTTTTAGTTCTGCTGTATTGTTTGTAATGAGCACAACGTAAAAACAATATGTGAATACCTTATTAGCGAACATGTCAACGGACCCGTTATTACTACAGGTTCAAGAAATAAATTGTTTATGCCATCTTTTCTTTGAACGAGATGGGAGTACGAAAACTTCGCAAAATTTTGCTAGCGTAGCACAGACAACTTGTACAGTCGCCATGACAGCCATCGATCCTTCCAGCAGTTTTGTTCCTTATTTCGCTGCAACGTGACGTCATTGATGCCACCGGACCGGTGAGATTCGGAATACGCTGTAAGGCATTCGTGGTTCGAATCCTGCCTGGGAAGGAAACTTTTTTTTTGTTCCTTATTCAAATTTATTCCCAATACGGCATTTTTCGTACACCTATATATATATATATATATATATATATAAATATAATATATACTCCAGATATACTCGTAGTTAGGTGAATTAAATATACACACACAAACATATATATATATATATATATATATATGTGTGTGTGTATGTAATGTATGTATGTATGTACGTAAGTATGTATGTAGTTCGGCCGGACCGTATTTTCTGTAAGTATTTCTATGTTTAATATAAAATAGGCAAACTGATTGGCTCTATAGATCACAATCAAATTAAAATCATGATATTAGTGACTGATATTATATTCCCTTTCATCAGATTCTTCCATTCCAGTATTTTTCTTCAATTTATCTATCCGCGGCGACCTTGGAGTGATCCGGCCGAGCTGAGTGTGAGGATTTGGTGTATGTAACAACATTATGGTACAAGATACACGTGACGTCATCATTTTTTTTAAATAGCAATAGGCTATATACATTGATTACACACTTTAAGACGAGTTCAAAAATGTATCACAATGTCATCTTCCTAATCAATAACATCAACAAAACGAAACAAAAACGTACTTCCAATGTGATAATGTTATGCTCTGAGAGTCACAGAAGATGTTCAAAATCGTAATCATTCACATTAATGCACATTCGAAGGCGTTCCCCGAAAGACCGTATGACTGGCCGGCATGTTGCTGGCTGAATGGACACACAAGCCTATCGAATGCGTTACTGCATGTCATCTGGTGTTATCAAAATGTTCTGGTACTCACTGTCCTTTACAGTTCCTCATAGGAAGAGATCGAGTGGTTTTCGATCTAGTCATGAAGGTTCAAATGTCGATTTAACTACAAAAGCAATGGTGGATCGTTAATGTTTAGGTGAGAGGTTTGGACTTTTTCCATTGCTGGTTGTCACAATCAAAAATTAAGACATCGTTTCGAAGGGTGATTCTCCCTTCGTCTTCAGGTGGAAGGAAGGAAGGAGAGAAGAGAAAAAACCTACTATTGGTATCGTTACGTACAGCTATTCTGTATGACTGATCGTTGATTCCTAAAGTGATCTCGACGGCGAAAAAAAAAAAATCGAAGGAGAATTGGGAGGAAAATTTAAAAGGTACGCAAAACGCGTCCTTGCAAGGGGTTGGGGGCTGTACAAAACTAAATATGTGAGCTCCAAGCCTGTTGGCCACTAGTCTCACTCCGGGTTACGCTGCTCCCCTGAAGGAGCTCTAGAAAATTTTGAAGGGGAAGCCGAAATTGGACGTAACCTCTTAGGTACCACATACGCGAGGGGGGGCTGAGATTGATCAATTGATCACGGAACGGGGCGAGGAGTTGGCTGGTGTTTGCCGTTAGGATGGCAAGACGCCGTCATCTGTTGTTCGATGACAAAGCAGGTGAAGGCCGTCGGAAGAAGCGCCGTGAAATCTAAGCTGCAATTTGAGAGGTCCCTGTCCTTTCAATTTGCGACTTATTGAGTGACCTCGTATGTTTAATAGACTATTAATATTATCTGAACTAGGGCATACATAATTTATAATAAAGGTGGAGTATATATGGGGAAGGGCATATAGGTCCGTGGCCCATTTCTTATAGGGCTCATCCCGACATTTGTCTTACGCCTGAGGAAAACCACGGAATACCTTAGGCAGGATGAGTTGTCTCATATAAGAGACTAGCCAATTTGGCTATTATGTAGGAGGTCATGAGCCTTGTTGATTTGTCTCAATTTCGAGACCAGCCATTTGGCTATATGATGGCTCAATTGCGAAGAGGGGGGAGAGATGTAATTGTTAATTAGGGAGATTCATGGAGATATGAGTGCAGGTCCGTGGCCCATTTCTTTTAGAGCTCATCCCGACATTTGTCTTAGCGCCTTAGGAAAACCACGGAAAAACCTTAGGCAGGATGAAAAAACCTTAGGCAGGATGACGTTGATTCCTGGCTTCAGTGGAGATTATAAACAAGAAAGACCCGAAGTCATTAGCAGTATGTTGGCACTAAACCAAACGGAATAAAGAAGATGGGCGTGAAGTGGCTAAAAAAATTGATGAAAGACCCATAAAAGGAGAGGGTGGGGAACTAAAAAAATGAACAAGTGTTATGATACCGCGATAGAAATTAAAAGAAAGATGAAAAGGAAAAAGCTAGTAAAAAAGGACATAATAAAAACTACTATTGCCACCTAGCGGTAGCAGACACCACAACTAACTACTAAGCTGCAACACTAGGTTGCCGTTGTCTAATGGTGGAGATGACCCCAGATAGTCTACGTGGTGTTGGTGACAGCATTCTTCCCCTTGTATTGAATATTCAACATTGAATACGTATGTACGAGTATGTACGTATGTATGTACGTAAGTATATATGTATGTACGTACGTATGTATGTACGTACGTATGTATGTACGTGTGTACGTATGTACCTAGATCATACACACCCAGATTGATCTGCGTTATATGCTTTGAAGGTAACAGCTTTTGTCAGGTTTACTATGCTGCCATCTAGTTGTTACATAAGGAGTCAAGTCATAACTCCCATTTTAATTGCATTAGCGACTGTACAGCCATCTCGTGTTCGTTTACGGCGGACGGGTGGCGATCCTGGCGGTTGTTCTCTTCAAAGTGCAACCGACTTTAACTAGGAATGAGCAATCTATATGTGATCGGGGGTATGTATCAAATGCCTACCCACTTCACTTTACGTGATTCGGGTTCTGTATATTGCGGATAGATGGCAGGAGTGTGACCTATTTTCTACTTGCACACGACTTCGGCGGGCCACGCTTTACAAGATGTGTATTTGTGAAGAGTTATATCGTGTACTAGGGTGAGTGTATGTGTAAGTGTTCGTGTACTGTATGGTATGAAGGATGATGATGAAGATAAGGAAGGGAGAAGGGGAAACCAGGTGCCGGCACGTAGCCTACTCCTGTCGAATAGCACCAAGGGGGTCTTAACGTCCTCGTCCGACGGACGAATCACTATTAACAATGACATAGCCTATGCCTTGTCTTCATATGTACTGCTGAGAGATTTGGGGTTTAACCCTGGCATATTGGTGCACAATTTAGTGATTAGAAGTTGTGCGCCGCCATCTCTCCTAGTCCCGAGATACAAATATTACATGAAAATTTCTGACCCTCCGAGGATTGAAATTGGGCCTGTTAGTCTGGAGGCAGACACGCTACCATACAGCTAACTCGGCGGACTAATAATAATATTGTATATTTAATGGTACTTAAAGCTGGGAATTCATAGCCTAGATTTCTTTCATTTAAATAGAATCAAGTTTTCCCTATGAACTCATCATTATGTTTTTCGCGCAAGTAGAGAACTAGAGCACGTGAAGGCAGATCATCGAATGGAAATTGAAGATTGTAATATTGGCGGCAGTGCGAGCGCATGAAGCTACTTAGACGCGCACTGTTATTTGCGGATTTTAAGAGGGATCACGGGGCGCGCCGTCGCTAAGCTCCGGCTTATCAGAGTTCATTGAGGAGGGCTTGGCACATTAAGCTGCAGCTGGAATCCCTGCGACAATGAGCCCAGACTGCAGTAATTAGTAAGATTAATGACGTTCACACATCCTCGCGGTCTTCAACTGGCCTCTCAACAGTCACTGATGTCTGCCGACAACTCGTATTGAATATGCCGGCTCTAGTAAATCATAAGGGTAATAAAGTTTCCAATAGCAGAAGCTATGATAGAGCCACTTTATTCCGTGGGATTTTCTTCTCTGTGCACAAGTGACATAAAGAGCAGATTTCACCGCCTCAAACGTCATTTAAAGTTATAGTAGTTTTTACGATACAAGTGTTACATTTTATTTTTGTGGACACGGATGTTTGCGAAACGAGGCAGCAGATAGAACAAAAAAAGTACCTTTATATATATCTAATTTTTAATATGTGTGTCAACGGTTCGTCTGAAATGATATATAATTCCCTCGACTTCTCTATTGCTATAATCAGCCTCCTTATAGGCCTAAAGCGAAAATTTATCAACAGTAACTCACTAGAAATTTATCTAGAGAAAATCAAAACTCGAGTGGGATTTAATTGACTATTACACGATTAGAAGAAAGTATATAAAGATTAGAAGTAAAGAAGTACTCCAATACAATAAAATATTAATTGACTTACGAAAATACAACTTTCTTCAAATGTATTAATGTACCATCTCAACATTACAGATATTACGCCAGATGGCAACAGTGTGTTATGATTAGCTGTTTTCTTGTTATCAGTTGAGCCAACTAGAGAATCTTCATTGAACTCTGTGGACGGTTACTAGTCAAAAATGCTTTGTTGATTTAGTTTCATTTTTATTAAAATAGTTGCGTTCCACTTCAATTATCCGGATCCCAGTAATCAACGTCACTTGACAGATGATTTTCAATAAATCTTAATATTAAACAATCTCTGATACGTGACTATCCATAATATCATATAGCAGAAGCCATAACATAACCTAAATAATATAAACAATTGTTAGAAAAGTTTTAATTAGGAATGATAAAATAAACAAGAAAAGTTTTAATTAACGATGATGAAATAAAAAATAAACATGAATAATTTTAAAAGGAACAATTATTGAAATTACAATTTTCAAATTTGAATATATTAGTGGTTGGTGGTTCAATTGACGTTATATTGGACGTGTGCGTAAAAGAAGAGGAGCTCGTTGATTTACATGGTGTATTCCTCAACTTATTCAGGATTTCCGAATGGTGCTCTTCATTTATTTGTAAATAAGGTTTTAGGGAAGATGGATTGCTATGACCAGTGATCTTTATTAATTCTTGTTCTTGAATGCCAATACGAGTCATATTTGAAACTGCTGTGCATCGACTGGAGTGGTTTGTAATTTTCTGTTTTTTTTTTACATCCGACCAGTGCAGCTTGAAATGTTGGCAAACAAAGAAATGCTAGGGTAGTGATAAAAATAAACAAATGCTAGGTAAGCGATAAAATTAAAAAAATGCTAGGGACGCGATAAAATTGTGCGATAAGCAGCCATGATTGGTTGAAAGGCGTCCTTTCTTACTGTTTTATTGGTCAAAATAGTATGACGTAGTAAAAGTGTAATAGTCACGTTAAAAGCAGTCGGTGTTGTAGCTCAGTGACAGAGCGTTAGATTGTAGAAGTGTAGATCAAGGCGTTCCCCTTTGGAATCCGAGCGTCTCGTAATTTTTAATTATATTTAATTCTTAATTATTTGATATAATTATTTGAAGCAATTTACTTGTAGGAGGTCTATGGTTCTTAATGAAGTACAGTCACTTTTAAAAGTTATCCTGCAATTAGTTGTTGATAGGTTGCGTTTGCTCCCGTGTGACATTTGTGGAAAACAATTGACAATATGCGCAAACAGTTGAAAATCAAATTAAAAATACTTTCCGCACTAGTGTTAAAAGTCCTTTTGTACGCTAAAGTAAAACAGTCAATTTTTAACACGCTTGCCTGGCATTAAAAGTTTTACTTTAAGAGTGGCTTTCTAAAAATAATAAAATTTTATTTAGTCGTCTACAGGACTACACACAGATTATGTCAACGTTTTCGAAATATTAATTTATGTGTGTTATGTACGTTTTATATGTTTTGCTGTATCCACTATTGCGTTATTTAGCGTCGGTGGTACTGATGACATCGAGATGATATTTGGCGAGATGAGGCCGGAGATACGCCATAGATTACCTGATATTTGCCTTACGGCTGGTGAAAGCCGGGTAATCAGCCTAAGCGGGAATCGAACCCACGTCCGAGCGCAGCTTCGGATCAGAAGGTAAGCACTTCTGCCGACTGAGCTACGCCGGTTACTTACTTACTTACTTACTTACAAATGGCTTTTAAGGAACCCGAAGGTTCATTGCCGCCCTCACATAAGCCCGCCAGCGGTCCCTATCCTGTGCAAGATTAATCCAGTCTCTATCATCATACCCCACCTCCCTCAAATCCATTTTAATATTATCCTCCCATCTACGTCTCGGCCTCCCTAAAGGTCTTTTTCCCTCCGGTCTCCCAACTAACACTCTATATGCATTTCTGGATTCGCCCATACGTGCTACATGCCCTGCCCATCTCAAACGTCTGGATTTCAAGTTCCTAATTATGTCAGGTGAAGAATACAATGCGTGCAGTTCTGTGTTGTGTAACTTTCTCCATTCTCCTGTAACTTCATCCCGCTTAGCCCCAAATATTTTCCTAAGCACCTTATTCTCAAACACCCTTAACCTATGTTCCTCTCTCAGAGTGAGAGTCCAAGTTTCACAGCCATATAGAACAACCGGTAATATAACTGTTTTATAAATTCTAACTTTCAGATTTTTGGACAGCAGACTGGATGATAAGAGCTTCTCAACCGAATAATAACAGGCATTTCCCATATTTATTCTGCGTTTAATTTCCTCCCGAGTGTCATTTACATTTGTTACTGTTGCTCCAAGATATTTGAATTTTTCCACCTCTTCGAAGGATAAATCTCCAATATTTATATTTCCATTTCGTACAATATTCCCGTCACGAGACATAATCATATACTTTGTCTTTTCGGGATTTACTTCCAAACCGATCGCTTTACTTGCTTCAAGTAAAATTTCCGTGTTTTCCCTAACCGTTTGTGTATTTTCTCCTAACATATTCACGTCATCTGCATAGACAAGAAGCTGATGTAGCCCGTTCAATTCCAAACCCTGCCTGTTATCCTGAACTTTCCTAATGGCATATTCTAAAGCGAAGTTAAAAAGTAAAGGTGATAGTGCATCTCCCTGCTTTAGCCCGCAGTGAATTGGAAAAGGATCAGATAGAAACTGACCTATACGGACTCTGCTGTATGTTTCACTGAGACACATTTTAATTAATCGAACTAGTTTCTTGGGAATGCCAAATTCAATAAGAATATCATATAATACTTCCCTCTTAACCGAGTCATATGCCTTTTTGAAATCTATGAATAACTGATGTACTGTACCCTTATACTCCCATTTTTTCTCCATTATCTGCCGAATACAAAAAATCTGATCAATAGTCGATCTATTACGCCGAAAACCGCACTGATGATCCCCAATAATTTCATCTACGTACGGAGTTAATCTCCTCAAAAGAATATTGGACAAAATTTTGTACGACGTCAACAAAAGTGATATTCCTCGAAAGTTACCACAGTTCGTTTTGTCCCCCTTTTTAAAAATAGGTACAATTATGGACTCCTTCCATTGTTCTGGTACAATTTCCTTTTCCCAAATAGCAAGTACAAGTTTATAAATTTCGCTATATAATGCACTTCCACCCTCTTGTATTAATTCTGCTGGAATTTGATCGATACCTGGAGACTTGTACTTTTTCAGATTTTCTATCGCAATTTCGACTTCTGAAATCGTGGGTTCGGGTATAAATGGCTCAGCAGTTTGTATTTCAATATCGTCCCGATCATTTCTATTTGGCCTATGTACATTTAGTAGTTGCGCAAAATAGTTTTTCCATCTGTTTAGGATTGATGAAGAGTCTGCAAGCAAGTCACCATTCTCATCCTTGATCACGTTTACCCTTGACTGATATCCGTTCTTAAATTCCTTTATACCCTTATATAAATCTCGAATGTTTTTATTCTTACAATTTGTTTCTACCTCATTCAGTTTTTCCTTCAAGTATGAGCTACGCCGGTGCCTATATTTATTTTTTATTTTCATTATAACAACATGTTCCTTTGCAAAGTGTAACACTACATGTTTTGGTTTACATTTTGTACATAACTGATTTTACAAGGGGTGTTAAGAGGTAGTTATTGCGAAGGCCTATAGCCTGTTCTACCTTAATACCATCCTCAGCTTCTTGTGGTACACCCTGTTTTAACTAACGAGGCTCTGGCGACCGAGTAACAGCGGAACAACTCTAACATCTGATGTAGAGGAAATGCTACATAGGTGGGAACCCCACCAATTAAACCCTTTTGGGCTAGCAACCCATTAGGGGTCCATTTTATATTGCTTTCAAGTCTCATACGAAGCGTCGGATGAATAGGACGGATAAGAACTACTAACGACAACACTTATAAAAACATGGACAACACATGGAAGAAAGAAAATGTTTTAAAATTTGCAACATGGAACATACAGAGAATTTCCCACAAAGATGACCAATTGAATGATATTTTAGCAAAAATGGGAATTGCGGTAGCATTTATTTCAGAAACAAAATACAAATTAAAGGGATCCAAGAGACTCAAAATTATTTACAGTTCTATGGCGAAATGAACAGTAAAACTACAGTTAATACTGGGGTCATGATGATACAAAAAAGTTAAAACCTTTTTAATGATAGCTACTACTAATAGAATGAATTACGGCTAAAATTACAACGTGTCTATTTAACAGTTATTGGTATTTATGCTCCAGTGGAAGGTTAGGAAGAAGAAAGCGAGATATTTTATAACAATTTACAAAATATTATCAATGAAGTCAATAAGTCAGATATGCTAATTACATTGTTGTTTATTGTTAGTAAAATAACTCCGTACGTAGATGAAATTATTGGGGATCATCAGTGCGGTTTTCGGCGTAATAGATCAACTATTGATCAGATTTTTTGTATTCGACAGATAATGAAAAAAAAAATGGGAGTATAAGGGTACAGTACATCAGTTATTCATAGAGTTCAAAAAGGCATATGACTCGGTTAAGAGGGAAGTATTATATGATATTCTTATTCAATTTGGCATTCCCAAGAAACTAGTTCGATTAATTAAAATGTGTCTCAGTGAAACATACAGCAGAGTCCGCATAGGTCAGTTTCTATCTGATGCTTTTCCAATTCACTGCGGGCTAAAGCAGGGAGATGCACTATCACCTTTACTTCTTACCTTCGCTCTAGAATATGCCATTAGGACAGTTCAGGATAACAGGCAGCGTTTGGAACTGAACGGGTTACATCAGCTTCTTGTCTATGCGGATGACGTGAATATGTTAGGAGAAAATACACAAACAATTATGGAAAACACGGAAATTTTACTTGAAGCAAGTAAAGCGATCGGTTTGGAAGTAAATCCCGAAAAGACAAAGTATATGATTATGTCTCGTGACCAGAATATTGTACGAAATGGAAATATAAAAATTGGAGATTTATGCTTCGAAGAGGTGGAAAAATTTAAATATCTTGGAGCAACAGTAACAAATATAAATGACACTCGGGAGGAAATTAAACGCAGAATAAATATGGGAAATGCGTGTTATTATCCGGTTGAGAAGCTCTTATCATCCAGTCTGCTGTCCAAAAATCTGAAAGTTAGAATTTATAAAACAGTTATATTACCGGTACTTCTGTATGGTTGTGAAACTTGGACTCTCACTCTGAGAGAGGAACATAGGTTCAGGGTGTTTGAGAATAAGGTGCTTAGGAAAATATTTGGGGCTAAGCGGGATGAAGTTACAGGAGAATGGAGAAAGTTACACAACTCAGAACTGTACGCATTGTATTCTTCACCTGACATAATTAGGAATATTAAATCCAGACGTTTGAGATGGGCAGGGCATGTAGCAGGTATGGGCGAATCCAGAAATGCATATAGAGTGTTAATTAGGAGACCGGAGGGAAAAAGACCTTTAGGGAGGCCGAGACTTAGATGGGAGGATAATATTAAAATGGATTTGAGGGAGGTGGGTTATGATGATAGAGACTGGGTTAATCTTGCACAGGATAGGGACCGCTGGCGGGCTTATGTGAGGGTGGCAATGAACCTTCGGGTTCCTTAAAAGCCATTTGTAAGTAAGTAAAATATCAGGTACAAAAATACAGACTTAATTCCTCTGAAGGAGTAAAAAATGATGCTCAGGGAGTTATCTAAACACATACTTAACACGAACAGAGATAATGATTTGACACAAAGTGGGTCAAGGAAAAAAAAATGAATAAATTAAATTTAAAAATACAATTTCAATTTTTAACAATTTAAATCATACAAATACACATACACATTAAATCAATATATATTCTTTAAAAATTAAATTCCTAACGCTATTTTTTAATTTCTGATACTAAAATTTTTCCAAATTTGGGTATTTTTCAATTATTTTATTATATAACCTTGGACCAAAGTAGGTACCGTGGCAAAGAGCTGTGCTTGTGAAACATTTTGGTTCCTCTTGTTGTATAAAATCGGATCTTTTAGGTCCACTTTTATGATGATACAATTTTAATTTAATACGCTTTTTTGTGTATGAAGTTGAATAAGGCAATATAATAAATTTGTTTAACTTTCAAAACATTAAAATCAGTGAACAAAAGCTCGGATGAGTAATCAATTGATTTATTAAGGCATATTTTAAGTATTCTTTTCTGAATAAATATTAGTTGAGTGAGATTAGAATTACAAGGATTTCCCCATCCTAAAATTCCATATTGGAGAATGGATTGAAATAAAGCTAAATATATGAGGCCTAAAATATTAACTGGTAAATATGACCGAAGTATAACAAAGATATAAATTGTTTTACGTAATCGTATTGCATGAATATGTAATATGTTTGTTCCATCGTAAGTGTTGGTCGATTGTAATGCCTAAATACTTAACTTTTGAGAATTCGATTAATATGGAACATTCACAATTTTGAGAAGAACAATCAGAATGATTAATTTTGAGCCTAAAAGAAGATTGAGTAGATTTAAGACCACTGGATCTTAGTGAAAACGAAACAACAGTTGTCTTGGATGTGTTTAAGGAAAGAGCGTTTGAATGAAATCACTCTTCAATTACCTGTAATCTATTATTCGCATTAATATAAGTGCCTTTCCAAGAATTTTCACCAAAAAGAATCACGGTATCATCCGCACATGGGAGATTTTAATGGAAGAGTAGGGAACACAAAAATTGTCCAGTTTGTCGTACCCACGGAGAAGAAACATGTAATAGTAATGGCATTAGAATGATCGATTTCGCATTATTTAATCACTTTAAAATTACGAACAATTTGTTTGAGCACAAAGACTGTAATAAATTCTCATGGGAAGCAAGAACTTCAAAATCAATTAAGGTAGATTACAAACTTTATAATGTTAAATTATCAGAAATGGTTCTAGATGCCAGCTAGAGTATTCAGAGACCCTGAGTTGGAAACAGACCATTACCTGTTAGTAAATTTCATTCGTCTTAAACCTAGGTGGTATAAAAAGAAATCAATACCTATGAAGAGAGATTTGTCTTTCAAAGTTAATTTATTTAGAGATTTTAGCACTATCCAACTTCATCAAAAGAGAATGGATGACCTCTTAGTTAAAGGACCAATCCACGATAAAGTCGAAGACGAATGGCACACACTGCAAGATATTTTAAAACAAGCTGCTAAAGAAAGTCTGGGACAAAAAGGAGCATGAAATAATAAAAAAGGATTACGAAAATGGGATGGTGACATAAAACAGATAAAAGACAAGCAAAGTTTAAGTCTGAAGAAACAAAATTGATTACCATAGAAAGCGAGCCATAGCGATGAGAGAAGTTAAGAAGAAACACAGACACAATTGGGATGAATTTGCTGAATTTTTCGAAAATGATATTACTCGTCCAGAGCCACAAACTTTTAAAATTCTTAAAAAAATTAAATAATGAAATCAAAGATAACCTCGAAACGAATATCAGCTCCTAAGAAAACTGGTTACTATAGACTACTACAGTTATGGTGTCACACAAAACTACCTCTCGAACTACCTTTTCCTGATAATAATATTTCTTTTGATGAACTGCAATACATTCCACATAAATTGAAGAACCACAGATCTCTAGGAGAAGATTCAATAAATTTATAATTATTCAAGTATACTAGCCTGAATTTTTCAATAAGATTTTTGAGATTCTCGAATCTGCTTTGGAATGGACGAGACATTCCAGAAAACTGGACTAAATCAGTTATAATTCCAATTCACAAATAGGGGATCTAAAACCAAAGGAAAATTATAGAGGAATAAATGTTTTGAAATCCGGATACAAAATATATACAGATATTCTCAAGAACATATTATATGAGCATTATGAAGGTATCATTGGAGAAGAATAGAATGATTTTCGTAAAGACAAATATTGCTGTAATGCTTATTTTTCATTAAAATTCTTAATTGAAAAAACACAGAGAATTTAACTTAGAGACATACATTGCTTTTATTGATTTTAAACAAACTTTCAATAGAGTCAATCGAAATAAATTATTTCAGGCACTAACAGATGATCACATTCCCCAACAGCTTTTAATTAACATTCATAACTTTTACAAAAGAACTTTGATAGCAGTTAGAACCAACAACATACTTTCAGATTAGCAACAAATTCATAGCGGAGTAAAACGAGGCTGTAGCCTATTTCCATTACTTTTCATCATATATATATATATATTAACAAAATCATTAAAAACTGGAAACAGACGCGTCATGGTTCAATCTCTATCAGTCGAAATTTACAGTTTGATCTAAATATAATCAGCACAAAATATGACATGGAAATCAATATTGAAAAACAAAACTCATGGCGTATCGTGGGAAATACCAAGTCGCAAGCAAAATTTGCTTAAACAATAAATTAATAGAAAGAGTAAATGCGTTTACATATCTTGGCTATAATTTAATACTTTTGGTGAAACAGATATAACTTCTAAAATTTGCAAACACAATAAATCAATGGAAATAATTAACAAAATTATGAAGTCTTCCCTAGTACAGCGACACACAAGAATAGATTTGTATAAAACCTTAGCTAGACCTGCACTATGTTTCGGTAGTGAAGCAAGGACAACGAGAAGTACGGATATCAGCAGAATAACGGTCTGTGAAATGAAATTTATGAGAATAACACTAGAATATAGTCGCTTTGACCACAAAAGAAATGAGGATATCATGTTAGAACTTCAATTACAACTAGTCTCACAGTTTATAAACAGTTACCAGCTGCAGTGGAAAAACCATGTCCAACGAATGAAACGGAATAGACTTCCAAAAGCCATGCTTCAATACCGTCCCCAAGGGAAGAGATCTTTAGGCCGTACAAAAGAAGGTGGATCGAGAACGATTTACTGAGACTGTAACGGACCTTGGGCCTTATACTTGTTTGGATGATGATGATAATGCTGATGATGATGATGATGATGATATGTTTTTACAATTATTTTCATCGCTTTTCTCTAGAATGTACATAAGTCTAAAGTGTAAATTGGAATAATACTGTATATTTACAAATTTCTAGTTATATTAATATATTGTGGGTCCCTCCGTTATTCATAGATTTCAATAAGGCGTATGACTCGGTCAAGAGGGAAGTATTATATGATATTCTTATTGAATTTGGCATTCCCAAGAAACTAGTTCGATTAATTAAAATGTGTCTCAGTGAAACATACAGTGCAGTCCGTATAGGTCAGTTTCTATCTGATGCTTTTCCAATTCACTGCGGGCTAAAGCAGGGAGATGCACTATCACCTTTACTTTTTAACTTCGCTTTAGAATATGCCATTAGGAAAGTTCAGGATAACAGGCAGGGTTTGGAATTGAACGGGTTACATCAGCTTCTTGTCTATGCGGATGACGTGAATATGTTAGGAGAAAACCCTCAAACGATTAGGGAAAACACGGAAATTTTACTTGAAGCAAGTAAAGCGATCGGTTTGGAAGTAAATCCCGAAAAGACAAAGTATGTGATTATGTCTCGTGATCAGAATATTGTACGAAATGGAAATATAAAAATTGGAGATTTATCCTTCGAAGGGGTGGAAAAATTCAAATATCTTGGAGCAACAATAACAAATATAAATGACACTCGGGAGGAATTAAACGCAGAATAAATATGGGAAATGCGTGTTATTATTCGGTTGAGAAGCTTTATCATCTAATCTGCTGTCAAAAAATCTGAAAGTTAGAATTTATAAAACAGTTATATTACCGGTTGTTCTGTATGGTTGTGAAACTTGGACTCTCACTCTGAGAGAGGAACATAGGTTAAGGTTGTTTGAGAATAAGGTGTTTAGGAAAATATTTGGGGCTAAGAGGGATGAAGTTACAGGAGAATGGAGAAAGTTACACAACGCAGAACTGCACGCATTGTATTTTTCACCTGACATAATTAGGAACATTAAATCCAGACGTTTGAGATGGGCAGAGCATGTACCACGTATGGGCGAATCCAGAAATGCATATAGAGTGTTAGTTGGGAGACCGGAAGGAAAAAGACCTTTGGGGAGGCCGAGATGTAGATGGGAGGATAATATTAAAATGGATTTGAGGGAGGTGGGATATGATGGTAGAGACTGGATTAATCTTGCACAGGATAGGGACCGATGGCGGGCTTATGTGAGGGCGGCAATGAACCTCCGGGTTCCTTAAAAGCCATTTGTAAGTAAGTTGTATTGTGGGTCCCTATCACCACGGCATGGCGCGTCCTCAGGTTGCGGATCGAGGAGACGGCCTCCAGATATGGAGGGTAGCTGTGAATATATTGAATAAGCAGTCGCGGACAGCCGATGAGTGATGGTCCTCCAGCTTGGGGGTTGGGCGAAGGGCTAACAACCATCACCGTAAAAAACAGCTTGTTACGAATCCTTCAAATAAGCCTCGGAATGGGACTGATTCTCTGGCACGACCACAGAAAATTACCGGTTGTTCTTTATGGTTGTGAAACTTGGCTTCTCACTTTGAGAGAGGAACATAGGTTAAGGGTGTTTGAGAATAAGGTGCTTAGAAAATATTTGGGGCTAAGAGGGATGAAGTTACAGGAGAATGGAGAAAGTTACATAACACAGAACTGCACGCATTGTATTCTTCACCTGACATAATTAGGAACATTAAATCCAGACGTTTGAGATGGGCAGGGCATGTAGCACGTATGGGCGCATCCAGAAATGCATATAGAGTGTTAGTTGGGAGGCCGGAGGGAAAAAGACCTTTAGGGAGGCCGAGACGTAGGTGGGAAGATAATATTAAAATGGATTTGAGGGAGGTGGGATAAGATGATAGAGAATGGATTAATCTTGCTCAGGATAGGGACCAATGGCGGGCTTATGTGAGGGCGGCAATGAACCTCCGAGTTTCTTAAAAGCAAGTAAGTAAGTATTAATTATCGTAAATCAAATAATCTAATATTTATCCTGTCTGTAACAATTAGTTAACATACACAGTTATTCGTATTTTATTTAGATATTTACTTGTTAAATTTTAAAACTAACCTTTTCTTGAATTTATAAAAAATTATTACTGTACTTTGTAGTCCGTTATGTAGTTTTCTATTAATTCTAAGGTTTATTATTTTCGAATTTAATTGCTTTTATGAATTATGTGGTTATGTGTTCTTTTTTCTTGACTAGTCATCTCCCTCATTGTCGTCTTATGCTGCAGCTTAATATGTTCCTTTCAGTGTTATACAAGGTGATTCACGAGGATTTACCGTCCCTTACGGGAGCTTATTTCCGAAGGCATTCTGAGCAAAAAAGTCATATAAACATTTGTCCTAATCTCACTAGTTCCAGAATTATACTAATTTGAACTTGTTTGTAAAATATCATTATTCTTGAGTTTTAAGGGTAAAAGAATATTACAGATAAAGAATGAACTATTCAGGAGTATCATTTCTTTAATTAGCTGGTATTGTGAAGTTAAAAATATGTTGTGAATTCCATAGGTGCTTCGTACAGAATTTTTTTTTCGATTTTTCACTACAAAATTACATTTTATTACGTAGTTATCACAACAATTGTTACAAATCACGCCACTCTTGTAAATTCTTTAAGACTGTACTTTAGGATGCATAAATAAACTCTAAAGAACCAAGTTCCTAAAGTCGTATGATTTGTTACATTTTTTTATAAGTGCGTAAGCATGATGTCAGTTTTAGTTAAACATTGAAAAATGAAATCTGTGCAAATCAATTAAAAACAGATTATTAACTTCAGAACACTAGCCAATTAAAGAAATGACACTTCTGAATAGTTCATTCTCTATTTGTATTATTTTTTTACCCTTAAAAGTAAAAAAAAGTATTTTACAAACAACTTCAAATTAATATAATTTTGAAAATATTGCGATTAGGACAAATGTTTATATGACATTTTTTGCTCAGAATCCCTTCGGAAATAAGGGACGGTAAATCCTCGTGAATCACCCTGTATATACTACAACTGAAGAGAATATGTCCGACTGTTTGGTCCTTGCACATGCACGTTGGATCCTCTGTTACGTGGAATCTATGATAGTAGGCTTTTAATCTTCCATGTCCTGTCGGCATAGTTGTTGAACTCGTAGAAAGAAACAGTTTCAGCTTTAATCTTTGGGATGTTGGGGAAGTATTTCTTAGTTTCCACTCCTTTATCTCTATTTTGCCATTTCACCTCGCTCCCCTTTCTTAACGTGTTCATTATACTACTTTTTGGAATCTTGCTATACCGAATCGGTCCTCCACTTCTAGCAGCCAGTTCTGCAAGATTATCAGGGAGTTCATTTCCATGAATCCCCACATGAGCTATAAACCAATATTGATTTATTAGAGATGTCAACTTTTGTCGTATATTTTCTATTAGCTGGTCATGATTTGTAATGCTCTTAAGAGAATCCAATGTGAATGTATACAAGTGTGCATATATGCATTGATGGATGGATGCAAGGATGTATGCACGGAAGAGTTTTCATAATTCTCTCGAGGTTTAACCCTTTGTCTATTTTTTACTTTCTTGACCTGAGACATGGTGGGACCCACATGTCGCGTGCACAGTACGTCAATCTTCCATCCGACACAACAAACAAAATGTTATTGACACTTTACTGACATACCTATAAGCATGTAGGTATTCTTTCTGTTTTTTTTCTCCTAGTTTCGACATAGCATAAGACAGACACATGTTGACATAATCTTTACGTTATGTGGGGTTTCCACTTAGGACAACATAGCTTAATTCTATCTTCACATTAAGAATGAACAGACACCCATGCCCTAGTTGGAATTCATATCATGGCTTCCATGTGATAGTGATAGTGATAGATTTATTGATATTAGTTCACAAAAGTATAAAACTTAATAATTTAACAAAAAGATCTACATACAAAAGTAGTTATACATAATAAATATACAATTTCCTAAACTAATTAATTTATCGCAAATCTCAATAATTTATTGGTTCAAACTTGCGCTTACATCTGGTTTTAGTGCATGTTTAAACCAATCTTAATAACCATTAAAACTTTAAACCTTATTTATCTGCTCCTTTTTACAATTTACTACCATAAATATTTTTAATACTTTTTTTTTAATTTAACTCTACAATAAACAAGTGTAAATCAATTTTTCCTGTTACTCTATTTATCCAGTATTTATGTTTAATTTTTAGGTCTTATTTTACATAATAACTTATTGTTTCAAATAGGTGAGCAGATGTCGACATACTATAAGTCATGAGAATGGCTTCCATGTAACGATATGCTACTACATTGTGTTGCTTGTTGCCCATGTAGTTTAACTTATACATTGACGATATTGTATACAACTAGCAGAAATGATGATTTTCATAGCGTATTAATTAACTTGCGTATTAAGAAAGCAAATTAAACAATATACAGTAGTTAATAATTAATATTTGAGGAGAAAAATTCGCTCCGGCACCGGGGATCGAACCCGGGTCCTTGGTTTTACGTACCAAGCGCTCTGAACACTGAGCTACGCCGAATCCAATCCACAGAACCGGACCGAACCCTCATCCTTCAATGTTTCCCTTTGTGGCTTGACTCCAAGTTAGGCATATATGTTGATGTATTATGTCCAATGTCAACTGCCATTATATTAGGAGTGCACTCAGTTGAGTGACTTGTTTGGCCGGGATTCCGCAGTAAGTGCACAGTAATCTGTGCTATGCTAGCTAGGAGAATATTATAGATTTATTAATTTGTCCTACAGAATAATATCTGTAATATTGACAATTAATATTTGAGGAGAACAAATTAATAATATAATATACAGTAGGGTAAAGGTGCCTAATTCCGTGATACCACTAATTTCGTGATAAAATTTCAATTGACTGCCATGGAGTTGTGGTCTCTGACTTTTAAGTTTTTGAAATACCTAACTGATGCCAGGAGATGTCTTCTTTTCAATTCTATTGACTACCCGCCTTTTGAATAGAAGTAGTCGACTGCAGAAACTTTCGTTCAGTGGAAGTTAGTTAACAAGTAAGTGTTTCTTTCTCTTGTGACCGCTCCTGAAGAAACATTTTATATTTGAGGCAAGAATTAATATAGCATTATAAAAATGATATATTACTGTAGATTATAGTCAGCTGAATCAATGAGTATGATTATTTAAACATTATGAGACAATAACGATGCTACAGGACCTTTCCCATTTTCGGATTTATTTTCATATTTCTCCTTCTTGGCTCACTCTACAGTGATGCCAACGCTGAATTGTGAAAATTAATGTCTATAAAAGACAATAGTTGGCGGAAATAGTAATAGAAATAAGTTATAGAAAACATCAATTACAATAATTATAATAAAATAATAAGGCATATATTTAACTTACTTATTGCCGTTGTTAGGAATATAAATAAAGAGAAATAATAGTGTTATAATTCAACTTATTCAAATTTAATTTTGTATTGAATTTAACTTTGAGTTTATTTTGTTCATAATATATTAATATGTAATATGTATTCCTGTATTTAACCAAGTATTTTCTATGAAATTTGTCACTTAGGCCCTTATTCTAAGTTGTAATTTCTAGCTTAATTCATATTAAAACAATATACCATAACTTTAAAGTGTTTTTCCAAATACACGTTTGTTTTCTGAGCAATTAATGAGGATTATTTTAGTATCAAGGAATTAGAAAACCATTATCACGGAATTTGGATCCCTGTCACGGATTTAGGAGGCACTGTATAATGAAGAATCATATATTATATGTGAAATTTGTGAAACCGTTGACACTGAATGTTGTAAAAACTGTAGCTAAAGGTCCAAATAACGTCATTTAGGTGTTATTTGAAAATTTTTAGTACAAGTTTGGCATAAATATAGATTTTATTAAATATGTAACGGAATTAGGCAACCTTACCGTACATTTTAACCAAACAATATCTCTCAAATGTTCAATGTAACAATTTTAATAATAATGAGCTTAGAATAAATTGTGGAAGATAAAGAATCTGTTGGAGTTAAAATTGCCATTTAAAAATAAATAAATAAAATTATTTAAGTATTTTGTGGTCTGAGTAAATGTCAAGAGATATACAGGGTGGATGTGAAATAACTCTTCAGATTGAAAGAAACGACAGGGTACACATAAATGAACACAAAACCTATAATATTACGTTTCGTGATTAAATACACGGTTAGTTAGAAAATTAAGTTGAAAGTTTCAGCAGTCTGGCAATATCTCCGCTAATAAAGCCGTGTCCCCCTGGGTGGCGTAGTAGGCCTTCTATGCCCGAGATTGCGTGTTCGATCCTGGCCCAAGTCGATGGTATTTAAGTGTGTTTAAATGCGATAGGCTCATGTCATTAGATTTACTGACATGTAAAATAACTCCTGGGACAAAATTCCGGCACACCGGCGACGCTGATATAACCTCGGCAGTTGCGAGCTTCGTTAAATAAAACATATTTTTTTTTTTAACACAGTCATTTTTCTTCACGTAATAAAGATGAAAGAGGTCAACGAACTCAGATCTGTCTTTGTACACAAGCCTCCTTCTCTCGATTCAACATTGCAATCTGCTCGCATCGTTCAATGACTTGAAATTAGTAGGTTTTACATTTAAAATTTACACGAAAACTGTACATGCTATTGAAATACTCCAGAAGGATAAACTATTTTTATTAGATTTTCTAGCGATATGGAGATGGGCAGGGCATGTAGCACGTATGGGCGAATCCAGAAATGCATATAGAGTGTTAGTTGGGAGACCGGAGGGAAAAAGACCTTTAGGGAGGCCGATACGTAGATGGGAGGAAAATATTAAAATGGATTTGAGGGAGGTGGGGTGTGATGATAGAGACTGGATTAATCTTGCACAGGATAGGGACCGATGTCGGGCTTATGTGAGGGCGGCAATGAACCTTCGGGTTCCTTAAAAGCCATTTGTAAGTAAGTAAGTATGGACAAAAATCACGACCACATTCACAATAGTTACCGAATAAGAAGAAGGTGATAAACATTTGGGATGATAATTTTTTTCTGAAGAAAAAAACTATGAACTATGGTATTATACTCATATATATATATATATATACACACACACACACACACACACATATTGATTACACAACTTTTAACACTATATCACTTTGGAAAACGTATTATATGACTTTCACGTGTTAAATTTTACACATTAGAAATTGAAAACAACAAGTCCATAAATTTTTTAGACATCACAATAACAAAAGTCGACAACAAACACACATTCAAAGTCTATAGAAAACCCACAACAACAACAACAACAACCACACACACATACAACACATTTAATCACCCACCACAACACAAAGAAGCTGCATTCCGAACAATAGTACACAGACTACTCAACATACCAATGAACCAACAGGATTACAACGAAGAGCTAAACACAATCAAATACATAGCACAAGAAATCGGATACAACCCCAACATAATAGACAACATAATAAGAAAGACAAAACATAATCACAAAAACACAACACAAACACATGAACACAAAAAATACATCACACTAATATACGAAAACAAAAAACACACAAGATTCCAACCTCATATACCATACAGAAACAGAGCTAAGTACACAGTACGCAGAACATGAACAGGTAAATAAGACCGTAGAATGGAAAATTTGTGGATTGTTTTACGCAATCTGTTACACAGGAAGGAGATATGCTTGTCTCATTTTAAATGTTTGTCAATAATAACGCCTAAATATTTAACCTGTGAGGATGTACTCAAAGCGTTACATGAGCAAGTAGGTAGGTTACAATCATGTATTGCTATTCTTCTACTATTATTTATTTTTAGTTGTTCAAGGCCATGTGATGTTAATGAAAATGATATTAATTTTGTTTTAGAAACGTTCAAAGAAAGGAAGTGAGCATCCAGCCATTCTTTAATAATGTCAATACCACTATTAAAATTTTGATAAATTTCATTTCAACTCGAACCGCTAAATATAACCACAGTATCATCAGCATAAGAATACAGAGTACCAGAATATTTCTCAATGTCAATTTTTAAGTAAATCGTTGACATATATTAAAAACAAAACAGGACCTATATCAATGTTACGTGATTCACTAAGGTGATCATTTATTTTAGTTGCTTGAGTTCTGTTACTTAAGTAAGATTTAAATAATTTTAAAGCCATTCCATTATTGTACTTAACAATCCTGCACTTCCCATTAAACAAACAATTAGTTACGTAGAATTAAGAGGAACCGGCAGGAAAGATGACCTATATCTGCGACAGATAAAATAGGTATGCGGGAAGCATGGCTTCATCAAGTTACTCGTATATAGGTGCACAGAATAACAATGAAGGATCCGAGGCCAGGAAAGGGGATGCGTGGTTTATCAGATTTCTCTAGTCAAACTTCTTCAAAAGATGTTAGGAGAACAATGTTGAAGATTAGTGAAATATAGATTATGGGAGATGTGAAAAGTCGAGCGAAAAGACATTTTGAATAAGCTACAGTATTTCAGCTTGAATTTTTAGTTACCGTAACTCTAGTTTTGCTTGGAACTTCATATAAAACAGTTGGCTAATTCATGTTAGTTTAGTCGGTACGAAATTAGAATGAAAGCTATTTTCAGGACACAAAGAGTTGACTCGTATTTGGGCGTACTGTACATGTGAAACAAATTCTAGTTACGGTATAGTAGGCTAGTTGTCCTTTCAGGAATGCCGGGCTATATTAATTCATTACTTTTACTTGTATATTATTATAATAAATATTTAAATTATAAATTTATTGTTAACATGTTACAGTTTTTACCATTTTCTCAATTTATAAACATAATTAAGTGTTATTAATTTAAATTCCATAATAATGCTTCACTTACTTATGGCTTTTAGAGAACCAGGAGGTTCATTGCCGCCCTCACATAAGCCCGCCTTCGGTCCCTATCCTGAGCAAGATTAATCAAGTCTCTACCATCATATTCCACCTCCCTCAAATCCATTTTAGTATTATCCTTCCATCTACGTCTCTGCCTCCCCAAAAATCTTTTTCCCTCCGGCCTCCCAGCTAACACTTTATATGTATTTCTGGATTCGCTCATACGTGCTAAATGCCCTGCCCATCTCAAACGTCTGGATTTAATGTTCCTAATTATGTCAGGTGAAGAATACAATGTATGCAGTTCTGCGTTGTGTAACAATAATGTTTCACGTGAAATGAAATTATATTATAAATAAAATAAAATGTTTCGAAATTGTCTACGATATTATTAAAACTGTCCCGCGCCGAGGCGTCGTGGTCTAAAGCAGCCTACCTAGAACTTGCGTTACGGAATGCGCGCTGGTTCGACTCCTCATGGGTGAAGAAATTTTCTCATGAAATTTCGGCCAGTGTATGGGACCGGTGCCCGCCCAGCATCGTGATGCACTTGGGGAGCTACGATAGGTAGTGAAATTCGGTTGCGAAAGCAGCTATAACGGTTGGAGGAATCAACGTGCTAACCACATGACACCTCTATTCTGGTTGGATCATCGTCTACCTTTGTATCGGCATGTGAACGTGAGGCCAGCAGCCGGCTGGTCGGTCTGGGCCCTTCAAGGGCTGTGGCGCCACGGATTATTATTATTATTATTATTATTATTATTATTATTATTATTATTATTATTATTATTAAAACTATTCACCGGACTATCATTGTGGTACTTAACAGTGTAGAACTTGTAAGGAAAGAATTAACCTATAGGTAGTAGCCTATACAATATAAATATGAAAATAATTTCGTTGCTTACGCAAAATTTTGAGAAAAGTACAACACCTATTACGATGGGAAATGTCTCATTCGATTCGTTATTAATTCAACAAATATGCGAAAATACTATAAACTTTAAACATTTTTTTATACATTTTATAATTAAAAAAATAGTACATTATGCAACGAGCCTATAATGATAGTAATTAAGAAGCGAGTATGGATATTTATGAAACGAGCGCAAGCGAGTTTCATAATTTTCATACGAGCTTCTTAATTACCATTATAGGCGAGTTTCATACGACTTTTTATGCTCGACCATATTTCTAACTTGAAATTACAGTATTCAGATGTATACATTTTATTTGTATCTGACAAGATCGGAAGTGACCTTGTTCTAGGTCGTGAATTGTGAGATGTGCGCAGACGCGAAAGTATTGATTTTTTCCGAGGAACAATAATGTCATTGACCTTGTGTAATCCGTTAAACTTGGTATAACTTTGATTATTGAATTCGACATCGAAAAACGAGATGACAAATTAAATTTATTTGAATATTATTTATAATTAACGCTAATTATTATAGTAACAGAACATAACCTTCTGCGACAGTATTGGATTTCCAGCCTCCGTGACTTTTCGCTAATTCTCTTTCGATTGCATATCCGAGAATAATCGATACTTGCGGTTTTATAACTGACTCGTTATTGGCTGAACACCTGTAAGCTGAGTTGTCATTGGCTGAAAACACCTGAACTTTAATGAGTAGGTGTACTTTAATGACATGCATTAAAGGACTGCTATCAGGTGTATAATTACTACATTTCGGCACGGTCGAGCATAAATATAAATAAGAAATGAGTAGGCCTATAAAGAAGGCTTATATTTTGTTCGTAAGGCTTCAGTTTTCTTCGTTAATTATGACGTATGCTAGTGTAGCTGTCTGCATATTAGATGAATACGCAGAAGGCTGGTGCTCAAGCACTTGAGCGTGAAAGTTTTTTTTATTGTTAAATTTCCTTTATCTTACCTTATTTAATACGAAATTATGTAATATATTAATTTGATTTATTAATTACTGCTGTGTTTAATGATATTAGGTTTTTGAAGTCATGGAAAGTTAGATGGTTTAGATGGCTTCATTAGAGGGTTAGAGGTCCTGAATAGTGTCAGTAATGGGGAGCTTTGTGTAGGCCTATAGAAAAGGCTGTGGTTCAAATAATGAAAGTATACTTTGCACCTCTTTATCACGATGTTCTCAACCAACATTGCAATGTGAAGTGAAAAAAGTTTGTTACTTTCATGTAAATAACTACAACTTTTATTTGAAACGTTTATTGGAGCGTACTTTTAATTCTCAATGAATTTATATAAAGCAAAGGAATAAAGGAGGTCATGTGATTGTTTCACACCATTTTTTGTGGCATTTTTAAAAAGCGTAGTGCATAATACATTTCGAAGTGTGAGAGACCGACAACATTTTGAGAACAGACGTGTTGCAAATTTATACAGGAACATCATTTTATTTTTACTAACATTTTTAATATTAACCTGTCTATACCTTTGGTTTAATGGCTGAGACCCGGAAACACCGTTTGCTACCCCTTTCCACGACTGGAGTTCGGTGATACTAGCGTAAAATACAAACAAATCACTTTATTAGATATAGGAGGGAAGAAAAGTAGTTCATCCATTTACGCAAAGTAGGAAATATCGCAAGTTTGAGTTTGATAATTTTCATTAGGTTTTGTTTAATCAAAATAGTTACAGTACAGTGTTAACAATAAGTATTTTTACTCACGAATGGAGTTATCCATGCGAACATATTCATTATGCAGTGTATATTATACTGTCTACAGCACATTAGCGTACAATATAGAGAATGAAATTAAAATGAAAAATAATCATAATATGGATATTTAAACACATTAGGACTACTGATATAGGCTACACTACGATATAGGCTTCAGTTCTTTTGTGCATATTATCGCACTGTAGACTATTGTACCTAATTCCAATTAGCAGTTTCATCCTTCGTACTAATAATTCATGTTGAAATAATTCTACACCTACTCTATAAAAGAGTACCTTACGTACTGTAAATTCAATCTTCACTTCTGCCGGATCCGAAAAGAAAAAAATGCTCAGATATGCTATCTACTGTCCGTCCAAGTGGTTATGTCACAGCATCGTAGAAAGGAGGGAAATCACGTGATAGTTAATTACTTGACCAGGTTCTTTTATTTAAGTTATTTTAAAGAGTTGCATAATATTATGTAGACGTCCAATTAACTCCTAACAGAAATTAAAGTTTTCAGAAAAGAGCTAAGAAAGCCCAGCCACTAGTCTCTACAATGGAGCGAGAAGAAGCAGGTGGGAGAAATAGGGATGCGACGTAGACAAACGGACGACAGTACCTGTGCGAAAATATGATTCAATATTGGAAGTTTTCGTCACTAGAAAACACGAACATATTTCTGAAATGTACTATACTCACTAACTCAGTACTGCTTACTCTTATATGCGGCCTTCGTTCTGTGTGGGACAGATGGAACTTCGTTAGTAGAAGGGGTGAGAGTGAAGTACATTCAAAAACTCGGGTACAATAAAAATTGAAGTAAAAATAAATTGATGTCCCTGTATAACGGTTGAGCGGGCAATTTAAAGTTCTGACAGATTTTATTGGACGAAAATGTAGAAACTGAACATAGTATAAGAGGAATGAATATCCAGTTTGTGCAGTGCCATGCTTACCATTAAGGAGTTGAGGTAACAAATGGTCATTTCAATTTTTGCTCTCAAAATGGACTCCTTTTCATACCAGAACCATCAATGAATGAGGAACTAAAGGAATTACTTAAAAATTCTAATCATGCAAAGAATATTCGAATGTATAACAGCGCAGTGACATTTGCTTCATTCTCTGCCACCAAAAAAGATATTCCAGGTAATGGCCCATACTGTTTTAAAATCCAAGGATAGATTTACCGATACATCTCGGATTTATTACCAGTTCCTGGCGACGCAAGTCTCTCGTGGCTCCGACTTAAAGAACGTAGAAACTTTACACTCTTTGTCTTTACTCTTTCGAATTCTGCACACCTCAACACCAAATTACCTTTCGTCTCGTTTCTCTTATCTATACTCTAACCACGACGTAAATACCAGATCACTTATCTGTGGCACGCTAAGTATACCTCTTCATAGAACATTTTGTTATTCATCATCTTTTACAATATCCACCTCGCGTCAATGGAATTTCTTGTCACAAAGTATTAGGGGCCGCAAGACAATAAACACCTTTAAGAACAGCTTAAAAGATAACCTTATTAGCATTTCACTCCAATCATACTGATTTAAACTATCACTGACTACATTGTTACTTTTTTCTTTAGACATCATCCTGATTGTGCTGTATTTTAATTGTCTCATAATAATCTCTTTCTATTATCTAATATTATTTGAAATATATTAACATTCTATGTATTTTAGTTTAATTCTGCTACACAGTTTATTTCAGTGTTTAATTAATAGTTCATAGTATTTTGTTGTTTAATTCGTAAATAACTTTTGTATACATGTAACTCTCATCTAAATCAAATTGTTGAATTCTTTGTAAGTTCATGCATATGTATATACACTTTTTGCTGGTTGAGTGGAAGAGAAGGCCTTACGGCCTTAACTCTGCCAGCTAAAATAAATTATTATTATTATTATTATTATTATTATTATTATTATTATTATTATTATTATTATTATTATTATTATTATTATAAAAACTTTCCTATGGTGAACTGTACTTCCTTGGAGGCCACTAATACAGGGACATCATTTTATTTTTACTTGCATTTTTATTGTACCTGCATTTCTGACTGTACTTCACTCCCACCCCTTCACTAATGTCCTTGCTCCCGTCAGACACACAAACTTACGGCCACTGTTGCGTTCGAAGTCTTCAAGCACTGAAGTAAACACTGCAGTGTATAGTGTATTTCAGAAATATAGAAGAAAGAACCTATATTAATAATATCGTATTAAAAATTATATTGAAGGAACGATAAATTCAATTTCAGAGAATATGATTCAAAATGTTTTTTATAATAAGCGTAAAGATTTGAAGCCTGCATTGTAATGAACGGTAACCATTTTCAGCAACTTGTTTAAAAATTCATATTAGCTTATTTTGAATTGAGGTGGCTAGAAGTAAAGGAATGCCAGTGACATTTGTAATAACATGAGTTAAGTGCATCCAGTGTAAGCTAAAGTATCTAAAATTTTAGTGGCAAAGGGATATTTTAATCGCATCACACATTAAAATTTAAATAAAAATTTCTCAGGTTTTACGAAAGCTTAAATATTTAATCCCCATTTTCTCAAAAGTAACTTAAGTGCACTTACAGCCCTTTACTTATGTCCCCCTCAATTTAAATGCACTCTCTATATTGTATGTTAACATCAATAATTAATATGCTAAATAAAGTAGACATTACATAACGAACATAGCCGCCTGAAAAGTTGAGTTTTTAGAAAAAAATGTTACTACTCTACTGTATTTTGATAAATTCCGTAAAAGTGATAATCAAACTGAAAATCGTAATATCGTATTTCCCTACAACATAAATGGATACACTACTTTTCTCTCCTCCTATACCTAGTAAAATGATTTGTTTACATATTGCACTAGTAACATCAAACTCCTGTAATGGAAGGGGGTAACAGTGTTTCCGAGTATAGCCAGGTTAATGTTAAAAATGTTGGTAAAAATAAAGTGATGTCCCTGTATATCTATAATGAATTGGAAAGGTCAGTACTGACATCTCTCTCAGATATTCTGGCTAATAATCCTTATGCTAAAACATACAACAATGCAGCTGAAGTCATGAAAAATTAAAATACAGGCGAAAGCCTGGACTTGCGTTTTGTTGATAACGTTTATGTGGACAAGCGGCGATTTAATAAATCCACAGCAAGTGAAATTGCAGGTGTATTTAGTTCTTTAGGAGAGGGGTTGTTCACAAGCAGCAGGGTGGACCAAAATTACTGTCTGTTTTGAGTTTTTTTCTGTCACCCCATGTTATATCCACTATGTTTCCTTTCGGAGAAGCAGGGTTGGACTCTCAAATGTCTCATAATTGTCCACGAAGACAAAGGAAGCATCAGTGATTGAGTATGTTATAATTTGCATGCTATCGATTTGTAATTCGAGGGATATTTTCACACATTCACCATTTTGAAAACCTATTTCGACAACATATTGTTGATTTGTATATTAGATTTGAAGGTAAAATATTGAATTATACCCGACATCATCAGTCTGATCTCAGAGTTGAAGATTACAAAGGATTGCAAGATTTTGTAATGCAGGAAGTCCAATTGCAAAACCTTATTGAAGGAAAAAATATTGTATTGCCATCTTCGTTTGAGGGTAGTTCACGTAATATGAGTTTGAGGTATCAAGAGGGAATTCAATTGTACGCAAATTTGGAAAGCCAGATATCTTTTTAACAACGACCTGAAATACTAATTCAACAGAAATAACATCTGAACTTTCCCTCCAATATGAAATCAGCTGATAGTTCTAATATTGTTTCTGGAATGTTCCGCTGTAAACTTAACGAATTGAAAAATTACATATTAAAAAAAATGCATTGGGAATATTTATCGCTCATGTATTTTTTAATTTTATTTTAGTTGGTTATTTTACGACGCTTTATCAACCTCTTAGGTTATTTAGCGTCTGAATGAGATGAAGGTGATAATGCCGGTGAAATAAGTTCGGGGTTCAACACCGAAAGTTACCAGCATTTGCTCATATTGGGTTGAGGGAAAACCCCGGAAGAAACCTCAACCAGGTAACTTGTCCCAACCGGGAATCGAACTCGGGTCACCTGGTTTCGCAGCCTGACGCGCTAGCCGTTACTCCACAGGTGTGGACGACGAAGATGATAATGAAAGAACAATTGCAGGAAGTGTTCGTGGAAAGAAAAAGGAGGAAACGGGAAAACTCTGAGAAAAAACCTTCAAAATCTTGTGGTTGTTCCCACAAATACATCTTGCCATCGGCGAGGTTTCAATTCCGGTCCCCGGTCATCATAAATCAGCGCTGTGGCATCTGTGCTATGGGTCAAGAAATTTATACTTTGTTTTGAGATATGGTAGAATATCTTTTATCTAATTCATTTTACTTCCATAGTCCTGAGAATCATATAATCCCTTCTATTATTACCTCTAATCTTCTAGAAAACAGACTTAGACAATGCAAAACGTGCATCAACAGTGTGTATACAACAGAGATCATATATAAGCACATCACCCTCAATATGTCGATCAATTGTGAGATGCACGTGTCAGTGTGGATTCAAGCTGATGTGATGACTCTTGACAAAAGCATTACATCTGCCTTGTAGTACTATGCATTGGAAACGTTGGTCTGATTCACGACAGCAGATTGAGTGGCGTTCGTATCAACCTCGGTGTGTAGGTATCAATTTTGTGCGAATCGGGTGATTCCAGAGCATTTATAGACGGAGAAGCGAAGAGCGAAATGATTTTATCCTACTCCGATCGAACCATGATCTTCGCTATTGCTTCATCCTGCAGTGTGATGTATTCCTGAGAAGCAGAAGCGCACTCCGATGTATCTGACACCAACTGAGCTCGTAACAAAAATTCTTAAGGGCAACTATCGAACGTTCCATTGTGTAGTGTAGTTTATAAGAGTATTATTTCTTTATGTTGACGGATTCAAGTGTAATAAAAACTGGTAAATACAAGATGTACAATGTACGAGTAAACGAGGGAAATTACTGCAATATTAATTTTTCTTCAAATTTATACTAATAATAAATCTGTAGCCAAAATTTTTCTGGTAATTTTCGATTTTCCAAAAATAATTGGTCCTAACATATATAATTAACCACCCTGAAACCGAAAATCGCATTTTTGAAAATTTTGTTTGTATGTCTGTCTGTATGTTTGTTACCTTTTCACGCGATAATGGCTGAACCGATTTATATGAAAATTGGAATATAAATTAAGTTCATTGTAACTTAGATTTTAGGCTATATGGCATTCAAAATACTTTATTTAAAAGGGTGGTTATAAGGGGGCCTGAGTTAAATAAATCGAAATATCTCGCTTATTATTGATTTTTGTGAAAAATGTTACATAACAAAAGTTTCTTTAAAAATGATTTCCGATAAATTTTATTTTTTACAAAATTTTGATAGGACTGATATTTAATGAGATAAATGAGTTTTAAAATTAAAATAATGCCATCTAAGATGGTGCAATGAATTAAGAACAAATGACTTCGTCTATAAGAGGCCTTGGACAACAACAATCGAAACAGAGGCCTTGGACATCAACAATCGAATGCTATTAAACCTAGCCTACAGAGAATGTTTCTGTGTTTGTATGAAGTAATATCAGCAGCTAAATTAACCGATTTGTATAATTAATTATTATTTCACCATTGGAAAGTGTACTTTCTCTAGATGGACATAATGCTATAATGTTATTACAGTAACGTTCTGAGTAAATCGAGGACAGGTAATATTAAAATAGCTTCTTATGCACAGAAAATTTGATAGGCTATTTTGTACATTCGTTTTCTGTATTTCTTAAAATAATATTTATGTACACTCATTTTAATCTCAGAGAATGAACGTACAACGAGAGAGTATGCAGTAATAGTATGTTAGCTTAGCAATCCATTATTTCACAATTCAAATTTTAACTATGCTCAATTGAATCGTGTTAAAATACATAAAATATATATGCAATAAATGCAATGCAAAAAAAAATTGGGTAATGAGCGAAGCAGATTATCTTGCGCTGTTGTAAAAGTTGTTCCCTGGATCAAACGTCCTATTTTAATTATGTAATTACTTTATATTTATTTCTAACAGGTGCAGCGGAGCGCACGGCTAGTACTATATAAGAATCCTGTTAATAAATTATGCTTTACAGACCACTACTTTGTGAAGTATAACTGAGTAAGCCTAAAGTTTCTTGTATTACAATTTTTCAAATATAGACACTAATAATAACTGTGTTTTCTTTTCCTTCTGCTAAGTATGTTTATAATGTCCAAATGCCTATTTAATCCAACACTAGAAGCGCAGAATAGATTATAGTACACCTCACCAGCTAAGAACTGGTAAGAGCAACGCTTGTATGATGCAGTCCGCACAGACTGGCGATCCGAGCACGTAACTGCACATTCGGGGCCGTATTCATAGCCATTCTTAGCGCGGGCTAACGTTTTTCGTATTCATAAACCAGTGCTAGCGATATGATATGACATGAATCCTGTACAAGTAACCAGTCGATAGCCGGGGCTAGTTTAACACGCTCGTAGTGCGGGCTAGCGAAATGTCTATGAATAGCACCCTCAGTGTCTATTTTCTGGCATGCCTGCTGTAATCGTTGGATCAACGTTAGGTCATTAATATCTATAATTACTACTGTATAAATACTACTTTTTTACTAATTATAATACAGGCCTGCTGGTCTACAAATTCAATGTAGGTTACATGATGCAGCCTATATATAACTTAATGTTTTTATTTTTTATTTTATTGGGTTATTTTACGACGCTGTATCAACATCTAGGTTATGAAATGAAGGTGATAATGTCGGTGAAATGAGTCCGGGGTCCAGTACCGAAAGTTACCCAGCATTTGCTCGTATTGGGTTGAGGGAAAACCCCGGAAAAAAACCTCAACCAAGTAACTTGCCCCGACCGGGATTCGAACCCGGGCCACCTGGTTTCGCGGCCAGACGCGCTGACCGTTACTCCACAGGTGTGGACAAGTTAATGTTACTTAATGAAACGTTTACAAATGAGCTGTGGGAAGTATTACACAATTTGTGACGTAACAGTCTCCAGAGAAAGCTTTATGAGGCACATTAGCGTATGGTTAACACTTCGGCCGCTATTGAATTTGCATGGCACTATAAACAGCTAATGAGAATAAACTTAAGCTGCGAATTATCTGCGACCTGAACAAACACACGATACTAGATTAGTATTGCGACTGTTAAAACAGTTGGTCATTTTCTTTTTTCCAAAAGTTCTTGACTATTCTTTCACGACGTTGGACAGTAGAAGGAGCTATTACGACTGGTTGATCAGTGACAGGTGATATTCTTTGTAGGAAGCTTTTCATTCAGTCAGTAGAAGCAAGCAGGATATTATTATTATTATATTATTATTATTATTATTATTATTATTATTATTATTATTATTATTATTATTATTATTATTATTATTATTATTAGGAACATTAAATCCAGACGTTTGAGATGGGCAGAAATGCATATAGACTGTTAGTTGGGAGGCCGGAGGGAATAAGACCTTTCTTCTTCTTCTTCTTCTTCTTCTTTTTCTTGTTCTTCTTCTTCTTCTACTGCTATGGTACTACAGCCCAAATCGGGCCTTGATATCCTCTATTCTCCTCTTCCAATCAGATCTGTCCAGTGATGTTCTCTTCCATGCCGTTACTCCCAAAACTTGTCTAGCATCCTCTCTCACAGCATCGGCCCATCTATCCTTCGGTCTGCCTATCGGTCTTTTACCATATATCCTTCCCTCCATTATTTTCCTAGGTATCCTCTGGTCCTCCATTCTGTTGATATGCGCAGCTCATTCCAATCTTCGGAGTTTGATGTGTGTCACTACATCCATATCTCGATATTGTTCCATTACTTCCTGGTTATACCTTATCCTCCATTGTCCATTTTCATTAACTGGTCCAACTATCCGCCTCAATATCTTTCTTTCCAATGCACCTAAAGGTGATTCTATCTTATTATTCATTACCCAAGTTTCACATCCATAACAGAGTACCGTTCTAATCATTGTTTTATAGATTCGAAATTTAGTTTTCTTATGTACAAATCTTGATTTTAGGATATCCAGTAATGCAAAGTATGTTTGATTTCCCTTCGTCATGCGTGTTTGTATATCTGTCCATTCTTTTTTATCATTGGTTATTACTGACCCAAGATATTTAAAATCCTTCGTGGTTTCAAATCTTTCTGAACTATCTGTTGATTGGATATCAGAGTGTTTCTGGACTGTATCATTCACTTCGTCTTGCTGTTATTAATGTTTAATCATATTTTTCCTGCTGCTTTTTCTAGGTCTTTAAGTATCTCGAATAAGACCTTTGGGGAGGCCGAAACTTAGATGGGAGAATAATATTAAAATGGATTTGAGGGAGGTGGGATATGATGGTAGGGACTGGATTAATCTTGCTCAGGATAGGGACCGATGGCGGGCTTATGTGAGGGCGGCAATGAACCTCCGGGTTCCTTAAAAGCTGTAAGTAAGTAAGTAAGTAAGTAAGTAACCAAGCAATTAAGTAAGTAAGTATTATTTTGCACTTCTCCATATTGTGAACGAGCGTAGACGACACTAATCACTCTGAAGTTTCATTTTTACAGATGAAGCTTAGTTACTCCTCAGTAGGCCTATTATTGTATTTGTATTCCTGGTGTTGTGGAAGAGAAGGCCTGATGGCCTTAACTATACCAGAATAAATAAATTAAGTAAATAAATAAATAACTAAATAAATAAATAAATAAATGAATAAATAAATAAACAAATAAATAAATAAATAAATAAATAAACAAACAAACAAATAAATAAATAAATAAATAAATAAATAAATAAATAAATAAATAAATAAATAAATAAATAAATAAATAAATAAATAAATAAATAAATAAATAAATAAATAAATAAATAAATAAATAAATAAATAAAGTACTGGAGGACATACATAGAGAAGTCCTCACCTAACTCAATATGCGTCGTTACAAAATTTATAAGTTGGAATTTTTGTGTAGGATTAATGCTGAAAAATAATTTTTATTGTACGAAAGAAAATATTCGTAAAAAAAAGGAACGTATTGAGATGGCACTTCCTTTCTTACTCGTGGGAACATTTACCTCTCCGAAATGAAAGAAAATCTACTTTTCGTCGCAGTCTTAATCATGATCACCACAATCTTTATCTCCTATACAGGAACCTTAGTTGTCTTCTGCACAGTTGCACTTCAGATTTATTGCCAATCTCTCAAGTACTTCGGCACGATATAGACATATTTTAGCTGTAAGCAATGCAGTTAACAGGAACTCTTCGGTATCACTCACTTTTTTAAATCTAGTCGTACATCAAAATTGTTAGCTTGCACTTCATTCTGCAAAAACACATTTACTTCTAGTAGGGTTAATACCAATATCTTTGGATGCCATCGGAATAGGTCAGACGATAGGATTGTAGCCTGCTCATTAAGAGCTGCGCATGAGCGTAGGTTCGATTCCCGTTTGCACCGATTACTTGGTTGGATTTTTCCGAGGTTTCCTTGGCCTCATGTCGCCAAAAACCATCTCACTATCATCATTTTCACCGACGGTAAAAATAACCTAGTAGTTAATACAGCATAATTAACCTACTAAAATATTATTATTGTTCCGCGCCGTGGCTTCGCACCGTCGAGCCGTCTTGGAATAAAAAATATCAACAAAGTATCCACGATTAGAGTATCCGTATTATAAACATTAAAGACCCTCGAATGGCGTAGGATAATGTTTTCAGTACTTGTAATACGCCACCGTGCCGCACGCTGAAACTACCGTGACGGTCCGAGCAGACCTAAAAGGCGTGGCTATAAGCACTACGGAGCTAAACGACAACGAGAACAAGAACGGAAATAATGTTAAAATGAATGTATTTAAATGTGAGTGTTCACAATAGTTAATTGTGAATGCTCACATTTAAATACATTTATTTTAACAATATTTGCTTCTCGTTCTCTTTGTCGTTTTCTTTTCCGGTTTATTGTGAACTGGCCTTACTTCTTGATTACAGCCACGTAATTTATTTCGTTGTATATGTTGTTACACAGTGGAATCATCTCTGTATAGATAATTAAAACACGAATTTTATTACGCCACACGGAAGGCAGTTTGATCAAAGAATTTGTGATAATACTATACAAGGTATTCGGGTTTGAAATGCGCTGATGTTATATAAATTGGAACATCTGGCTTTCTATTAATTGTTTGATTTCTTTCACGTAAAACAAATTTTATAGGCTACAATTACTTAGTTTACCTGTGGGAGCGGGACCAGTGTCAGCTATGCCTTATTTCAACCGTTGCTACGTGCTACAGGAAAGCATTTTCCATAGCTCGACAAATGCATTCTCGCTGTAGTGTGTAACGGGACTAAAGCTACATCTACACAGTTCAATTTTCCATGCGCGTATGCATGCAATCTGAGAGAAATCAAGTTTAAAACGTACGTTCAATTAAGATGCATGAAGATTTTATGTCTACATGGTGCGCCGTTTGAACATTGTCTTCACTGCATAAATATAACTTGTTAATTAATATTAAATATCAATCTTGCATTCATTGTTTGAATTCATAAAGTTGAAAGAAAAGTTTAACCGTGCAGATCAGGCCTGCACAAACAGCGCTCAACGAGCGCGCGCGCACCTTCGGAGCGGGAGAGCCGAGTTTACCGCTCGCCGAAACGGAGAGGAAGATACGTCAGAATGACATAGACTTGCTATAGGTAGAGGAGAGGGAAACGACCACTCAGTTATCTAGTGGAGTGCAGTGTGTAGGCCTATTCTCAGTAACTGTTTCACGTTGCTTATCTACTGCTACAGTACAGTATGGAGGAATCTAAAAGACGGAACATATCATTTAACATTTAACGATTTACAGCTCGATCTTATTGATCTTCAATGTGATCTAAGGGCTAAAGATCGTTTGAATAATACTACTACCCTGGTTGAGATTACAAGACTAAACATTAGCAATAATATCCACGACTACACAGGCTGGCTGTGAAAATGATTGCTATGTTTGGCTCAACATTTATATTTGAAGGGTACACGGGAAAAACGAACAATGTCACAATGCTGTTAAGGGTGATGTCATTATCTAATTCACTGTATTACTACAAACTTCTGTGTTATTTTTACCAAAAGTGGTAAAGGAGAATTAAAACCACGGATACATTCATAATTTCCTTCATTTCAAGTAGAAACACCAATAAATTTAGCAGTAATATACCGAAATAGATCAATATCTCAACCTTAATGGAAATGTGACATTGTTCGTTTTTCCCGTGTACCCTTCATTTGTGAGAAACTGTTTTCTATAATCAACTTTAATAAAGGCAGACATCGGACATCTGTAACTGATGTTTCATTACGATCTGTAGGCTACTGTTCCTTTCAGCTGCCAAGAGCATAAAACCTCGTTTTCACGTACTGATAAATAAAAATATAACAAAATGATATTGTACATTTAAGAGTTATAGAATTTCTATTATTTTTGTAGAATAAATATTTCTTTATTAATTAATAATAGTCCAAGATAGTTTTGCAAACTTCGAACGGAATTCATTTCACAAACACTCGTAATAGTATTTCCTTTTGTGTATATTTTGTACGAGATCATCCCTTCTCCCAGTCCACCCTTATTCAGAGCACAGCTAATATCTGCATTCCGCTCATGAGCTGTGAGCCGGCTCGGAGAGCGCAAACCTTGTTCAGGCCTGGTGTAGATGCATCTTAATGGATTCATGCTCATCGATTTACGGAGAAACAGTTGGATACACTGACGAAACAAAAGAACGACCATGCGATAAATTGATAGCGATAAATCTAGCTGCAAAAATTATCGCGATTTGTGATTGTGATTGGATGGAATTCAATATTTCATTACACTTCATTGGTCGAAAATGGAATGACGTCATATAAGTGAAATAATCATTATCATTAATAATAATAATAATAATAATAATTATAATAATAAAAATGATAATAATAATAATAATAATAATAATAATAATAATAATAATAATAATAAGATAGGGTGCCCAATTATCATCCCCCGTTTAGTTTTGTCTCACCATTCATAGTCATAGACCATTAAAGTTGAAGACTTGAATCTAATCTAGTTAAGAACTTTCAACATTTAACTACAAGGCACAGAATTCGAAATTCATAAATTTGGAAGCAAATAGAATATAAAACATGAAGAATGAAATTGCGCAATTTTTGACATTTCAATAAAGCGGTCTAAATTTCGTCCCCTATACTTTTTAACTTATTCAATGACAATCATTTCAATAGTACAATGAAATGAAAATATAGAACATCAAGGATGTATATTAATAACTAATATTTATGGAAAGTACGTGAGAGAGCATTTAGAAAATGATTTAAATTACATTTTGTAAAAAAAAAATTCTTCCTATGATATTTTCTTAAATTTCTTAGCACTTTCAAAACAAAATTACATAGTTTAACACTTTTACCTAAGATGCGTTCAATACAACTAAATCCATTCAATTTGATGTTTCACCCATTCAGACACAAGTCACAAATAATGTTTTTGCGTTTACAAGAAGGACACATTTCGTCAGCATTGCGTGCATTTTATCAATTCCTGTCCTTGTTTTTCGTATACAATATTTTTTTTCCACAAAACGGGCATATTGCAAGGCGTGTTCTTAAAGTAAGTTCCGTTTTCAATTATAGCCGTCGCATCACTGCAATCGTTATTTTGCGCATGCGTGTTTTCTCCTTCAGTCCTCAGACAAGCTGTGCATCCAGTTACAGAGCTTCAGTCCGTGTGTGTGGTTAGTTGTGATCAGTTTAAATATTTAAAGTGCTCGAGCACCCCGCCGACTGTGAGATGCGGTCTGTTATCCGTTTCTCGAATGCGAGAAACATCAAACCAGCTGACATTCATCGTCAACTTTGTGAGGTGTATGGTGGTGATGCCATTAGTGATGGAATGGTCAGGGGATGGGTTAGGAAGTTCAACGAGGGCCGCGTCTCTGAGCATGACGAGCAGCGTATCGGTCGACCACCTTTGATCAATGACGTTTGGTGCGTGCCGTCGATGAAAAAATTCATGAGGACAGGAGACTCACAATTTCTTCGATTTCCTTGAATGTTCCACAAATGTCGCGAAGTGTTCTCTATAAAAATGTGATAGATCGATTACGATATCGAAAATTGTACTCACGATGGGTACCCAAGATGCTCACCGAGGAACACAAAACCAAACGAGCTTTCAGTGCATTGAGCTTTCTCACACGTTACAGTGAGCAAGGCGATGAGTTTCTTGACCATATCGTGACAGGTGACGAGACTTGGGTGTCTCACATGACACCTGAATCGAAGCAGCAGTCCATGGAATGGAGGTACACTGCATCACCAAGGAAAAAGAAATTCAAACAAATCATGTCAACACGCAAGATCATGTGCACTGTTTTTTGGGACAGAAAAGGAGTTCTACTCATCGAATTCTTGCCTCGGGGTGAAACCATTAATAGAGAAACGAGATTCGGGATGCTGACCGACGGAGTTGTGTTGCTTCATGACAACGCTCGGCCACACACAGCTCGTGACACCCAAAATCTCATCTCGAAATTCGGCTGGGAACAAATTGACCATTCCCCCCTACAGCCCGGATATGGTTCCAAGTGACTTTCGTCTCTTCCTGCACCTCAAGAAGCTCCTCGGTGGTCAACGTTTTGATGGCGACGATGAAGTGAAAACAGCAGTGCGGGAGTGGTTCGCATCGCAATTCTACAATGAGGGGATAGAAAGACTTGAGGCACGACTCGATAATTGCCACAATAATGGTGGCGACTATGTTTAGAAGTAATTGAAGTATGGGGAATACAATGCAACAAAAATCGTTTCTAAATATCTTCCCGTTAACTTACTACACCCTTTTGGAACTTACTTCAAGAACTCGTACATCTTCATCATCACTTCCTCTGTCGCTATAAGACTCGCAGGAAATTTTATTGTTTGTTTGTTTCGGTGCACTTTTTCTCGTTGAAACAGGCTGCAGGTTGTGAAACGATAGTGGTGCAGAAGTCGACATTGAGATTTCTTCTCGTCTGCTTTCGCTTTTGGTTTTCAGACTCATTAGCTTTTCTTTTCTGCTGCTGTCTGAACATTGTTATTATGGGGTGTACTCGCTACTAGAAGTGCTGTGCCACACCTATTGAAAGACGATGGCTCTATCACTGGACCTTTCCGAATATCTTTTGGACTGATCTCAGAATCTAAAGTTTCACATTCAGTTTCCTGATATTCTGTCACTTGGGTGGTTAATGTCGATTATATGCAATTTGTAGCCCACCTTTTTCTCCCTAACAGCTTTTACGGTTTCCATAATTTCCTCCTTGCTCCAAAGTTTCCGTTTTCCCATCTGAAACCCACCAGAAATATAAATGACAACAGCCTTGTTGAAATTACATGATATGGGAATAGGATTCCGAAATCAGTCCCAGGGACGAAATTTAGACACACACCCTGGGGGACGAAATATAGGCATGTGCACCACAAACGTATAGCGGCATGTTATTCTAAGCACGCTGCAATGTCCAATCCGTTTAATATATATTCTTACACTACACACTTTATATATAGAAGCAAAAAATGTTATGAAAATACGTACCTTAGGTTGTGAAACACTGCTGAGAATATATAAGAAGAATAGTTTTCCACCTTCCTGATATTTAAAACTTAAATAACAACTAAACAGACAACACTCGCTCCAACTGAAAGCACGCTTGCTACTGCATAAAGAGGGATAGTCTGTATTGACCATCACCAGGGTGCGACACATTATGGGCGAAATACTGTGGGAGACGAATTTAGGCAAGGGGACGAATATTGGGCACTACACCTTAATAATAATAATAATAATAATAATAATAATAATAATAATAATAATGGCTTTATATAACCTGGCAGATTTAAGGCTATAAGGCCTTCTCTTACACTCAACCAGGATTAAAACTTACTTACATAGTTGAACATACAACTGGATCGGAATTAAGTAATTACATACTGATACGATTTAGGTATATAATGAGATCAAAAGAGGTAGTTACATAAAAATTTACCTCATAAAATAAAAATAAACATAGTGGAATACTTATTAATGTTGTTAGAATCAAACAGGAATCACAAACAGAAGCCAATGATTCAATAAAAAATGTACACAGTAAAAATAAAAATAAACACATTAGAAAACATATTATTATTATTATTATTATTATTATTATTATTATTATTATTATTATTATTATTATTATTGTATTCTCACGCTTCAAATAGCTTTTGTACCTAACAACACAAAACTGGGATGAGTAACCGTTCATTCTCAAAGGAATTCTAAACAGAAGTTAAAAATTATGATTTCCCATTGCAATAAATTTGTGCTCTCATTTACCAGCCACAAATTTCTCCTGCAATTTGACAGCCGTTCCATATTGTTCTCTGCGTATAAACTGATCATAAGTTATGGTACATTATACGAACTCTGGCAACTCGAGTGATAAAACCAACACTATGGGCAAACAAGGAAAAAACAACCCCTCTTTAACTTGTCAAACAGAGAGGTGAAAAATGGGGCTGTTGTATTCCATTTCCAGTATTACATAAAAGAAAAGGTTCCCACTACAGGAGGGCAAGGAAACCGCAGGGCCTCTTCAGGAACCCGCCGCCTCACTATCTCCCCTCCTGAGAAACAAACACCTTGTTCAAGTCTGCCCAGCCGGCTTCCTTCCGAGAACAGAGATCGCGCACGGGTCGAGTGCGGCTGTTCGCCTGCATACAAAGTGATACAGGAAGGTCAAGACTGACAATTGGAATTCCTAAAAGATAAAACTAAATAGTCAGTCTGCTGTGTACCTCCGTTATTCCCACACCAGACACTTTAGTATTTCACAAACAAAACAAAACAAAGCCAGGCTATATCGTCAAGTGAAGTCACACCATACAAAACAGGAGTGAAGAAGAAGAAGAAGAAGAAATTAAGCAAAAGGCTAAAGTTAAAAGTTAAAATTTCTTATAGTTATTTGTAGTATTGTGGGATTTGATCGATTAATCTAATCGATTAATCGATCAATTTATGTTGTAAGATTAATCGATCAAAAACATTTAATCGAATAATAGAGTCGATTAAAATTAATCGGTTGTGGTTTATATTAATTATTATTTTGTTAATACAAACTCATACTAAAATTCCGACAATATTTCTCTCTCGGAAATTGCTTACTTAAAAGCACAAGAGTACAGTTATTTTTAACTGTAAACCAGGTAGAGTAGGGAAAATCTTTGCACGAACACTTCAGAAAGAGATGGAAATATGAGGACAGTGACCTAGTCTACCTCTATTGATAGGTGAAATATAGTGCAAAACCGTTATTAAGTTTTATGGTTTTCCAAGATAACTTCCACCTTGTTGTCCGCTCATCTTTCTAGCATATGAAATACATACTTTAAAATAGCCATGTCTAAACTGTGTGCAAGCGAGAGCGTAACTACCTTCTTCTCTTTTTAAAATTTGGTAATTCGATTACAATACGGACCAGTCTTCTGTTTCGACCGCTGTAGTTTTGCAGTTGCAGTTTTTGTACTGAGTTTTTGCATGAAGGTTGTGTGTTTAGTTTGATAAAGAAAAAAAAATCAGTTTTCTGTGGTTTGTGAGAAGTGTAAACTCCATTATGTCGTGTGAGAATTTGAGAGGAAAACTCGGTGAAACGTTTGGATTTAAATTGAACGATCGTGGAGAAGTGTTTGACAGAAAAAAGTTTTTTTTTTTCTGTCTTTAGTGATGCAGGAAACATTGTTACTAAACGTAGAGCGCCACTTAATTCGGAGTATGTGAATGCACTCACATGTTTAAAATCATGGATGAAGCAGTATTAACTAGGTGAGTCTTCATACTTTTTGTTATTTATGTTTGTCTAAAACAATCCCGGGAAATTGACACAATAAATTATGAGCTTAATAATAAATATATTGGTAAGTACAGTAATTAAAATAGTTGTTTTGTAATATAACGATACATTATATACATATATACAACATTAATATAATACTTATGCTTATCACCGAACACAAATAAAATTTAGCAATAATTGTGTATTACAGTATATTAAAACATTTTTTCAACTCGATCAAAACTCGATTAATCGATTAAATTCAAATAGATAATCGATTAAATATTTTGATCGATCAACAGCACTAGTTATTTGCCAATGTTATAGGACAGTTTAACTAATTAAATGTATATCGGTAATAAGTTCTTTTACACTTACAGTAATTCACATGAATTGAAACAAAGTTGGGTGGTTTTCCTTGGCGAACACTTCACACTTTAGTCAGTAATATTCTTCTAAACTCGTCTGGAATTTACTCATACCCATTTCCAAACTGCACATCTCATACAGGTACGTTGATGGTGAGTTCGCTGCATACAGAAGACACTGAACATAAATAATATTACGAAACACTAGCGCAGCGATGGGCGTTTAGTGGTAACCCACCCTCCAGAGCCCACCAGAAAAAAAAATGCTGTTGAAGCACTGCAACATGATAACAGTGACTTATTTCCAATAATACACAATTTGTTCGCAATAATGGCAACTCTCCCTGCAACTACTCATACTTCTGACAGGTCGTTTTACCACCAATAAAACGCAGGCCTACCTTAAGAACAGCACAGGGTAGGCCTTAATGCAGTGGTCCCCAACTCAGAGTACTGTGTCGTCATCAAGCCTAGCTCGCTCGCCCTCTCAGCAAGGGAAAGTCGTAACAGGGCAGGTAAGACTTTCAGCGGCGGAACCACAATATGAATTTACTGCATAGGTTTATGATTGTTTTCTGATGACTATTACACTCTTACTACGTCATACTACTTTTCACCAATAAAACGGTACGAAAGGACGTATTTCAACCAATCATGGCTGCTTATCGCACCATTTTATCGCGTCCCTAGCATTTGTTTAATTTTATCGCGTCCCTAGCATTTGTTTAATTTTATCGCGTCCCTAGCATTTGTTTCTTTGTTTGCCAACATTTGAAACTGCGCTGGTCTGGACGTCAAAAAAAAAAAAAAAATATATATATATATATATATATATATAATTACAAACCACTCCAGTTGATGCACAGCAGTTTCAAATATGACTCGCATTGGCATTCAAGAACAAGAATTAATAAAAATCACTGATCATACCTATGCATCTTCTGAAATCCGATTTACAAATAAATGAAGAGCACCATTCAGAAATCCTGAATAAGTTGAATACACTATGTAGGCCTAAATCAACGAGTTCCACTTCTATTACGCACACGTCCAATATAACATCAATTGAACCACCAACCACATTCAAATTTGAAAATTGTACATTCAATAATTATTCCTTTTAAAATTATTCATTCGGAAATTCTGAATAAGTTGAATACACCATGTAGGCCTAAATCAACGAGTCCCACTTCTATTACGCACACGTCCAATATAACATCAATTGAATCACCAACCACATTCAAATTTGAAAATTGTACATTCAATAATTATTCCTTTTAAAATTATTCATGTTTATTTTTTATGTCATCGTCGTTAATTAAAACTTTTCTAACACTTGTGTACAGTATATTAGTTAGGTTATGTTATAGCTTCTGTTATATGATATTTGGATAGTCATGTATCAGAGATTATTTAATATTAAGATTTATTGAAAATCATCTGTCAAGTGACGTTGATTACTAGGATTCGGATAATTGAAGTGGAATGTTGCATTTTAATAAAAATGAAACTGAATCAACAAAGCCTTCTTGACTAGTAACATTGCCATCGTGTATAATAGATCGAGAACTTCTCTACGAGAAGGCATTGCTCACTACTGCCATCTAGCATGCATCTAGCGTAATATATGTAATGTTGAGATGGTACAATAATACATTTGAAGACAGTTGTATTTTCGTAAGTCAATTAATATTTTATTGTATTGGAGTACTTCGTTACTTCTAATCTTTATATACTTTCTTCTAATCGTGTAATAGTCAATTAAATCCCACTCGAGTTTTGATTTTCTCTAGATAAATCAAAACGTCTAGTGAGATTACTGTTGATAAAAGATACGGAATGAATAGAAATAACTAAATAAACTATCTTAAGCAATTTGAAAAAAGAAACATTGTAGCCTATTTTCAACAAAGTTAGAAGTTAATAAGTTTATAATTACTTTCAAAAATGTAATACACATTTCGTGTTAATTATTCGGGCAATGCATGACAATTACTGTAAATGTCTAAACTGTTTCTATTAGGGAAAATGTTGAACAAAACACATAAAAACCCTAGGAATAGTAATGCAGAAATTTAACTCCATTCAGTCCACTCAACACTGGCATTAGCACTGATTTTTCGGGATTCGTTTAATTCTCCTTTCCCTCAGCAATTTTCAACGTTTGGAAGTATTGTTTGTATAGTGCATAATGTGACAGCACATTTTAAGTTGTGATTCGATACTTGGCTTCCATGACATGGCTTGTTTATCTTCATCATAGGAAAAAATTACTGTTCGCACAGGTATGTGAATCCGAAAATGCATGTCTGTACAATCGGGGAAATCTAACACATGGAAAGTTCATATAAAAGTCAGATAACTTTTGTTTTCATATTTGTCCTTCAATTCACTATCGTAAAGTAAATCAATAAGTTCCAATTACAAATAATAATCGAAAAATCAAATTGAAAATTTCCCTAGTCTTTATATCTCGAATCAAATTCCTGGCGCAGATCGCATGATGTGTGAATATATTCTTCGAAATCCAAAGTCTTAAGAAACTAGTATGCCTATATCGTTGTTAATTGTGAAAAATGTGCTGTAACTTATCTTTATAGTTGTGCTAAGGTTACATAATTAGAGGTGGTTTCATATTAAACGCCTTCACTCTGTCATATAATTGTGCAATAATCTTGTTGTTACCTTGTAGAAAACAATTTAAAGCATTCAGATAATTCCATTAAGAAGGCAAGTTCACAAATCCATTTTTTCATTTTTCACTTATGATACAGACTTTTCTTATTTCTCCGTGAACGAGGATGTTTCCTCCCTCAGTTCAAAGAACCTATCCAATAATTTACCACGACTTAGTCACCGCACTTTACTATAATATGACAGATCGCCATATTCGCTATTGCATTCGTCAAGAAAGACTTAAATTGACGATGAGCGAGACTTTTCGATATAAATTTGTGTTGGTGTTTTTTCAACTGGGCTACTTCTAGAATACCATATTTTATTTGATTTACACATGAATTCTGTTGTTGTATAATGCAGTGAATAGAAATAACTTCATGAGATAAATGAACACTTTTCACTTCGTCCCTTAGACTCCTTATTACACTCGTTTTACTTCCAACCACGGAAGGAGCACCATTGGTTGCCAAGGATATAAGTTTATTCCAAGGAAGTCCAAAATAATTTCTAAAGCCTCTACATGAAAATATCGGAACCAGTAGTAGTATCCTTTATAAAAACAATATATAAGAGCTATCCTTAATCTGAAGATTTTCAATAACGCCTCTTACAAAAATCATCAGTTGGGGATTATCGCTTACATAAGTATTTTCATCTACTGACGAAGAATAACAAATGACAGACCGACAAATAAGTACTAGTTGCACCTGAACGTCCTCGACTAGACCTCGGATGGGATGCATCATGGTGGAAGGAGACAAACTGATAGATTCAAACCCCTACACTTGTGAGAAAAGTTCTTCAGTTGTAATTAAACATTCTTCAAATTTTCAATCTTTAAAAGGTTTCTAATATCTTACTATTACGAATGAAATTTTATAACTGAGTCGCACAGCCGATTCACTAACATTGTGATCTTAAACAACTTCTAGCTCATTTTCCTTCAATTGTTGAATTAATGTTGCATGCTTTTCACCTTCGTATCTGCCATATTCGTTGCTGTGAGTTGTATAATGCATCTGTAAGTTGTATTTCTTCAGTGTGGCCTACGTTTTGAAGTGTTTTCTGCTTCTCACATCTCTTGTTTGAATGGATAGCAAGAACCGCCTCTGTTCACTACAACGCAACGTCACAAACCGGTCCTTTGCCCGCTACAGTAAGCACGCATCAGCAAAGCACTGCCCGTGTCCGTTCATACGCGAGTTGATTATCATTAGGGACCGGATTTTTATGTAATATCAAGATTTGAAATATGTACATATTTATGTAAGAAAAATAAGCTGAATATGTACCAAAATATGTAAAATCATGAAAATATTTACTATCAATATCTGCGCTAGTTTGTATTGTTAAGCCTAGATATCTGTAGTCTGGTACAACTTTTAATTTTCTGTTCTTCATGACGATTTCTACTGTTTCTGGTGCTCATCAGGTTTTGTGCAGGTACTAGTTAAAGGGATGTGGGGAATGATACAATTTTGATCAATAGACTAGGTCTATACTACACCTCTTACAGTTTTCTTCGTTATTGACAATATTTTATTAAAACTAAATACAAATTTGAACTATAGAATTAAACAGGTCAGTTTCACGACACACATTAATTTTATTTCTTCAATATTTTGTTTCTCGTAACACTTTCACTTTTTCTTCGACACAAAACATATTCCTTTTTGATATTATGTCGCCTCTTTACAAATCTGCTGTACTGCTAACTGAATTGCACAGGTAAATGCAGTGCAATGGATAGTTGGAGACTGCAAACAGTCACGCAAGGTACATGCTCTTTACCTCCTCGTGTGGTTGGCTCGTAGGGAAAGGGAACAGATTACGGCGTGTTTACATTCTCCGTTTATCCATTGCGCTAGATGTACAGTACAGTATGTCAGTGCAGACTGCAAAGACCGGGGGACGAGGAAGGAAAGTTAACTGAATGTGCTTCTTCTCAAAGAAAAGTCGCATTCCCAGTAAAATACTGTCGTACGTCGAAAATCACATATTACTTTCGTAAATTTTTTAAAACACTGTTTTACTGGTTGGAAGTATGAAATTATAATAAAACAATAGTATATTTTCAGAGGTTTTGATACATATTTATTAAAATATTTTACAGCAATATTTTACTAGGAAATAGCGTATCTTTACAAACCACAATTTTCGAGTTACGACACTATTTTACTGGAAGTGCGGAATGTATGCTCAAATCTTAAAATACTCTCGTTCCTGGAAAATTATATTGAAAATTAAGAATTAAATTTACATTATATACAATGCAGATGCATATATTTACGTCTTATTAAGCAGCATAGAAATGAGCGTTCCATTTTACGCTATACACGAGGCGTCGTTATAAGCCGATAATGTTATACAGGGGCATCACTTTATTTTTACTTCAATTTCTATTGTACCTGAGTTTTTTTAATGTTCTTCACTCCCACTCCTTCTACTAGTAAACTTCCACATGTCCTCCACACAGAACCAAAGCCGCGTATTCAGTCAAAGTCGCCTTACCGTCACAGTAAACAGTACTGAGTGAGTATAGTAGTCTACATTCGAGAAATATGTTCGCGTTTTCCAGTGACGAAAGAGTTTTCAATATTGAATCATATTTTCGCACAGGTACTGTCGATCGTTTGCCTAAGTCGCATTCCGGTTTCCCCCACTCGCTTCTGCTCACCCCTCTGTAAAGGCTAGTGGCTGGGCTGTCTTAGCTCTTTTCTCAAACATTAAATCCTGTTAGGAATTGGACATCTACGTAATATTATACAACTGTTCAAAATAACTGAAATAAAAGGGCCTCGTTAAGTAATTAACTGTCACGTCATTTCCCCTCCCCTTCTACGACCCTGCGACATAACCACTTGGACGGACAGTAGATAGCATGTCAAAGTAAATGTATCTTTTCGGATCGAGCAGAAGTGAAGATTGAATTTACAGTACGTAAAGTACTCTTTTATAGAAAAGGTATAGAAGTATTTCAACATAAGTTAGGTACTATTACGAAGGACGTAACTGGTAATTGGAATTAGGTACAATAGTCTATAGTGCGATAATATCCAGAAAAGAACTGAAGCCTATATCGAAATGAACGCCCACCATTTGCAAAAATGTGTTTAGATATCCATATCATGATTATTTTTCAATTTAACTTCTTTCTTTATATTGTAAACAGTATAATATACGCTGCATATACAATAGGTCCGCATCAGTTCGTGAGTAAAAACACTTATTGTTAATACTGTATTGTATTTTGATTAAACAAAAACGTCATTAAAATTATCAAACTCAAAATTGCGATATTTCCTAGTTTACGTAAATGGATGAACTACTTTTCTTCCCTCCTATACCTAGTGAAGTGATTTGTTTGTATTTTACGCCAGTATCATCGAACTCCAGTCGTGAAAGGGGGTAGCAAACGGTATTTCCGGTTCTCAACCATTAATCCAAAGGTATAGCCAGGTTAATATTACAAATGTTAGTAAAAATAAAATTATGTCCCTGTATTTATAACTTATAATAAAGTTGTATTGTAGTAACAGGAATGAAACTCAGAATTTATATTTGATGCAGGACAAGTTGATGACACCATTTTATTTTAATTTGTGAATTCCGTTTTTGTGTATACTTTGGTATCTTATTAAATTGTTTTATTACTGGCAGGCATTTAATATAGCTCTCCAAACATAAGTTAGTGTTCTTCGGAGAAATCAAGCTCGACAAATCTTTGCTGATGATTACATTTCATTCTCTACACTATGTTTATAGTAATGAATCAAGTAGCTCAAAAAGCTGGTTATAAATATTAATGAAGATATTATATAGATACTATCTTATTTCACTTGATTCGATGCACAAAATTGATAACCGGGGCCACGTAAAGAATACATATCCCGAACTTGATTTCTTAGTAGATTGTTAATAGAAACGTTGCGCTGTATAAATCAAATTGTATTCTCGTTACAGGTAGTAGATAAAGACATCGTACACGACCTGAAGTCCGCTTCACAGAATTTATGAAGCTGCTTGATGGCGGTATCAGGAGAGTTGTAAAACTCGAACTGTAGCCTTTAATCTAAGAATGAGATGGCGCAGAGATAGCCGGTGAGGGGAACCAAATAATAAAATAATAAAACTTATCTGTCGAGACATCGGAACAAAATATTTCGACTCGACGAAATGAGACAGGTATGCAAAGTAGGAGGTAAGTGGCGCACGTCTGGCAGGACTCACATGTCGCCAGTATTCCCGATGTAGGGCAACTGAAGTTATTCCCAATGCGAAGATAAAGTCAAGAATATTCATGTCAGATTATATATACACGCAGCGAAGAAAGCCAATGTTCAACAAGTGGGACTTGTAGCAATTTAGTAATATGATTTTATCTGTCTAAGACGCGCATTACTTGTAATTTGCATTCTTCTGAATCACGAAGCAGAAGTAAGCAAAAACGTCGTATTGAACAACTTTATCAAATAGGCTATGCAGCATCTTACATTACTATTAATATCTGCGATAAAACTAGGAATCTTGGATAACCATCTAACTACTGCGCTTTTCAAAATGAGAAACGGTTTGTCCTTGAGAACGTCACGGCCAACGTCCAATCAGAAGAATCGCGCATGAAGCGGTAAGGTACCACTAATATTAGTATCCAAAGCCTGTTTCGTACTTCGCTTCCCATTTGAAAGGTACAGTAAAGCTGTAATGTAGGTTACTTGTCTCTCTCTTGCTTGATGAAATATTTCAATTTCTTAGTATCCTTAGTCCCGCGCCGTGGCGTCGTGGTCTAAAGCATTCTGCGTAGGACTCGCGATATAGAATGCGCGCCGGTTCGAGTCCTCATGGGGGGAAGAAATTTTCTCATGAAATTTCGGCCAGTTTATGGGACTCGTGCCCACCCAGCACTGTGATGCACAGGCTTCGAGACTTGGGACCCGATAAAATAACTTCACTGTGCATGTACTACAGGTCAGTGATCGCCAAAAGCTGTGTCGCGACACATGCCCCTGCCTCCACTCAAGCGTAACCATGGCATCATACCCCCCCACCCTCTGTTTACAGTCTTCACTTCAATATAAGACAAGACATTTATCAGCAGCGGACGTACATATGTAATGTTACAAGTGTGTAAGATACTATGTTTCGATGTCTTTTCCAAAACAGAAAACAGATAATATATAAAAACTTAATTTTAATGAGCATGGGAGTAAAAGTATTTCTTTTGTGCAGATGGCAAAAATATGAGATAGTTGATTTGTTGTAAAATTTTAAATGAAGTATAACAGAAATATGTAGCTTAATTTACAATTTCGTGACAAACCTGGTACGTCTTTCTAATTTCAAATATCTGCTGATGTAGAATACACGTTTTTTTTATATGGTAAATAAGAAAATATATTTTATTTCATTAATAATACAAAACTAATGAATAGGAGGATAAAAGTTAACACGGAAAAAGATTTGTGTAGTTAATAAGTAGGAGAATATTATATTGTTTTTGTTTTCTGGTCACAGTCCGTCTCTGCACTGTAATTCGCTGCATTACCTGAGGAGATACCCACTCCACCCCTCTCCCTGCGATAGTGGTTTGCGGGTTGCATTTCTATTACGTCACACTTTCGTGGGTTTGGCAACCACTGCTATAGGTTGTTGACTCACTGCAGGTAGTGAAAGGTAGAGATGTGTTGAGGTATAACAACGTTGCTATTTAGAATAGAGTACGGTAGTATGGGGGAACGCACACATATGTACATTCTGAAAGTAAATATACATTACACAATGACAATGCCAAAAGAAAGTGAAAAGCATTTATTCTCCTGTCTTTTATAAGCATTTGTGTTTAATTATACACAGTGTTAATGGTGAAAATAAACATGTAGCAATTTTAATTTCTTCATTTATCCTATTGGTCGTCTTTAGGAAGTGCAGTTACAGTACCGAATTGCAATGTACTACAAGATACATTTTCAGTGTCTCAAACGTAAATCTTTTTCGTTTATCTGCCAAACACAGTTTGCACTGTGAAAAGCTGCGCTCTACGTCGCATGACGCGATAGGAGCAAAACGAAGAAACCTAACATCATTGCAGTCTCTAAGAGACTGTCCTTCATTCTTGGGTGACTCTATGTCCACTAATTTGCTGTCTGTATTACACAATGCTCCATATCCGTTATTTTTACATAAAATTGATTTCCACTTCTGTTTTACACGTTCAGTAACCGGTGTACTTGGTGTCTCATTAATTCTCTGTGTCATTTCCTCAATTAATTTGAGGGATTCCGGCATCTCTTACTCTGACTTTTCTAACAGTGTAATAGTTTCAGACACAGTTTGAAAATAGGTTTGTATGCAAACCAAATTATTCATCAGAACCGTCAAATCCAGATAGTTTTCCTTTGCGTATTTGTTGGCGTTCATTCTACAGTATCCCCACCCACTGTACGCTTTACCACTATACTCAGTACGCCGTTATGCGCATTTCCCACTGAACTGCTCTATTGGGTCCGAAGTCTCGAAGCCTGGTGATGCACTTGGGGAGCTACGATAGGTAGCGAAAGCCAGTTATAATGGCTGGGGATCATCGTGCTAACACCACGATACTTCGATTCTGCTTCGGCATGTGAACGTGAGGACAGCAACCGGCTGGTCAGTCTGGACTCTTCAAGGACTGTGGCGCCACGAATTATCATCATCATTATTATTATTATTATTATTATTATTGATATAAAAATCATAGTCTGAGGCAGAAATTCGCCCATTACCTCATTACTAGAAAAAAAGAAGCTGGCCACCCTACCCCATTATCTATTGGCTTAGTTGCCCCATAAGTGATGCTTTTTTGTGTCACTTATGAGGTTGAAACCTGTCTTCGAACCACAATCTAATTTATTTTTTCACCAACTAAGCGTTAAAACTCTAAATTCTGCACTGCTAGTGTTTTTTCTTTTTAGAAAAAGCTGCTAAATAATGTTATACACTTTCTTTTCCTTCTGACATACCCTTACTAGTAACTTTAAAATAATTTTAGAGAACGATTGTTTATGACTTCGAAAACATTTTAAGGGAGCGTTCATTTCGACTATTTCCGTTTATTTCCTCTTTTCAGTTGATTGACTTTTCCTGCTTACTACGATTTTGAAGCTCAGTTCATTTTTTTTATAAAAAAGGAAATTAATGTTTATATCTTGTTTAGAAAATGGCTGTTAATGCAAAACTTGAATTCCACAGTTCGAAATGAGATTGTCAAATATTACATAAGTGGCCGCTTTGGGAAGAGTACTACTGAACCTTAGCATCAATATCAGGTTCCGGTACGCAGTTAGTTGGTTTTTGGTAACACATTCATTATACTTCACGTTCATGGAATCAAATAACAAATATTTTGTTATATTGTCATGATTTGCTGTTACAATCCCACTCATATAATGTATATAGGTTTACCAGATACAAAGAATGAAAATAGAAGACACCAATTCTCGGGAAGAAAAGGATTAGAGTTCCAATATTCACTGTTTAAAGACTCTGAACGATCTGTCTGTTTTAAATCTTGTATATGAATTATTTTCTCGGAAGATTTTAGTGATTAATAGTTGTGTTCCCATTATAGCAACTACGAGAATATACGCAATCTTTTGAACATAGCCTGGCTGACCCGAGTACTCACGGAAATACCCGATTCGAACTTATTCTCTCAGACGTCGGCCACTTTCATTCTGACCTACAAGAAGGTAGGCCACCAAAGGAGAACAGAGAGGTAGAATTTAAAGTGACAGGGATTCAATCCGGTATCGGAACTCGAATTCGGTGTGGCTTGGAGTATAAAGCGTCAGCACGAAGAACTGAAAACCCGGGTTCCAGTCCCGGTGCTGGAGAGAATTTTTCTGCGCTCTATCCATTCTTCACAAAAAAAAGAAGAAGAAGAAGAAGAAGAAAAGAAAAAAAAATGTTTGAATATTATGTCAAAGATCAGCAGAAATAATTACTAGCGTATCAGCGGCATTTTGTTTGATGGTACTTGTCTCCAATTGATTTCTTACGATGTGGTGCATACAGAATCACACGCGGCGCAACGATCGCGAGCAGACACGAAGAGACAACATTGAAGTTGGTCGCGAGCAGACTGTCTGATAGCTGCAGCGTACTGCGCATGCGTTAGTAGACACTCCACGATTCCACGCTTCTATCAAATACCTTACTATAATAATACCGGACAGTTGTATACTAGCAGCATTGACGTGAGTGCGAAATATCGCGGACTTGACATCTAGCGGAGCGGCGTGGAATTACGTCCACAAATACAAATATTAACATAGCGGGAATCTATTATTTAAAACGTGAGATACTAATGTGGAACAATATACGAGACACTTAAAATAGTATTTAATCTAACATTATTTTATATCAAAGCTGCATATTATGAGAAATATTGCATGCTTCATATTATTTTACGTAATTAATTGTTGGGTATTTTTTCTTTGCTTTAGTGAGACAAAATTAATTCTGACATTAAGTATGAATTTACAATAACGATTTAATACCCATTGCTGACAACTGCAAAGATAAAAATGGTAGTAATCTGATGCTTGTAATAATTAGTAAAGGCATGTGGACAACAATAAAATTTAATTTGCTCAAACCTTAAAATTTCCAATATATTTTAACTTCTATTCATTTATTAGGACTAAATAAAAAAGCTAATTTTTATTGTTCTATCAACACAGAGACAAAGGCATTAAGCCTAATAAAGAATTTTGTTGACTCACGTTTTATGATCTCTCGGAAATCGAAAGTATGATTTGGAGCAATTTTTGTTTTTGGAGCAGTTTGTAATGCTGTAATTGTAGCAATTGTAAACAGCACATATATACCCTGACATTTTAACACAGCACTAATTAATAAAACTATTAACTAGCCCTGCAACAATATATATTTCAGTTGATTACAGCTTGTTTCGCGAGTAACATCACACCGGCCGCCTAGATAGCAGCACCAGCATCGTTCGCTCGCAGAACTGCTAGCTGTCCGGTATTATTATTGTAAGGTATTTGCTTCTACTGTCTACAAAATACCATTGTTGCTTAGTGCACATTATTCATAATGAAGCTCGATGTGGTCAAATTGGTTGTTTTAGTACAGGGAAGATACGTTCTGTATATTCCCACTTTGAAACAATGTCACGAGAATAATGTGGTTTCTAAAAATATGTGAGATATTGCAATGAGATGAAAGCATCAGCTGTATAATAATAATAATAATAATAATAATAATAATAATAATAATAATAATAATAATAATAATAATAATAATAATAATAATAATAATAATAATAATTTGTAGTAGGTCTCGTTTTGTGCTATATACTGCCACTCATTATTGATATTCTTCATTATTGTGGCTCGTGAAGTAGTTATAAACATACAAAATGACGTTTGTGCGAGATCGTGCGTATTTGCTTGGTTTCCGCACAAAACCAATCCGCGGTAAGTCCAAAATTCCACATTCAGTATTCCCAACCGAACATACATAACAATTTCCCTCTTCTTACCGCTTAAGTGACATATTGATTTTACTGATTTAGGCTTTTAACATATTATTTTTAGAGACGTTCAATATAGTAATAATTAAATATTGAAAACTTCCCACTGCAATTTCACCTAAATTGCACTGTTAATTATTGTTTTTAAATATTTGCAAAAATTAAATAAACTCTACAACTCCACTAAAGTTACTGCATTTCGTGATGCATGTAACATTAAGGACGCCGTTTGTTTTAAGATCGCACTTATATACTGGGGAAAAAAAGACAGACGTATATCACGGCCTGCTGGAGTATAGTAAGCACAGAAAACATTTTAAAGCAACAATGTTGAAGATAGATATTTTTGTTTTCCAAATTTGCCGTCATTGAACAGAAACCAAGATGGAGATTTCATTGCAACTAAGTTAATTAGAAATTCCTCTTTCAGGTATGTAATAAACGATCTTCTCACAAAATAATGTACGATACACAAGCGATATGTTTTCTTTCAATTCTCAGAAATTAAAAAAGCTCAACTACGTTTTGCTTTTCAAACTTTTCCTCGAACATGAAAACTTCAACACACCGCTATTGTAACGCATATTACTATTGTGCACTACATTAGTACCTAGTATTTAATTTTAAGATGCTTTCAATTGGAGGCCTATAGATTTTTAGGCATATTAGACGTCCTTAGGAAGTAATAAAATAACCAATAATTAATATAGAATTTATCATATAACAGTCTTCTTTCATTGACGCCATTTTCTAGCCTAGGCCAGTTTTCCAAACTCACACAGCCAGCAAATCAGATGTCACGAGCAGAAAGTGTCAAGCTGTCGAGAAGCGTTGAGAGACAGTATGAAGCAAAGCGTCGCGTCTGATTCTGTGTAACTCCACCTAACATTTCATGCCAGTCGTCATTGAATTGGACTAGTGAAGTATTACGAACCGGATTGGCCAATATAATGAAATTAATATCCATTATTAACACGTCGTCACAGATAGGAAACTGGAAAATTAATAACACTACAATGGCTCCCGTGACTCAGTGCTAGCGTGCTGGACATCTAACCCAGGGGTCTCGGATTAAAATCCCGGTCGATCCACCCTGAATTTATAACTTTTATACGACATTATCGTTGGTAGGCAACACAGGGGTTTTCTTCGTGTACTCCGGTTTCCCTGTAACTACCCAACATTTTATCATCATCATCATCATCATCATCCATACACGTATACATAATGTTCTGCCCAAGGTCAGGTCTTTCACTGCAAACCTAACATTCTCAATCTTTCCTATTTTCTGACTTCCTCTTTGTCTCCGTATATGATCCATATATCTTAACGTTGTCTATCATCTGATATCTTCTTCTGCCTCGAACTCTTCTTCCGTTCATCATTCATTTCCTTTGAGGAATCCCGTGGGACGCCTCTAACCTAGCTGCTAGATTCGAAATGGGGGTAGATAGTAGGCCTATTATGGGAACGATACTAGTAAGGAAAATAAAATTCTTAGGTCATATTATGGAGAAGGAGGATAGTGCCACTGAAAAGAAGTGTTTGAAGTTTCTTCGGGACACGAATTTGAAATCCAATTGGCTACAAGATTTAAAGAACAAGGTGAGTAGATTAGGTCTAAGATGGTTATGGGAGGAAATTGGAGTAATGAATTTAAATGTAATTTGTAGGGATAGGATTTTGATGAAATTGCATCTTTTTGCAGAAACATAGCCGCTTTAATATTTATATGTTATGTGATAAACTGAGTGTTTTAAGACATATTTGTTAGGGCATTTTTTTTTTTGCATTTTTTGCCTGTTTCAACTCATAAGAGCATCTTTTGTGTTATTAGGACATTTTGGCCACAAATCCACATTTTTAATATAGAATAATGTTTATTTCCTTTGATATTTTGTCTACATATTTTGTCCATTAATACCCTTTATTTTTACTGTGTTATTTAACGACGCTGTACCAACTACGAGGGTATTTAGCGTCGATAGGGTTGGTAATAGTGATATATTTGGCGAGATTAGGCCGAGAATTCGCCATATATTACCTGACATTTGCCTTACGGTTGGGAAAAACCTCGGAAAAGCCCAACCAGATAATCAGCCCAAGCGGGAATCGAACCCGTGCCCGAGCGCAACTCCGGATTGGCAGGCAAGCGCCTTAACCGACCAAGCTACGCCGGTGGCTAATACCCATTATTTTGTATAATATTTTAATCGTTTTTCTACACAAATATTGCCCTTTTAACGTAGTACACCCCATGTAATGGATCAGTCCAGCCATACCTTCAATATACACTCCTCTATACTTGCTAATTCCGTATAAGAGTGGCCTTGTGATGGGCTACATGGAAACTACATCAGGTAAAATAATTATAACGTGTACCACTTAGAAAAAAATTATGTAAAATTAAATAAACTTAAATGTTGGTATTAGAATTTAATTTAATTACTAGTCTAAATATTAAGTAGCACAAAACTCCTTTTCCTACTAAGCCAATTTTAGAATTTAAGATCAACTTTTAGGGGACTTTTAAGGGCATTTTTGAAAGATTTTTAAGTCATAAATGCATTGTTTTAGGGCATTTTTTTATGATTTATAGGTCGTCAAAATCCTAGTCCTAGTAATTTGTAAAATCGTAAAAGAGAGCTGTAATGAAACTACTATATCAAAATGTCAACGAATTAAGAACATTAAGAAACTATAAGGACATTAAAACGTCATGGGAACAAGAAGAATATGTCAGAATAAATAATAGGGGAGTGAGGATGGGCTTAGCTTGGTGGAGACTAGGAATATGGAAATTAAAAAAACAGGAGTACCATAGAGAAGGATGTCTGCCCCCTTTGCAGCATGGGAGAAGACGCGTTTCATATATTATTAGAATGTCAAGTAACAGATAATACAAGGAAAAAGTGGATAAATAATAAATTTTTTAATATAAATAGATATGTAGCATGTAAGAAAATACCGTATGTAATATAACTAATATAAGAGAGTTAAATAAATTGGACAAATTTTTAATGTTAATGAAGGTGAACTGGGAAGAGAAAGTTAAAAGTAATAGTGTATTAAGTTTATCTTGTAGTGTATGTGTGTGTTTTGTTTGTTTATTTTTTTTAGTTGTGAGACTTGGCATAGGTGATTAAAATTGTGAAGTAAGGCATATCTGGGGTAATATAGAATTGTAACAGGTCTATCTTACAGATATATGATAGATAAATAAATATATCGTATCCTATCATACTATCATTCCTGTCAGTGCATCCTTCAATAGGCAGTTTCTTCTCAGCCAGTGACCCAACCAATTCCTTTTTCTCTTTGTGATCAGTTTCAGCAACATTCTTTCTTCACCCACTCTTTCCAACATAGCTTCATTTCTTATTCTGTCTGCTCATTTCAGACGCTCTATTCTTCTCAATATTCACATTTCAAATGCTCTAGTCGCTTGTCTTCACTTCATCGTAATGTCCATGTTTCTACTCCATACAGTGCCACACTGCATACAAAGCACTTCACTAGTCTCTTCCTTAGTTCTTTATCCAGAGCCCGCAGAAGATGCTCCTTTTTCTATTAAAAGCTTTCATCATCATCGGATACGAGTGTAGTGTAGACCAACCGCCTGTGGTGCACTCTGAACAGGTTGTGACAAACTAAGTGGTCTACCCTTTTTGGTACTAGTGACCTAGTGACATCTGATTTTCATCAAAATGGTGACTTCCATACTTACGATACTCGTAACAGAAATAGTTTAACTATTCCAGCACACCATCTTGCTAACATTAGCAGAACTTACATGGTTTTTGGGCTCAAAATCTACAATAGTTTGCCTGATGACCTCAAATATACAAAACATTCTTTCAAATTTAGGAACTATATAAAAACGAAATTAATAAAATTGTGTCCCTACAATCTAGAGGATTCACGCATGGGCCCTTGAAATGAATAATGTATTTCTTATTTGACTTATTTTGAATTTAATGTAATTTTATATATTTGACCATGTCTATGCATAAAATATGCCTTCAACAATAAAGTTCTGTCTGTCTGTCTACCTACCTAAAAGAGCCAAGCTAGTCCAGTCGACGAGGGGAATAACGGGAAATTAAGGTACCTGTCATTGTACGACAGAAATCTATAATAGGAATAGTAGCGCCTATATAATGTAACTTAGGTACAGTAGTATATTTAGTCATCAGTCCAAAGACTGTTTGGAACCTCATAAGTGACACTAATAAGACATCGCTCATAAGCTAACTGAGGCAGGAGATAATAGGGTAGTGTGGCAAGTTCCAATTTCCCTTCATTCATTCATTCATTCATTCATTCATTCATTCATTCATTCATTCATTCATTCATTCATTCATTCATTCATTCATTCATTCGTCCGGTTGAGTTAAGGTCTTCAGGCCTTCTTCTGCACTCAATAGGAAGTAACTACTACAAACCATATAAAGTATACACAATAATAAACTGAAATAATACAATAAAATGATTTCAGAAGACAGTAATGGCGCAAAAGATCCAAATAAAGCGTTCAATCAAAATCTATAAGCTACACTAAGAAGTAATTAATATTATTCAAGAATTGACTATATTAAGGGTAGTAATTAGACGTAAATAGTAAATAATACAGCGCTGACTAATAATTTAAGTCCCTATAATGTGACTTACAAGGAGAGGACACGCTCTGTATATCATCGAATGAAATAAAATTATGTGAGATGAAAGTACAAGACGTACTGTTTAAAGTCATACCTGGTATGGCTGGCCAATGACCCCTCGTTTTGGAAATATTGGCTATTGTTTGTAACAGACTTCCGTTAGGTGCCTAATAGGGCAGCATTAGTCTATGTGAAAGCGTAGCTCATATGGTTGGGTGCTGAGTTATCTAGGCAACCTGAGTTCGAATCTTAACTGATCCTATATTTTTTTTCTTTTAATAATGATTAATAGTGTGATCACAGTAATCAATTTACATATATCATATTTCTCAATGTATTGAACGCTTCATCATGTTTTAAACAAATTACTAATTAACTAACATTGTATTGTAAAGGATAAACAAGGAAATATTGCTCGCGTAGGCAGGTCACTGGTGTCTGTTCTGTTTATATTCCACTTCATTTTGTACATGTTTCATTATGATAAATATCATAAAAACACACAAAACATACATATTTCCTACACCATGCACAGCAAATGAAAGAAGGTTGTCCACAGTCACACACATTTTTCCGCACTTCTGCTGCGAAACAGACATTTTTCACATTCACAAACACTTCTCGTTCGTTCATTAATTTTGATGCATACCACGCATATTTCAGCATGACTTTGAATATAGGAGCTGACAACTGAAAGTGAATTAAGGAGTAAATTTTGAGGGCATCCTCCCTTGAAGCAATTTGTCGTCCAGTTTGTAAAAGGAAAGAGCTAGTTTGCAAATATTTGATAAAAATCTTCACCTATCTAAAAAAATAAACATCACAGGACTGGAATAATCCAGTACATTTAGGTGAAATCACTTTAAGGTTGCACGCTACTTCATTTTCTTAATTTGTAAATATTTCATCATATAAAGAAGGAATTACTTTCCCTTCCCACGAGTCCAGAATTAGAAGAAATGGCTGGGAGTTTATCTACATGACGTTGCATTCTTGAGCCAAATCGTCCTTTTGGTTATAATAATAATAATAATAATAATAATAATAATAATAATAATCATCATCATCATCATCATATCAAGTTTTAAAAAATGAGAAGGCATTAGGATTCGAACAGGGGTTGCCTGGACGATAACTCGTATGAGCTACGCTGTTACATAGTCTAATGCTTTCCTATTAGGCAACTAACGGAAGTATGTCACAAACTTTCATCTCACACAATCTTATTTAATTCGGTGATATACAGAGCGTGTCCTCTCCTTGTTGGCTCATATCTCTCATCTTCTTCGTGGCTACGATATTTTGTCTAGGCGCATGTACTACTTGAATTACCACCACTAACAGCGAGTGAGGTCCACCGCTCTGGAGTAACGGTTAGCATGCCTGACCGCGAACGAGAGGACCCAGGTTCAAATCCTGGTTGGGACAAGTTACCTGGTTGAGTTTTATCCTGGGTTTTCCCTCAACCCATTAAGAACAAATTATAAGTAATTTTCAGCGCTGGATCCTGGACTCATTTCGCTGGCATTATCACTTTCATCTCATTCAGACGCTACGTAACTATAGAAGTTGATAAAACGTCGTAAAATAACGTATTAAAATAGCAGCGACTGCGTCTTAACAATATAATTAGGCAACGTTGCATAAGTGCGAATGCCTCATGTTGTTCTGGTAGGCTAAAGAAACTGCAACTTCCATGAACTACGTCGCACGAAAAGGGGTATAATCAGTAATCAGTGACTGCAGCGATATTTTACTATTTAATTAACTTATTATTCCCAGAACATGTATTTTACCGGCAATCGAACAGTATTGGGAATAAATTTGAATAAGGAACAAAAAAAAAAAAATCATTCCCATGCAGGATTCGAACCACGAAAGTCTTAGTTACCAGTTTATCGTGCTCTGGAGTGAACAAGGCTCTGAAATTAGCTACAAGGGTCGGTCCGGTTTATTTGCCACTACTGTACATAAACATTTCGTGAGTTACGAGTGCGTTAATTGCCTTTTTTATTTGTATTTCATCGCAATAAATTGATATAAATGTTTCCTGAAAATTTATCAACACAGTATGAAAATATAAAATATCACTTACACAGCTTCCAAAAAGAAATATTAATATAGTACCAATAGGCCTACCAAGTGTAAAAGGCATTCGTGGTAGGAGCATGACCTCAAAGGATACATTTAAGGAAGGAACGTCTTACGAAAAGAGACAGCTAAGTATGGACATCACTTTAAAGGAGACATTCATATTATCCACATCGCTCTAAAGGAAGCATTCATATTACGACGTTATCTGAAAGGAGGTAGTCATGGTACGAATATAAACATCACGGAATTACAGCAAATTACAGCATCCATGGTTTAATAGTTATACAAAATGAGGCATTCATAATAGTACTGTACTACTGCCGTGTTTTGCTCCTTAACTACCGACAAATGAAAGAAAAATGCTAACAATAACAACTACAATATAATGTTATTAGTGATATATTTACTATTAATGAAATAATGAAATTTATTTCATTAATAATTATGTGTTGAATAATAATTCATTTTGGTAAAAATCGTAAGAATGGAGGAAATCACCCCAGGATCATTCGAATCGCAGAAAACGAGGTTGCCGCCTCTTTCGACCACGTTGTACGTTTCATAATACATTAGGCTGGATACTGAAAGTATGTATTACAACTCTGGAACTTTCTCCGCATAGAGATGACGAGTAGCTGTTAACGAAACCTCGATTGTTATTGGTAGAAGCAAAAATATTATTGAAGTGGCAGGCTAAAAGATAGTTATCACTTAATGAACAACAACAAAGTGAAGAACGACAAAGTCTTCGCCGGTTTTTAAGGTGAAAAACGCAGCAGTAATATGCACTTTACCAAAAAGGAGGCATCAATAGTGTGCACAACAAAGGAGCATTCACAGAATGCACATCACCAAAAATAGGCAAGAAACATCGATTGATATTGGTAGAAGCAAAAATATTATTGGAATGGCAGGCTAAAAGATAGTTCTCGCTAAATGAACGACAACAGAGTGAAGAACAACAAAGTCTTCGCCGGTGTTTAACGAGAAAATCGCAGCAGTAACGTGCACTTTACCAAAAAGGAGGCATCAATAGTGTGCACATCAAAGAAGCATGCACAGAATGCACATCACCAAAAAGAGGCAAGGATGCACATAAAGGAAGCATTCATAGTATCCATCTCACCAAAAAGGAGGCATCAATAGTGTGCACATCAAGGAAGCATTTATAGTATACATTTCACCAAAAAGGAAACATAAAGTATAGTATGCATATACAGGAAGCATTAATTGTTTGAAATTGAAATTGTTGTTTATTGTTAGTAAAATAACATGTACAAAAATAGTCTTAATTATTTCCTGAAGAAGTAAAAACTCGTGCTCAGGGAGTTATCTAAACACATACTTAACACAAACAAAGATAATTATTTGGCACAAAGTGGGCCAAGAAAAAAATTATAAGAATAAAATAAATTTAAAAATACAATTTTAATTTTAACAATTTAAATTATACAAATACATACACATATTAAATCAACATATATTCTTTAACAATTAAATTCCAAACGCTATTTTTGAAATTCCTGATACTAAAATTTTCCAAATTTGGGTATTTTTCAATTATTTTATTATATAACCTTGGATCAAAGTAGGTACCATGGCTAAGAGCTGTGCTTGTGAAACACTTTGGTTCCTCTAGTCGTATAAAATCCGATCTTTTAGTTCCATATTTATGATGATACAATTTGAATTTATTACGATTTTTATGTATGAAGTTTAATAAAGCAATATAATAAATCTGTTTAATTTTCAAAACATTAAAATCAGTGAACAAAAGCTCGGATGAGTAATCAATTGGTTTATGAAGGCATATTTTAATTATTCTTTTCTGAATAAGTATTAGTGGAGTGAGATTTTATTACAAGCATTTCCCCATCATAAAATTCCATATTGGAGAATGGATTGAAATAATGCTAAATAAATGAGACGTAAAATATTAACTGGTAAATATGACCGAAGTATAACAAAGATATAAATTGTTTTACGTAATCTATTGCATAAATATGTAATATGTTTATTCCATCGTAAGTGTTTGTCGATTGTGATGCCTAAATACTTACCTTCTGAGGATACGGTTAATATGGGACATTCACAATTTTGAGAAGAACAATCAGAATGGTGAATTTTGAGCCTAAAAGAAGATTGAGGAGTATGCATCTCACCAAAAAGGAGACATACATAGTATGCATATAAGGGAAGCATTTATAGTTTGAATCTCACCAAAAAGGAAGCATCAATAGTGTGCACATCAAGGTATAGATCTCACCAAAAAGGAGATATACATGATATGCATATAAAAGGAAGAACTTATAGTGTGCAACTCATAAAAAAGAATGCATCAATAATGTGCACATCAAGGTATAGATCTCACCAAAAAGGTGATATACATGGTATGCATATAAAAGGAAGAACTTATAGTGTGCAACTCATCAAAAAGGAAGCATCAATAGTGTGCACATCAAGGTATAGATCTCACCAAAAAGGTGATATACATGGTATGCATATAAAAGGAAGAACTTATAGTGTGCAACTCATCAAAAAGGAAGCATCAATAGTGTGCACATCAAGGTATAGATCTCACCAAAAAGGTGATATACATGGTATGCATATAAAAGGAAGAACTTATAGTGTGCAACTCATCAAAAAGAATGCATCAATAGTGTGCACATCAAGGTATAGATCTCACCAAAAAGGTGATATACATGGTATGCATATAAAAGGAAGAACTTACAGTGTGCAACTCATCAAAAAGGAAGCATCAATAGTGTGCACATCAAGGTATAGATCTCACCAAAAAGGTGATATACATGGTATGCATATAAAAGGAAGAACTTATAGTGTGCAACTCATCAAAAAGAATGCATCAATAGTGTGCACATCAAGGTATAGATCTCACCAAAAAGGTGATATACATGGTATGCATATAAAAGAAAGAACTTATAGTGTGCAACTCATCAAAAAGGAAGCATCAATAGTGTGCACGTCAAGGTATAGATCTCACCAAAAAGGTGATATACATGGTATGCATATAAAAGGAAGAACTTATAGTGTGCAACTCATCAAAAAGGAAGCATCAATAGTGTGCACATCAAGGTATAGATCTCACCAAAAAGCTGATATACATGGTATGCATATAAAAGGAAGAACTTATAGTGTGCAACTCATCAAAAAGAATGCATCAATAGTGTGCACATCAAGGTATAGATCTCACGAAAAAGGTGATATACATGGTATGCATATAAAAGGCAGAACTTATAGTGAGCAACTCATCAAAAAGAATGCATCAATAGTGTGCACATCAAGGTATAGATCTCACCAAAAAGGTGATATACATGGTATGCATATAAAAGGAAGAACTTATAGTGTGCAACTCATCAAAAAGGAAGCATCAATAGTGTGCACATCAAGGTATAGATCTCACCAAAAAGGTGATATACATGGTATGCATATAAAAGGAAGAACTTATAGTGTGCAATTCATCAAAAAGAATGCATCAATAGTGTGCACATCAAGGTATAGATCTCACCAAAAAGGTGATATACATGGTATGCATATAAAAGGAAGAACTTATAGTGTGCAACTCATCAAAAAGGAAGCATCAATAGTGTGCACATCAAGGTATAGATCTCACCAAAAAGGTGATATACATGGTATGCATATAAAAGGAAGAACTTATAGTGTGCAACTCATCAAAAAGGAAGCATCAATAGTGAGCACATCAAGATATAGATCTCACCAAAAAGGTGATATACATGGTATGCATATAAAAGGAAGAACTTATAGTGTGCAACTCATCAAAAAGAATGCATCAATAGTGTGCATAACAAGGAAGCGTTTATAGTATGCATCTCTCCACAAAGGAGACATACATAGATGCATATAAAGGAAGCATTAATTGTAGTATGTATCTCACAAAAAAGGAAGCATAAATAGTGTGCACATCAAGGTATAGATCTCACCAAAAAGCAGACATACATGGTATGCATATAAAAGGAAGAACTTTTTAGTGTGCAACTCATCAAAAAGGAGGCATCAATAGTGTGCATAACAAGGAAGCATTCAGACAGTACTCATCACCCAAAAGGAGACATACATAGTGTGCACATCAAGGAAGTAGTCATTGTATGCACATAACTCGGAAGGAGGTAATTTTGGTACGAATATAAACATCACGAAAAGAAGTGACTTACAATTTAAACATTGCACAAAAAAGAGGCATCCATGGTGTAAACATTACACGAAAGGAAGCACTCATGGTATAATCATTACATGAAAGGCGGCACTCATGGTAGGAACGCCGTCTGAAGAAAGTCATTAATGTTATGAACACCCGAACGAAAACATTTATCTTACGAATATAACTGTAAATAATAAATTAATTAAAGGAACAATACTTCGAAAGAGGTATCCATGTAAAAACAAGTGTATTCGTTACCAAATAAAGTGAAATACCAATTTTATGATTATAAAATGGAAATAGAAGTCACCAACCATTTCTAACATTAGGAATGTAAGTTTTTAACCCTTGCTGCCAGCCATTAAGTGATCTCACTGCTGTGGAGTATTTAGCATATAAAGCGATAGGCTATACCTTATATCTGGAAGTGTTCTTCTCAAAGATCTAAATGCATTCATGGAACTTGTTTAAGTCTCTCACTCTACGCCAGAATGAAGGGGGAGATGCTGAAGAGATTACGGCCTTCGTGTTTCAGGCTTCATAAGTCTTCAATTACGTGGATACGTTACCACCCTGCTGTGCACGGTAACAACAAACCGAGCCCACGCGGTACCCACAATCACCCCGCCCGTCAAATTGTTCTTGTTTGCACCAGGCACACGTTGATAAGTCATAGTTGTCATTAAAGTCGAGAATATCTCTGTTGCTGTACGTTGCAATGTTTCCTGTAGCTACTAATAAGTAAAAATAGTCATAACATGACAGAATTAGTTCATGTAAAACTATTTCCATGATAAGAACTGAGATGGGAACACTCAAATTCATTAAGACTAGTTTCCCTTCTTCTTTTTTTATTTTATTGGGTTATTTTATGACGCTGTATCAACATCTAGGTTATTTAGCGTCTGAATAAAATGAAGGTGATAATGCCGGTGAAATGAGTCCGTGGTCCAGCACCGAAAGTTACCCAGCATTTGCTCGTATTGAGTTGAGGGAAAACCCCGGAAAAAACCTCAACCAGGTAAATTGCCCCGACCGGGATTCGAATCCGGGCCACCTGGTTTTGCGGCCAGACGCGCTGACCGTTACTCCACAGGTGTGAACTCGCTTCTTCTACAGTCTTCCAAGAGCTTCTTTAAATATCTTATTCGTACTGTTTAAGAATCCTTTATGGACGACTATAGCGATTTATCTCGTGTCCAAAATAGTCGAATTTTCTTACTATGTTTTCTTTAGACTTTGACTTATCAATCAAAAACATTACAGCGCAATAGATTGACTATCATAGCAGCTATGACATGTTCGCCTACCCTGCAATCTGCCTTTCTGCTAGAGTCGACGGCAATTCGGAAGGCGGTAGTCTGCTAGCGTTTGCGTCGAGAGAGACAGATAGAGAGAGCAAGGCAGCGTACAACATTGCCACATCGTACTTCACGCTCACGTGCAATATAAATATCGCAGGAGAGAATTTAAATTATCAAAAGACAGTAATGACCTTAGCCGTTAATTACTGTAAGCATGACACCAAACAAGCCCTCTTTCCTTCATTAACAATATTCTTTGCACGGTTCTCAATCCCACACAACATGCTTCTGCAGTCGTTTCTTGCGTGTTGGCAACGTTGCAGCCAGCATCAAGATGGCCAGCAGCGTTCTTCTCGTCAACGTTTTTAATATAATTATAAGCCTTAAACACTATTTTCCGCGCCTGCCTGTGCAATACTTATCTTTTTACAGTCTCTTCTTTCATTTATTTATCTTACACACACACACGCACGCACGCACGCACGCACACACACACACACACAGTAAATGTTAGTAGTTCTTATTCAATGTATTGAAACACTCACACATGAACAAACGAACTCGAGAAGTACTTGTTACTGACTGATTCCGATTGGTTCTACTGTACAAGCTTGTGACGTCACATACCAGAAATGCTACGGCGCATATAGCAGCCGACCGCTTTCCGAAATGCCGTCTAGTCTAGCAACGAAGGAAAATTCATACTTACGCACGAGTACAGAAGCGAAACATGTGCGCATCGTTACCTGATTCAGGACTTGGGCGCAGCCAATATCACTAATTTATGGAAATTATTCTTTTTTTTACAGGAGCACTTTTTTTTTATAAATCACCGGCATTAAAATTTACACAATTTCTTCAGAGACAGAGAATAAGTTTCTATTTTTATTTGTACTGTTTTTCAAGGGGAAGTCTATAAAGTATTGCTATATTTACTTATGTTCCTATTACAAATTAATATAAAATATGGTGCATGGATAGTTATGTAAAATCGTACTCTCAGTTATAATATGAACTTATGTTGGAATGTCTATCATAAGTCGTTTCAAGTTTATGTCCTTTAAAAATTGAGATTTTTACGAATTTAACCCATTAAAACAACTAAACTAATGGACTTAAAAAATGAGAACAGACTTCACACATTGGAGTATCTCCATATACATTTTTTAGGAATTGCACATTTGTAAGGTATTTTTGGTGTCCGATTTCACATGGAATGTCCCATATACATCTACTTCGTCCTCCAACCCAGAAATCGAACCAAGGTGCCGGAAAGCCACAGTTTGAAAGACAGGAGAGGAAAATGTGTATTACTCTATTATACAGCCCTTACACAGTCAGCACAGTAATACTGAACAGTAATTATGAGTCAACAATACTGACAGTACGCATCAGTACATAATCAGAATTACTACCAATATTTCTGGTCAGCGTTAATGCAGTTCTTGTTAAGTGCAGGAGCACAAGTACAGTGCATCCTAATAAAAGGAAGGCATGTTTAGCTATAATAGTAGCACTAGCTATAAAACGTAGAGTTAAACTGAAATGATAAGTAAAATATTGCCTACAAAATTGAAAGGTGCAGACTATTCTCACATCATTTCATTGCGGGATATATACAGTAGTTTACTGGTGCAGAAGATTACAAAAACGATTTCCAAATGTGTGTGAGTCCACTTTAGACAAATTACTTCGAATGGTACACCCTTTTTCAGTGAGGTAGAATACGAACGTGAAGACCTGTTTATGAGTTGAAATGAGTCTGTAACAGTGCGATATCTTGCTAATAGAAAGACTTTTGAAGATTGAAAGTTCTGTATTATAATGGCACCATCGTCTATCATTGGAATAAACAATTTTGTATCTCCTTTGATGTAGATAGCCTGAACTATGAAATTTCCAAATGATAAATAATTTTATTAATGCTGAATTCAAATTACAGAATCAGGTTCTTCATTCCCTTGTGTATAGGGAGAAAATTGTCAGTAGATTGTCGTTATGAGCAGATACCTCATATGAAGGGCTAAGAGCTATAGTGGGCCAAATGCCATTCTCTTGAAACTGAGAAAAATTGAGGTAAAATTAAGTATATAAATTCTTTGAATGCATATTTATAAGTGATTATGAGTTTAATACATAAACAAGGTATTAATGAAACTATACGACAAGAAAAAGAAAAAGAAATATTTTGCCATACTTGTAACATAATGAAATTTCATGTATTTCAAAGTCTTGGAGTTGGCCCATTATGGCTCTACATTTATCTTGTCTAAACAAAAATGTCCTAATTAGCCATCTCCTAAAGCTTTCTCAGTGCCTACTTTTCTACTTATAAATTAAATAAAAATGAAAAATAGTAAGTACAACAGGTCAACATATATTTTGATTTTGTAATTTTGACAGCTTCATTGTAAGCAGGCGGTAGAAACCATGGTGAAGGAGCAGTAGATACAACCTTCACAGACTTTCTTACTCTTTTTAATGGAAAAATATCTCCTACCTTCCATACTTCTAGCTCATTTACAGAATAACGAAATTAAATTTTCATTGATTCTGCTGATTCACACTTCAGCCATTTAATTTTTATGCAGTGGAATGGTTACCATCTGTAGCTCCTTTGCTCATAAAAGAAAATTAGGAACATCGTTTTGCTTACTTGGATTTTAGTGTCACCCTAAAATTAATTACATTCTATAACGAACTTAGACAGACTTGTACAGTATAGGCCTACCGTGAACCATTCCTGCAATATATGCATTTTCCTGGTCACAATTACTTATTGACCAGAAATATTATGCAAATGTGTCGAATAATTTTCATCACCCAAACATTCGACACAACGTAATCCATAGGCTACTTGCAGTCTTTGTCAGTATACATTTTCGCAGCCACAGGTTTTCCACTGGGGTTTACATGCTATTGGCCACTATTTCTTTTCCTTTTTCGTACTTCCTCCTGTAACTCATCATAGCTTTTCACACGCTTCCTAAATTTCACTTTAGTAGAGTTATTTTCTACTATTTCATCCGCCATGTTCTACATCTTGTCACGTGACAAGAAGCAGCAGCTTTCTTTGAACGTTTGGATATCTAAAAAGAACTGACGTTTGCTTGAGAGACTACTTTTGATGCCATAATTATTTCATAACGTAACGGATTTGGACCAAATAACGGTATCTGTTGAATACCTGACTCAGCAAGCAATCAACAGATGGGATGAGCTTCAAAGCTCTGAAAATGAACTTGACCCACTATAGCTCTCAGCCCGTCATATGATATGATATGATATGATATGATATATGATATGATATATGATGTGAGATATGATATGAAATGAAGAGTCCATTGCAAGAATGATGGATGTCATTTGGAATACATGTTTCAGGAGAAGCAATTGAAAGTCTGAAATGCTTAGTGCTCAAAGCTTAACTGTGATTTTCCGATCATTACTGGACAATGTCTATCAGTGTTAATGCCATGTAACTCTCTATGTACATTCTATATATCTTAAGATATGCATTGACAGTCTTGGTTCTTTTTCGACAAGAAAGTAACATCCATCATTCTTGCAGTGGACTCTATATGATATGATGTGATATGATATGATATGATATGATATGATATGATATGATATGATATGATATGATATGATATGATATGATATGATATGATATGATATAAGAGGCAGACAGACAGATAGATAGATATTTATTTGTCATCAACATTTATATTAGTTATGGTGTACCATAACTTATGCATACGGGTTTCAATGTATGATATGATATGATATGATATGATATGATATGATATGATATGATATGATATGATATGATATGATATGATATATGATATGATATGATATGATATGATATGATATGATATGATATAAGAGACAGACATACAGACAGACAGACAGACAGACAGATATTTATTTGTCATCAACATTTATATTAATTATGGTGTACCATAACTTATGTATACGGGTTATGGTGAAACCCGTATTACATATACCTACAATTAGCATGCAATCCCGACAGCCTGTTAAACAAATAACTCTTCTACTCTCGCTATTAACTTAACTCCAAACAGTCAATTTCTTCTTATTGATCTTAAATGTCTACCATCTGTTCGTTCCACACTTACGTTCCTTTCAGCATTCTAATCTTCCTAACTAAATTTATATATAATTCCGTCTTTCTACATTACATCTAACTCGTAACACTTCACACGGTTATACTCATTGGGATCTTTTTTCTACCTAATACACGTCATTATAATAATCTTATTAAAACTTGACATGAATATCTAGTGCACTTTAGTTTGATGATTCATTTTTTTAACCACAATCAACACTCAGAAAAAAACTATAGAAAATTAGAAATACTATCACTAAAATCATCTTTCATAAACTTCACTACATCACTTTCTAAGATTTACTTCTTTACAATAAACTTCAATCGGTAACTATATTTATTAACTAGCCACTTTTAATTTTCCAACATCTTTTTTCACTTTTATAACTTCCTAACTGATCTCTATATCTATGATCCCCTAAACACATTTTCATCACACTAAAACACGATTTACGAATACGATATTATGATATGATATGCTATGATATGATATATGATATGATATGATATGATATGATATGATATGATATGATATGATATGATATGATATGATATGATATAATTATGATATATGATATGATATATATGATATGATATATAAGACATATGATATGACATATGACATGATATGATATAGGCCTATGATATGATATGTGCTATGATATATATTAAATGATATAAATTATATTTATTCCACCAGTTTACATCGGTCGTGATGGCCCTTCACATTTCTGGATACAGTGCCATCACTCCCTTGGATACATATTCCGTTTACATTTTTTTTATCATCCTGCTATTACATTATAAATGATTCTCATCACTTTTCTACCACTTCTCTCACCCCTGTGTCACCTCCCTTATTTTTATGCTTACTCCCTCCCTTTCCCATTTATCCAATTTATTTTTACTAATCTCATTTAACTGAATACTCACTGCTCTCAATTCCTTATTAATTGTTCCCAACATTGTTTACATTGAGTTGAATTCTTCCATAGTTGTCCTCTTATTTACTCACTTGAATCACTAACGTTCACTGACTACTTATTCCAACTAATCTAATCTGTACATTTTCCGACGAACTAGTTTCTACACTTTCATTACATTTTCACTCCCACTCTCTATTGTATTTGGATGACTACATACTTATCATCACTCCCTGGCTGTTACTCGTATATTTCTCATCCTTTTTTACTATTATTCCCTTGTCTTACCGTCATTTCAGTCACCATCACCGTTTCCACTTTATCAGTTTTCTATGTTTTGTCACTCATGCACCAACCTCTTAAGTTACAACTTTTCTGTCCCTTACTTCTTCCCATTGACGTATGTCTATTCGGCGTCGCTAACGTTACTTCATTTTTTGCAGAATCTTGACTTCTTATCTCAGTTTCTTTTTCTTCTCTCGATTCCTTTTGTAATTGCTGACCCATATTTATTCATCCTGCTGGTTTCACTGAACTTTCTTTGCTGTCTTTCGTTTCTTCCCTGTCTAGGCCTACATGGTGCCGTCATCATTATTTTAGCAGCCTGTCGTATGATATGTAGGGTTAAGTTTAGTTTGTGGGTTACATACTCGTATATGCATAGAAAGATTAGGAGTTGAAAGTTGTATTGTTGAGAGAATCAGAAACTTATTCTTCAGGAATTTAAGTGCAGGAAACATAGATGATGATGGTTCATATTCATCATTTGTACCAGTTATTTAACGCTTGAGCGATAGTGGTTTCTTTAATTCCTTCCAGTGATTAGAGTGCAAGGTGGACTATTTGTTTTTTCCTCGGACCATCACAATTTCATTAAACACACTTAAGTGTTCCATTCCGTTTGTTTATATTTACATATGACGCGTCGGATGAGTTCTATAACTCACTGGAATGTTGCAATATGTCCAGGTTATCTGGTCGCACTCCATGCGTTTAATACTCCGTCTGGAAAGGGTTAGCACATCATCATAGCTGTTAGTGTTATTTTTAATAAAACGTGTGGAGCATTTGTGTCATTTCGACTTGAGTGAAAAACAGACTGCAGCGATAAACCAGTTGTTTTGGAATTATGCATATAGCTTTACATTCTTTTGTTTTTGTCGTCTTTGGTGGTCTGTGCAGTTATTAAAAGAACGAGTCAGTTCTGACAGTTGTTGTTGCAACACGTGTTCTGATTGCGGTGTTGCCGGCTCTGCTATAGAACCGACAAGCTGATTTAAATGTCTACAATGATATTTAATGTGCTGCTAATTCAAAAAGGAATGTTTTAATAGATATTTATGCAGAAAATTTTTCTGGCTAATGTGTAGTATTGTTCATGTAAGAAGCTTTTGTGTTCTTACGTAAATAGTGTAGGGACAATTTTATGGTGAACCGAAGAATGTTATTGTAATAAAACATAGAAATAATTTAATACAAGTTCCTTCAAATTACTCGAGGATCAATACGTAAATAAACAGATAACATACTACACAGTCCAGTCCCCTTCTAATCACACCAGTAGGAATTCAAATTATAAAATATTAACGAGTAAAGGCCGGTTCACAATAGACCGGAAACGGAAACGAGAACGGAAATATTGTTAAAATAATTAATGTATTTAAATTTCAGCGTTCACGATTAATATAATAATCCGTGGCGCTACAGCCCGTGAAGGGCCTAGGCCGACCAGCCGGCCGCTGGCGTCACGCCCACATGCCGAAGCAGAGGTGGACGATCATCCAACCAGAATGGAGGTATCGTGTGGTTAGCACGATGATCCCCCCAGCCCTTATAGCTGGCATTTGCAACCGGATTTCGCTACCTATTGTAGCTCCCCAAGTGCATCACGATGCTGGGTGGGCACCGGTCCCTTACACTGGCCGAAATTTCATGAGAAAATTTCTTCCCCCGTCAGGACTCGAACCAGCGCGCATTCCGTACCGCGAGTCCTAGGCAGGATGCCTTAGACCACGACGCCACGGCGCGGGACCAGCATTCACAATAAACTATTGTAAATGCTCATTTAAATACATTTATTTTAACATTTTTCCGTTCTCGTTCTCTTCGTTTCCATTCCCGGTTTATTGTGAATCAGCCTTAATTCTCACGCCTTTTCACAGGCCATGAAGATTAGTTCCATTCCTGTATTTTCTAATCTTTTTTGACGGGTAGCGGATGAATTATTCATGGTTGTCACCTTTCGCTTTTACAAGTAGCTTGTAATAAGACTAAATGGTGACAGACTGGTAGACTTAAATAATAATAAAATGTAGCACACTCAAATATAACAATAAATCTTACGGTACAACACTCACTCATATGAAACAAAGAAAGTCAAGCGCTATACAAAGTAATCAGAGATAACAAAACTAAGGTAACAAAATTTAAAAAAAATATATATATATATATATATATATATATATATAATGTGCGCCTGTTTACACGATTTAACAATAGTAGAAGAGTTCACCACAATTTGAAGGGGAGGGGTGCTGATACAGTACACTGACCCTGTAGAAACGCACATCAACATTTCCGTTAGTACTTTAAGGAGCAGATATGGGCCATGTCGGTATCTTCACCGCTCTGAAGTACTGAGGGAAATTCGTATCTCCTTCAGTTATTCTTAACATTGAGAAAGAAAAAAATGGAACTACCCGCATTTACATAAATATGAAGGTTAATTTTATCACCAGGTATAAACCTAAACATGGACTACTTAATTTCAAGGGTAAAAATGCGTTTCCTTTGGGAGCTATAAAAGCCCTAGCCCTATAGGTAGAATGAGGTAGTGATGTCGGCACCATCTCCAATCACCTTTTAACCCCGAGAAAATCCCAATATTGAATTTAACAAGAGGCTGAGTAGACCTCGGAGCCGTTCTGGAAGTTTGGCAACGAGAAAAATCCGTCGTCATTTGGCACCTTGCAGTTCGTAGCCGGTTGTTGTACCAAATGAGGCAGCCAGATGCGCATTTCATTAGGTGGCTTTAGATAAAATAATTATTCTGGAACATCCTGCTATCACTTACACTACATCGTCGGTTTAAAATAAAAAAACAATAAGTAAAAAATATTACTTCTGACAAAAATGCACATACAATGTACGAAATGTATGTGTATAAATAGAATTAGAACATGAAATACACATAAAGAGAAACAACTTACTAAAAATTAAAGATTGAGGATTCAGTTGTCAAGGACTGTCAAATACCTTTCTCTCAGAAGTAATAGTTTTGACTCAATGTGTTTTGATTGTAAATCGACGATATATAAAATTATTATAAACTATGATGTTACAGTACCATATTTTAATTAATTAGTTAAGCCAGTTTCAAGAAAGTGTGCTACAATAAGACGAAAAATGAATAGAGAAAATGAAAATTTATGACCCCCTGGGAATCGAACCCGAGCAGGCTGGTCTGGAGGCAGATGAGTTCCTTGGAATATTACTGTGTGTAATAATTGAAGACCTCCCCGGAGTAAGGTTGTAACCAACGAAACTATAATTTATTCATGTTCCAGGAGAAAGGAAAATGATTTCAGAGGCATATTTCATTAGACCTATATTTACTAGCAGAACAATTTGACTAACCAAAGATACAAATTTATACTGGTATTGAATGCAATAATTTATTGTTAAAAATGAGTGCTTCAAAATTACTGTTTAAACCTTTCACCTATTTCATTAATTTGATGTTACATCCTTTTTCCGGGGAGGTGAACAGACTAAATTTTACTAATAGCCTTTCTTTATTATTGCGTGTAATTTAGTTACATTAGTATGTATGTACTGCTCCACTAAGCACTACATGAGGGTAACTCCAATTTGAAATAAAAATAGATAATGTCGTACTCGTATAGCAATTCTGTGGAGTATTTTACACCTAATACTAGAGTTTTGTCGTCGCATCGAGGCTTTAAGTATTTTTATGCTCGACCATGCTGAAATGTAGTGATTATACACCTGGTAGCAGTCCTTTAATGCATGTCATTAAAGTACACCTACTCATTAAAGTACAGGTGTTCAGCCAATGACAACTCAGCTTACATGAAATAAATCATGATATATTCCGACTACTAGATGTTGACAACCGAGCAATATTACCTATAAATACATTTATTCGAATTATTGTAACAGCAGCGTTCCTTTTAAAATCTTAACAAAGATCTAATAATATAAATAGAAAATTACTAATTTCATCATCATTACAAATAAATAATAATTTAATAAAAAATTTTTCAGCCAATGACAAGTCAGCTTTGTACCGTTATAAAACCGCAAGTATCGATTATTCTCGGATATGCAATCGAAAGAGAATTACCGAAAAGTCACGGAGGCTGGAAATCCAATACTGTCGCAGAAGGTTATGTTCTGTTACTATAATAATTAGCGTTAATTGTAAATAATATTAAAATAAATTCAATTTGTCATCTCGTTTTTCAATGTCGAATTCAATAATCAAGGTTATATCAAGTTTAACGGGATTACATCAAGGTCAATGACATTATTGTTCCTCGGAAAAAATCAATACTTTCGCGTCTGCGCACATCTCACAATTCACGACCTAGAACAAGGTCACTTCCGATCTTGTCAGATACAAATAAAATGTATACATCTGAATAATTTCAAGTTAGAAATATGGTCGAGCATAAAAAGTCGTATGAAACTCGCCTATAATGGTAATTAAGAAGCTCGTATGAAAATTATGAAACTCGCTTGCGCTCGTTTCATAAACATCCATACTTGCTTCTTAATTACTATCATTATAGGCTCGTTGCATAATGTACTATTAATATGATGTACAACTAGAGGCACGTGTATTTGCATACTTGTTATAATAGCTTTTTGTACTCAGAACTAACTAGATTACAGTAACCCTCTTTGTGCTTAATAGGGTACAGAAGCACCACAGTCTAGTATATAGTCACGAAGCTCGAGTTGTGAGGGTGCTAGGAACAATAGACTGTGCCGTTACTATTTCTCATTGTCTGTAATGAGGCGATATTTGCGATCCTAGTGGTTAGCAACTATCTATGGATGCATATTTACTACGTATTGAGCTTCGTGACTGTATATACTTGACTGTGGCAGTGCAGTATGACAAAAATGTTGATTTTGTATGACATTCGTAATGGCTGTCACTAATGATAATCATATTTATGAATACGCACAGTGACAGAAAAATACGATACATACGAGAATACTGTAATCACAAGTGTAAACGTATGACGGAGTAGTCTTACATATTCTTTTAAATTTGGAACACCAACAGAATCAGTGAACTGTGACGGTCAGCGTTCCACAAAAAACAGCCTTCAGAAAATACGTGTACAAACAAGGAGCAACTCAAACACACCGAGGGCTGATTCTACGTAGAAACGTTTTTATGCCAAAGTATATATTTACAGCGCTGGGGTCTTCGGGTAAATACAGACATTAAGGTACATTTGAAAAGAGTCTAAACTATGAATTACAGGTCTACGATAGAGAGAAAATTGAACCTTACTTTGAGAGTCTTTTTACTAAACTGTTTCTGAGTAAACCACTAGTGACTCAGCCCCTTCTATCCATGACAATTGGTGTCATAATTTCTAAATGTAAGGGCGGCATTTTTCTGCAGAACTCTAATAGCTATCTAACGACTAATTCTTGCTTTCTTAATCAGATTTAACATATCTCAGAACTCGACATATATTACTGATGCTCAGTTTTGTGAAACAGTATGAAGATTGAACGACTAGATTAGATTAGAAAATAAAGGAGAAAAGGGTCAATAACTGACCTTAAGCACCCCAAACATTTAAAGGTGTATTGTGTGATGCTGCAGTAATTTGCTCAACAATCTAATATCATCCTGTGATTGAGGTTATGGTTCATACACAGAGTGATTCACGAGGATTTGTCGCATTGGAGCGTATTTCCGAAGATATTGTGAGCAAAAAATGTCAAATAAACATTTGTCCTAATTTCGATATTTTCAGAATTACACTAATTTGAAGTTGTTTGTAAAATACCATTTTTCTTGAGTTTTAAGGGTAAAAGATAAGGAATGAACTATTCAGCAGTATTATTTCTTAAATTAGCTAGTATTCTGAAGCTAAAAATGTGTTCTGAATTCCATAGTTACTTCGTACAGAATTCTTTTTAGATTTTTAACTACAAAATTACATTTTCTTACGCATTTATCACAACAATTGCTACAAATCACACCACTCTTGTAAATTCTTTAAGATTGTACATTAGGATGCATAATTAAACTGTAAATAGTCCAGTTCCTAAAGTCGTATGATTTGTAACAATTTTTTTGATAAGTGCGTAAGAATGATGCGATTTTAGTTAAAAATTGAAAAATAAAATCTGTGAAAAACAATTAACAACAGATTTTTAGCTTCAGAACACTAGCCAGTTAAATAAATTACACTTCTGAATATTTTATTCTCTATTTGTAGTATGTTCTATGAAGAGGTATACTTAACGCGCCACAGATAAGTGATCTGGTCGACAGATAAGTGATCTTATGTTCCCTCTACTGGCCTAGCCTCATGCACTGCGTCATAGATGTATGACAGTGGCACAATGTCCACACATGTGCAGAGGTGCACTCGTTATGAGTGACTAAGTGGCCGGGATTCGACGGAGTAAGCGCCGTCTTAAATCACAAAGTGATTATTTTTCGCATAGCATATATTATTACGATGTACCGAAGTACATATGAAGGGCTCAGAGCCAAAGGCGACCAACCCACAATTTTTTATTGTTCATTATTAAGCATTTTTTCAAAACTATACATTGGTGTTATAGATTCATGGTATTTTTTGTGTTCATTCAATGTAGACCATTTAAAATAAATTGTGAAACCAATCATATTTGTAAGAATCCTCTTAATATCAACTCTTATTTACTCATTTTGTAATTGAGGATTAGTCACCTTTGGCTCTGAGCCCTTCATATGATATATGATATATGAAGGGTACACGGGAAAAACGAACAATGTCACATTTCCATTAAAGGTGAGATAGTGATCTATTTCAGTACATTACTGCAAAATTTATTGATGTTTCTACTTGAAATGAAGGAAATGCTGAGTGTATCCGTGGTTTTAATTCTCCTTTACCACTTTTGGTAAAAATAACACTAAAGTTTGTAGTAATACAGTGAATTAGATAACGACATCACCCTTATCAGCATTGTGACATTGTTAGTTTTTCCCGTGTGCCCTTCATATGATATTGGGTACCAACCCTGCATTTGTCTTTACCACTGAAAATATATAGTATAATAGATTAAGAGACCTACGAAAAAAAAAAAATCTTCAATCAGGTTGGCCGGCTCCGGGGTTTCAACCCGGGTATGTGGACTTGTTTAGTAGTATGTAATATTCTTTATTAAAGTAATTACTTTAAATTAAAATAATCATTATTCAAGTTTATTTTATGTGAATTGGATATAACATTTTATACCAGAATGTAAATGATGTTTACTAAAGGGAGAATAACTTGTCTATTACAAGTTCCACTTCCAACTCGTCGGTAAATGAACCTAGGTCTCAAACGCGGAAAGACAGGGTTCTAGCTGTTCAGTTAACGGTACGGCTGTATGCACAATAATCTTGTTAACTTACTTTGCATTCACAGAATGTGCCGTAAGGGCGGCACTGCAAATTATTACGGATAAACTCCAGTAATAAGAGATACTTGCACGCAGTGTGTGTGGAGTTTTGTGCATTCTAATGCGTCAGGCTGTTACACAACTGCAGTTTATGCGAGCTGGCAGCTGACAGTCCCTCATCACATATTTCACGTAATCCTGTGCCGAGATCACTTGATCTAGAATACCAACACATGTCTTTGCATACAATGCACACTCCACGAGCCAATATGTTACGCATTCAGATCTTGCAGTGACTTCCCACATACTCGTAACAATCTGACCATGATAACGTACTTGACTTCATCTATCTCTCTTTTACTGAAAGCAGAAATAGCCTATTCTTCTACTGTACTTATTCATTTAAATTCATGCCATTGTGACTTTATATCTATAAAGGCACTTCCATTTGTAAGTAGTGTATTATGATTTTTCATAAGTTATTTGTAATATTACCACTGTTTGAAGTTCTGGCTGATACATCTACTATCAGCAGGCTTCGGTCCTGGGCACAGAAACGCATGAAGTTCAGAAAGCACGGACAATAATGTAGTGTTAGTCGAGTGGAGTGGGAGATGGAGCGCGCCGTTACTTCGTGTCTTAACATGTAAACAGTCCGTCATAGTACGACACAATATATATATTTCATCTATTATCAGCAGGTTTCGGTCCTGGGCACAGAAACGCATGAAGTTCAGAAAGCACGGCCAATAATGTAGTGTTAGTCGAGTGGAGTGGGAGATGGAGCGCGCCGTTACTTCGTGTGTCAATATGTAAACAGTCCGTCATAGTACGACACAATATATATATATATATATATATATATATATATATATATATATATATTTCATCTACTATCAGCAGGCTTCGGTCCTGGGCACAGAAACGCATGAAGTTCAGAACGCACGGACGATAATGTTTTTTGATTTATTTATTATTTTTATTGGGTTATTTTACGACGCTGTATCAACATTGCAGGTTATTTAGCGTCTGAATGAAATGAAGGTGATAATGCCGGTGAAATGAGTCCGGGGTCCAGCACCGAAAGTTACCCAGCATTTGCTCGTACGATAATGTAGTGTTATTCGAGTGGAGTGGGAGATCGAGCGCGCCGTTACTTCGTGTGTCAATATGTAAATGTAAACAGTCCGTCATAGTACGACACAATATATATATATATATATATATATATATATATATATATATATATATATATATATATATTTCATCTACTATCAGCAGGCTTCGGTCCTGGGCACAGAAACGCATGAAGTTCAGAACGCACGGACGATAATGTTTTTTGATTTATTTATTATTTTTATTGGGTTATTTTACGACGCTGTATCAACATTGCAGGTTATTTAGCGTCTGAATGAAATGAAGGTGATAATGCCGGTGAAATGAGTCCGGGGTCCAGCACCGAAAGTTACCCAGCATTTGCTCGTACGATAATGTAGTGTTATTCGAGTGGAGTGGGAGATCGAGCGCGCCGTTACTTCGTGTGTCAATATGTAAATGTAAACAGTCCGTCATAGTACGACACAATATATATATATATATATATATATATATATATATATATATATATTTCATCTACTATCAGCAGGCTTCGGTCCTGGGCACAGAAACGCATGAAGTTCAGAGCGCACGGACGATAATGTAGTGTTAGTCGAGTGGAGTGGGAGATGGAGCGTACCGTTACTTCGTGTCTCAACATGTAAAAAGTCCGTCATATTACGATACAAAATATATTTCACCCAGTACAGATGCAGTATATACAGTAAAATCCTAGTGTAGACAATACATGTGTACCATTAAAGTATTAACGTGAGTTGTAACCTTCAATCAGGTGTCCCTACGCCGAAGCCTGTTACACGTACCGCAGCCAAGCAGCAATACACACAACGGTAAGGCACATTACTGTGGTGTTGCAGTCACGCCTTCACACGAGTCATGACGTCATTTATACTATGTGTACTCTAAACCTCATACTGGTTACTCTGTGTCCCTAGGCCGAAGCCTGTTAATAACTTATGGATACTGATTGTTTATTGAGACTTACTACATTCCTATAGTTGGCATATTAAATAAAACATAAATAATAATAAAATCGGAGCTTTTATTTCGGGACACGTTGTATTTGAGTAAACATAGTCCATCATCAACAAGATATTTTCGAAACGCGTACTTCTAGTCTTCCGTTCTCCCAATTTCCTTCCCATAGTTGTCATTTACTCAAATGTTCTAAAGCAATATAACTTGCATATATTACAGCAGTTTTATACTTCGGTTTCGTTGTCGTTTAACCTCGTCTGATACAAACATTACATACTAATTCTTGTTTAGGAGGGAACGATTCTATGGACACACACACGAGATTGACACATACATGGGCGTCCCCTAGCCTGGGGTCGGCAGAGCGTAGAAGTCAATATAAAAACACTCACAGAACAGAACATCAACGAACATTTGTCTATGCCCGAAACGGGATTTGAACCCAAGAATCTTCGGACCGCGCTCTCTAAGAGGAGATCACCCATAAACAGCGTAGCCACCCGACCTGCCTATTGCATCAGTTACAGGATATATTCGTAATGACGGGCAAGCTATAATTTAAACAAGGGGAATAAATTATGCATGAAATGTCCGTTAGAATATGTTCCATTACTTGGGATGTTTTAAGGAAGTCCGTGAACTTCTACGAGGAGATTCCCTTTATAGGCTTCCTCCATGCGCAAAGTTGCCAAGTCGTAAGAGCAAAGTAGTGGTGCTGCAATTTTACGATTCTGACAGTTACATCAAAACCCTGGCTAATCCTCCTGCAGACACAATAGTACGACTTCTACATAAATTATATTACATTTTATAGCGAGCTCATTTAAGAACAACTATCTTAAATGCAAGTACATGTTTGCCCTAATAGCGCCTGACTCTGGGGACGATATGTGACAGGAATGCACAACGGCCAATTGACGTGCGCGAAGCTTCAGACAGAGCCACGTTCATTACGTGGCTGCTTCCTTACTTTGTCTAAGGAGGAATGTGTAGAACTTGCCGCATTTTAAGGGGAAACTTGCTCTACCACGACAGTACCACAAGATATACTTTCAGAAATCAAAGGGCACCAAAAAATGCGAATTATTTTACACATTAATATGAAAATAATTGATAGGCCTATATCACTATAATTGAAGACTGTGATTACAAAACTAGCTCAGTCCAGTTGGCCATTTTTCATTCATTTATTCATGTGTTCTGCCCAAGGACAGGTCTTTTACTGCAAATCCAGCTTTCTCCAATCTTTCCTAGTTTCTGCCTTCCTCTTGATTTATACATAGCCTATACCGTAAAATGGGGTAACTTTGCACCATTTTCTAGTTAAAAATTTGTTTTCAGTCTGTATGTAATCTTTAAATGTCTAATTTTGAGATAGGCATTTATTTTATACGTTATAGGGGCATGCGGGAATGTATTTAGCCAGTCATATCTTTGAAAATAAATGTCTTTTGAAATTTATAACCTGTCAAAAATTGGTGCAAAGTTAGCCATAGTTGGGGGTTACTTTGCACCGCCAGAGTTTTAAGAGGGGTGGTGCAAAGTTTGCCACTGCTGGTGTTAATTGCACCATACACTTAAACAATGAAATATACTGTATCAGGAACAGAAAAAGTGGAAACACAGATTCAAAAACTGCTATAAATAGTAACAAGGATAAAACTTTTTTGAAAAACTAGTGGTCACATTTTTCTAAAATGCTGTTTCAAAAATATTTTCAGTTCTTTCGAATGACAAGTCGAGAAAAACAGCATGTGAATAAGTGTATATTATTTTGTATCAAGTTCTGGAATGGAATATAAGCAAACCTTTTCTTGATACTTTCTTGGGTGGTTTTAGTATCTCAATTACATCCTCCCATTCAGGCCATTTGCATTTGTATCCTTCTCAGCATTTTCCTTTGGTATATTAGGAGATTGTTACCAAGTTTGGCAGTGAGAGACCACATATGACTTTAATATGTAATAAAAAGAAAGACAAATTCAAGTAATTTAACTGTAATACAAAGTGTGAATTATAGTAAGCGTTTTTAAACTTCATAGAAGGTCCTCAAATCAAAATAATGCAATTGAAATTTTAAAAAAATCTTAGTTTGTGTTATTGTGCAAAGTAATTCCAATTTAGCCTCAAATTCACCTTGATTAGAAAATTATTCTGTAATACCATTTGCCGACAAAACAGCTGTACAAACAAAACTAGAAATTCTAAATGCATGAATAAGGAACAGATACAAATCAATAGTTGACGGATGGTAAGTTAGAGGCTGCGATGTTCAAGAAACACGACAAAGGTGTACAAAATCGACAACTTCAACAAGTGAGTAGTAACCAACTGGATACCTCAGTGTTCGAGAAACCGGGCATAAGTGTTGGGTTAAGACAGGCATGTCAGAAATCAGACTCTGAATGCGCAGTTATGTGCGCGGATCGCCGATCTGTGCGGACTGCATCATTCAAGGGTTGCTCTTACCAGTTCGTAGCTGGAGAGGTGTACAATAATCTATTCTGCGCTTCTAGGGTTGGATTAAATAGGCATATAGACATTACAAATACACTTAGCAGAAGGAAAAAAAACACGGTTATTATCAGTGTCTCTACTTGACAATAGTACAAGAAACTTTAGGCTTACTCAGTTATACTTCACAAAATAGTGGTTTGTAAAGCATAATTTATTAAAATGATTTTTATATAGTATTTGAAGAAAAAGAATATTGCAGTAATTTCGAAACAACAAAAAACGAACATAGTATTTCATACGTACGTAGTAGGTACTAATTATTTTAAATAATAGACCCTATTCTTTCATTGTTCGTCAAGCATTATTATTTATTGGGACCAGTGGTACACAAATGTTAAAGAAAATATACTCCCAATTAATTACAAGCAGTAGGACAGTGTGACGTTTTTTCACTAAAATAATTTCCTTGCTGTATGTCAATATAAATTAATATTAATATTAATATTAATAAATAATATAAATCAAGCTTAGAATTTAAATTTACATATAGTTTATTTAGAAAACGTTGAGAGTAGTATCGACAAGTTGGAAGCGTTACTGAAAGAAAATAAGTGTAGTTCACAAGCTGTGAAGCGACGATATTCTATTTACGTCAGGTTTAAAGATTCATTAATGTAAGCATAATATAGTGAAGTGAGACGGAAAATTTGCCATTATATATTTTTCCAGAAAATTTTTTCGCCTTGCAAATAGTTGCTTACAACCTCAAAAGCCTTAATGTATTCCTCACAATATTCTCATCACTTACCAGCTTATGAAATGAAAGTCGTAAGTCGTAATCTTTGATGGCTGTGTTAGTACAGACTCTAAAACAACGCCAATGTCAAGTTCGTTTTGCCGTGAGAGTACTGATTAACTTTACTAATCTGATCTAAACTGTCACAACACTTACCTCGACATGGGCTGATCAAAACCTTTGATTTTAAAATAATTATTCTTGCTGAGGAAAACATTATAGCAATTATGTTATATGACTCATAATTTCTCTTCTTCGTTATCTGTGAACTCCTCACTTTATTTATCATAACTCATTCACAGACAGCCAAATCAGCACCCGTACTGAAACTGAGTTACTGAAAGAAAAGCTGATATGCTGTTGCAGGTCTGTATAGCCCTGTCGCGTTCCCCTCCAAGGCGATTCACTCCCTCCAGGTAGGGGAATAGAAAGTGCACATCGCACAGAGACTACTGCACAATGTGCAGGGTTTTGACATCCCTGGGTTAAGACTATGCGAAAGATATTTTGAAGTGACAGATATGTATTAAAAAAAACTTTTACAATGGAAATATTTTAGACAAAGGTATCTGAAACTAGAATATATATATAATATATATTTCAACAAATAATTAAAGAATAGAAACAATTTTAGTGAATTTGATGTCCATACGCTTATTAGTCCTATGAAACGATATGACGTGACATTATTTTATAAATCGCAGTGTGAAAAACATTTGCCTACCTCAGAGCATTTCAAACTGCTTTTGTGCATAAATAGCTACATACGCAGTATATGAACCTAAGATTATGACAGGTAGGACATAAAATCGAATGAAACTAATCCGGCATCTGCAGAAACGTGCCCCACCACCCACGCAGACATAAAATGCGTAACATTAAAGTTTGATGGCAGACCCAATCTCAACATACGGGACAGAGAACTGGATTCCCGACAGAAGAGAAAGACGCAAAATCGAGTATGCAGAAATCTGAATTTTACGATCTGCTGCTGAATGTTTCCTCACTGATCAGCCAAAAAATACAGATATAAGAGCACAAATAAATGTTTTTAAACTAACTGGAAAAAACTACAGACTCGATTACCTACTTAAAGTATTCATAAGTGGTTACAAAGACAACTGGAGTAAAAATGAAACACTTAAAAATAATTGATATCAACATATATTGAAGATAGAAGATCACGTTTCCCAAAACTTATATTGGATTGGAGACCAAAGGATTAATACAGGATGTTTCCGGGCTAGTGTTAGAAACTTTCAGGGATGATGTGGAAGGGTACATGTATCAATTTGAGATGAGGAACCCTGGTCCGGAAATGACCGAGTCGAAAGTTACAAAATAGTTGTGTGGAAATAAAATAATTTTATTCCTCTGTACACTTTATTTAAGTGTATTTATCTGTACATCTTACACATACTGTATTAATCTGACGTTGTTTACGTTGTCTACTTACAGTATTCCATTCAGTGCTCTGTCTGAGGGGTGGGGACAGGAAACTACACTAAAGCAATGCAGATAGCGTAATGTGTAACGGACATGGTCGGTCCTGATATGCACATCTGTAGACAGCAGTGTATGTGTACAAGCTGCAGTGTCTAGTCGATCAGTCCTAGTGAAATGGAGGAGTACACGAGAGCGGAATATGCAGACCTGATTTTCGAATACGGATGAGCCAATGGGAACAGTAGACAAGCTCACAGATTGTGTCAGGTACAAGTACCCACGTAGGAGACATCCGGCCCATACCATCTTTCCACGACTGTTCCAAAGGTTAAGGGAAAGAGGGCACGTGGTGCCAAATTACAATTTCATTTCCACACAACTATTTTTGCTTATAACTTTAGACTCAGTCATTTCCGGACAGGGTTCCTTATCTCAAATTTATACATGTGCCCTTCGCCATCATCCCTGAAAGTTTGTAACACCAGCCCAGAAACACTCTGTAGATGTGGATCGACTCCGTAGCAGAGAGAAAGAAAACTTTGATGTCGGAACGGGCCAAAGAGCCTAATCCTTATAGTACAAGAAGAAGAAGAAGAAGTAGTTTGGTGGAGTCATTGGGTTTAAAGTTTTGTGGTTTCATTTTCATGTAGATCGGAGCCAAAAAGCACTTGAGTTCTGGTTGTCTGTATGTCGTGGTACAAAATGAAGACTAGGTATTCTAAATAGTAGAAATGAATCATGAACTGTAGATTTCATGCTACCGGCACGTTAATACTTTAACAATGATGCGTCAGCAATGAAATAAATTATGTATTTTATATTAGCATTCAGTACATGAATAAATGACTGAAAATATCAAAATAAATTCCTTTCAAATTATGCAATAGGGACGTGGGTCTTTTCTGACCACTTATTATTTTCTTAGTCTGAGCATGAATTTGTTTTCTAATCATCGCGTACAAATTGTTTTTATATTTTTATTTTCAGGTAATGTTAATATGAGAAAAACAAATAGTAATGAACATGAGTTTAGAATAGTGATACCGCTTTCACAATTGTACCGTTTAGAAGAATAATGTAATATAATATTATGATGAATCGTATGTCATTCATGTCAGGATAACAGTCATAACAGAACAAATTAGTCTACAAGTATGGGGCGGATTTTAGCATATTTGCATGTTTTATTTCTTAGTTGAAAATTATATGCTATTATATAAATACATTAAATATGGGAAATGCGTGTTATTATTCGGTTGAGAAGCTCTTATCATCCAGTCTGCTGTCCAAAAATCTGAAAGTTAGAATTTATAAAACAGTTATATTACCGGTTCTTCTGTATGGTTGTGAAACTTGGACTCTCACTCTGAGAGAGGAACATAGGTTAAGGGTGTTTGAGAATAAGGTGCTTAGGAAAATATTTGGGGCTAAGCGGGATGAATCTACAGGAGAATGGAGAAGGTTACACAACACAGAACTGCACGCATTGTATTCTTCACCTAACATAATTAGGAACTTAAAATCCAGACGTTTGAGATAGGCAGGGCATGTAGCACGTATGGGCGAATCCAGAAATGCATATAGAGTGTTAGTTGGGAGACCGGAGGGAAAAAGACCTTTAGGGAGGCCGAGACGTAGATGGGAGGATAATATTAAAATGGATTTGAGGGAGGTGGGTATGATGATAGAGACTGGATTAATCTTGCACAGGATAGGGACCGATGGCGGGCTTATGTGAGAGCGGCAATGAACCTCCGGGTTCCTTAAAAGCCATTTGTAAGTAAGTAAGTAAGTATATAAATACATTTCAAGTTATTTGCAACCAAAGGGGCCACCGGCGTAGCTCGGTCGGTTAAGGCCTGCCGATCCGGAGTTGCGCTCGGGCGCGGGTTCGGTTCCCGCTTGGACTGATTACCTAGTTGGGCTTTTTCCGAGGTTTTACCCAACCGTAAGGCAAATGTCAGGCACTCTATGGCGAATCCTTGGCCTCATCTCGCTATAACCAATCCCATCGACGCTAAATAACCTCGTAGTTGATACAGCGTCGTTAAATAACCAAGTAAAAACACAACCAAAGGTCAAGATTTTATAGTGCACACACACACACATATAAAGATATATTTAAGGGGTTAATGCATATTTCAGCTTTTAGCGCATATAAAAAACTTGTTTAGTTATTTTTTCAGCAATGTGGTGCTTCAACCAATATTAAGAATACACGGAAAATCGGAAAGATTGAATACAGAAGAAACTGAGACATTGAAAAACATTACAGGATTTATATTTTATTTATTGCAATCTGACAACATACAAACAGTGCAATGTTGTCGGTGAATCATTTAGGACAAATTCATGGTAATCAACAAAGCATTCAACTAATTAAGTGCATTGTTGACTGTGCAAATTTGCAATATTGGGATGTTATGATGGATAAAAGTTGTAATTAAAAGAACAAATACTCAAAACAAGAAGCCACCTTATTATCTACTCCTCACGTGCATAAGATTTTGTCACTAGAGAGCTGCAATATGACTGGAACAGAATTTACAGAAAGAGTTCATAGGCTTCTTTGCACTCGCTACAGTCGAATTTCGCCGGTTACCAGACATGAAGTTCAGGATTATAATGTCCATAAGTCAAAATTTCCATGCAATAAGGTCCACGTTGAAAATGTCCATGTTAAATCGTCCAGAGTCAAAATGTCCATAGTTCTATAATGTCCACTTCACTCTGATGTCCAGAGCCATAATGTCCATAGCTCTATAATGTACAATATATCCATTGTTCAAGGTAGTTATAGTAATCTATGTAAACATTTTCAAGTACAGAACTAACCAGAACTGAAATTTTTGAAAATGGAACGAAATTCTCAGTTATGCCACCATAGAAGGGTATGCCACTACTTTCTTTTCGTGGGTACCTGTACCAACATCATGACTTTAATAGGGATAGGACAAAAATATATTGGCGATGCAGGGAAAGAAAATTTGTAATGCTACAATGATAACAGCAACCTGGATAACATTCGGGTTTTGGGGGATGACACAGATAAGCATTTACATAGTGTCGATGAAGCAGGTAAAGTGCATCTTGAACCGTGTTAAGGCAAGAGAAGAGCGTCGGCTGTACATCATCCATCCATTTGGCGATTTATACAGTGCCTAAAGCGCGAAGGAAATTAAATTTAGAGACAAATATTGCAAGAATGAGCGGGGCATACACACATTAAAGAGCCGGTGAATAAAACGTATTTGACTAATCAAAGACAGATTCTCCAGAATGTGAGAAACTACAACAGGTACAAAGAAAATGGAGAAATTCTAATATAGCTACTTTAAAAGTATTGGTTACCATCTTAAAAATGGGGTTACGCAGTAGTGTCAGAGTTGTAAGCTCCAAAACCGGTTGTGGAGCTAGATCGGAGCGTGAACTTGCTTATGTCTGTGGAAACACCGGAGCACGCAAGTAGTCTAGTGGAGCGCTCCGCTCCGTTTAGTCTCTGACAACGCTGGGCTACGGTTCCCGATGATTAATTACATATTTGTACGAGTTATGATATAAAATTTATTTTGTTCTATTCAAGCAGAATTTCCCTTTGAACTTGGACATTATGGATGTTTGACACTGTGGACATATTCACCTTATGAACATTTTATCATATGGGCCTTCTGTCGTATGGACATTTAGTAGATGGACATTTTCACCGTATGGATATTTTGACAATGTGGACGTTTTGACCTTATGGAGATTTTATCACAGTATACTATATACAGTCGCGAAGCTCAATATGTAGTAAAAATGCAAACATGGGTAGTTGCCCACCACTAGGATCGCTACTATCGCCTCATCATCGCAGATCTCTCTCCTAGCAGACGTCAAAATATGTTACACTTTCCTTGTCGTGTTCTTTTGGAAAAATTAACACCTTCCTTCCATTATTGAAATATTAAATGCATAAAGTTAATTTATTATTTTAATGAAGTATATTAAATTCCACCATAAACTCGAAGATACCTGCAAGAAATAAGTAATATAATTTTTGTTTGTGCAAAACGAACTGAAATTTACTATAATAGCCTCACTCATTCAAGATTATAGCGATAATTAACTATGAAATCAATAAATATTAATTTGCATTTCCCTTTACAACAATAATAATGGAAATATGAATTAATGGAGTAACTTATGTGTACCGGTACTTGTAGTGTAGGCTTACGTAGTTAACAAAGTGGGTTGAGTTTAAGCAATAATAATCACACCAGAATTGGAAATAAAACGTGATCAATAAATATTATTGTAACAGACTTTTTCTACGTCTCTAGTAAAGCAACAAATAAAAATAACAACAAAATTAACAGCTATAATTAAAAACACATCCTTTGAAAAAAATAGGCCTAAGCAATAATAATCCCACCAGAATTGAAAATAAAACGTGATCAATAAATTTCATTAAAACAAACTTAATTTTTCTACGTCTTTAGTAACATATCACATAAAAATAATAACAAAATTAATAGCTACAATTAAAAATATATCCTCTGAAAAAAAAAAAAAGTAGACCTAACCTTTATTTCTCTGGAAATTTAGCAGCCTAAGTGACAGAACTTTAACCGGTATCTAATGTTCTTTCGGTTAGACTGAAACATTTCATTGTGAAATTTAAGGATATAATGTATTCTAACAGTCACAAAGAACTTCAAAATTAAGAGTTTTGTTTCTGCTCAGCATTCTTGTGGAAACCCAGGAACCTTTCGGAAATCGGACAAAGGATAACTCTGGCCTCTTTCTCTTACTGTTGCTAGAATTTATAGTACTACAAACGTCTCCTCCTTGTCCCATATTATTATTCCAAATATTATATTTTAGCCATTAACATTTTCATTACAACCAATAACGAATATTTCACAAGCATCAATGTGAAATACGCAACGAGCTAGCACTCGATAGAAATACGACACAGTCCAAAGTCGACCATGGACAGTCTATTGTTTCTAGTTGCTAACCGCTTGGAGCGCTTTATCACGAGATTTGCAAAAAAAACACCTCAAGCTTCGCGATTGTATATAGTAGACTGTGATTTTATCATATGGACGTTCTGCAGTATGGACTATATATGGTGGAATGATTTCGCCACCTGTTAACAATAATATAGGCACGATAATGCAATTTTCTGTTTTTTACTTGTCAACGTAGTAAATCAGAATATTTCATTTTATTATAGTGACAGGTCTTAATAACTTCGGCAGTGTGTAGAGTGCACTGTATTTTAGAACAGCCTTAGCTGCAAGAAAATTATTAATTTTGAATTAGTTTTATCGACAACGCCTAAAGAAAAAGCAGTGGGTTGGAGGTCATGCAACTTCAGCAACTGATGGTGTCTCAAAATTCTTATGTATGACAGAAAAACAATCAATAGTAGTAAATTTATATATTTTTTTTTTCAATTTCGAGAGTGCATATTTTATTACTTTTTGTGTATTTATCATGGTTTTTAAGTCCTTATGTGCAGCATATTTTGCGGTTTTAGTCATTAATCAGTCACCTGATTACACTGAACAACAAGAATTTTGCTCCGACTTAAAACAATGTGTCCCTTATGGTTTGATGTGCGCTGAATTCGAAAATATCTCTCTTCTTCGTATCACGTAAGGTTTTTAAGATATACTATGATTTCACTTTTCGATAAGCGCTCCCCCAGGAAACTGGCGCTGGTTGGGGGTATAAACCAAAACAAAAGCTATTGTATGTTACGAGTTTATGACTTATTTACGGTTTATTATGGTTGTTGGCATGTTATTTTGTTCTGATAAATAAACAGATACTGGTCCCTTCTATTAAGTAAATTTCATAACATTTCAAAGTGATGTCTATGCAATGAACAAACAAGGGTGTGGTTTTCAGTATTTAAAGGAAAAGTTTACTAGTTAGAGTGAAGGAAAATTAAAAGAGGACATTTTCATCGGTCTACAAATTCACAAAGTTATGGCTGACCCTTTGTTTGAGGAAAAACGTTCCGTTACAGAAATAATGGCGCGCTTTCAAAGACGTTTGCTCAAATTTTCTTGGAAATTCTAGGGCACAGAACTACATAGAACTTGATGTGGAAATCGCGTTAAGTGCATATGACAAAATGGAGTGAAATATGTCTCTCATAATACAGTTTTTACGTTATCATTTGGATATCTTTCCTCCTAACTTTGGAGCGGTAAACGACGAGCGTGGGGAAAGATTTCATCAAGATTTATCTGAAATTGAAAGGCGATATAAAAGAAGATTATCATCCAGCATGCTTGCAGATTATTGTTGGTTCCTTGTAAAATACAGTTCCGGATCTGGTTATAAACAGAAGTCATCCAGAAAATTATTTTAAATTAAGTTCAAATTCCGAGATTGTTTCTAATAATACGCATGAAATATTTTATTGTTGTTATGTTTTAAACTATGTTACATAATTTTTGTATCCAGTACACATTTTTTTAAGTATTATGAGGAATTTTGAACTCCTAGTGCGTTGTAATTTTATCAGTAGCAGCGAAAAATTAAAAGCAAATAAGTTTTGTCATAAAAAATTCAATTCATTTTCCCCGGAAAATAGTACGTGATGGGGCAATTAGAATTTTAAATTCAGATTTAGGGTACACATATTAGTAATATTCACCTATTTATGTTTCGGAGCAAGACAAAAAGTACAAATTTGTTGTTCAGTGTTATAATTTACTATTTTTATGAAATATAGACTGAAGTTTTACATTCATATTTCAAATCACAACCAAAGCAGCTCTTCTTGTTCGGTCAATTAGGTCTGCAGTCTTAGTCTATATATCACATGGATGCCCATTTTTATATTAAGAAGTTATGACATATGTTTAAAGAAGTATTGTAACGGTAACTTTATTCCAAAATAATATATTACTGTAACATTTATGAAATCATATCTGAAACTGTATTTTTTATAAAATCACTCCATTACATTGTCAGGACATAATATGTTTTAAGCAATAATAGTAAAATTCATTGAAAGTATCATATTCCAAATGGAGGTGAAATTTTTCGCATCGAACAATAGTTTATTCAAACAAACCCTGAAGGCTTGAATCATTATTATCAAGCTTGCTGATAAATTGTAATTATTTTCCCACACATTAATTAATGTTAGTGAAACTGTGGAGTAGTGTGAGGCACCACTACCCAACGTTATGCAGCTGGAACCAGGACAATTTCCTTTTATTAAACAAGGTAATGGAACATTATTTAAAAGTAATATCTAGAAATATCAAGCCCGTTATTTTAACGAAGAGGAAAACTCTTTTGAGTGGAATATATATGACGGCTGTGAAATTAGGTAAAATTGCAGTTGGAGATATCGACGAAAAAAAAAAAATCCTCATTTCCTTATTTTGTTAAATAGGTATTAGTAACACTTGTTACGAAACTCGATAGACATGCATGGACGTAAGCAATAACGTCAGCAGATATCGCTAATTAGATTTCTTCAGGTTATAGCTGGGAGAAAAGTGGTCGTGAGGAGAGCAAGACAAGAAACCATTAAAGAAATGGAAGAAAACATGCACAGGATGATGTAACAGGTTTGAAAGATTTAAATATGTAAAATTATTCTTGTAGTTTAAATAATACAGTCACAATCCAGTTTAGTCATTTAACCCACATCAATTTATAGAATTGTGACTATGACGATTTGAGACTATATTTACACATAGCAAAACATAGCCAGAATGCCGGTTCGTACTTGTAATGACTAAAAAAATTAGCATAATTGAACTATAGCACAAGTTACGGAGACTTTTGTCCATTTCAGGGTTTTCTTTATTTTATGAAAATTCATTTTACAAACATTTATAACTTCAAAGCTTGAATATTATGAAATACAGAGATTAACAAAGGAACTACCGTTACATAATAAACAAAGATATGTGCCCATGTGTTGTAAAAAAGTCAGCTCTATAGCTTCAGCATATTTCGAGAAAATAATTTAATGTTCTGATGATAGGAAGTTGCGCACCAATATCCCTTTAACAGCATAGTGCAATAAGGGTTTTTGTTATGTAATATTAGTTACTTTTATAAGGCTAAAGGTAGCATCAATATCAATTCCAACTTACCATGTAATACTTAATCTCTTTCTTTGGGATATCACTTTCTTTATGAATGATGTGTTTCATTCACTTAATATAATATAGTTTAACTACTATGAAATTTATACGAATATTCCTTTTTAACTCTTTATTATGTTATTAACTGCAATATTAAGAAACTGGTGTTAGTACTTTGTTTTACAGACAATATATATATATATATATATATATATATATATATATATATAATATCAAACAGCAAATAGCCATATAAAAATAACGACATAAAATTTCACGTTCCGTTTGAAGTTTGTGCATCACTGTTTTCTTAATCCAACAGGCTCCTTATTCATATACATAATCCTTGCTTCTTTCCATACTTAGCGCTTGATGCCCGCGCACGACGTCAAGGTCAGAAAAATGCGCTTGCTTTGACATCACTGGCCTACAGGATCAAAAAATGTCCATACAACATAGGGTCAAAACTTGATAGTTTTTCCAGAAAAAAAAATCTTCTCTTTTTTTATTCGCGTTATACTGCTTATATAGTCAGTAAAATTACGAAAACAATTACATCAGTAGGTATATCTAGCAAAGAGTTAATATTAGTTTAAATACACATTTTTGTGTGTTCTATTACGTTTTCGTGAAATAAAATAAAATTGCATGCTTAAATTTGTTAATATTCAGGCGTGAGAGACGTGGGGACGTGTTGAGCACGCAGTACTCTGCACAGACGTACGTACATGTCAGCTGAGTTCAAGCTCCCTGTCCATAGCTCTACTGTGGATGAGCGGATGACAGTTCAATACCAGGTATTCGATAAACAACTTACAATGTCATTCACGGTTTAGGAATATCATATGTTATTAATTTATGGAGAAAGTCGTCGTAATTCAAGTGAGGCAAGGAGATGTACTGTCAATGTTTTCCGCAATGAAGGTCGGCGAACTTTTGTACCAGTTTCTCAACGAGTATTAGAAACTAGGAGTCTCTTACCCCGTTTAGAAAATCACACAAACAGAAATTTCTTTGAAAACGGTACTGCTTTATGGAAATGGGAGAGATTAAAATGTTGCACTGAAAAAATTTCGCGTGATTTTGTGCAGTAAACCATTATTGTTTATTTTTTAGACGTACAATAAAAACGACCATTACTGCCAATATTGTTAAATAAAATGGAAATGTACCATAAAGTTCTATTAATGAGATTGAAAGTTTGTATTTGCTGTTCGTTTTATATAAACAATGTTCCGCACCTGCACTACTGGGTGTTCATTTCAAAGTGTGTCATGACGTCACTGTTGTAGGGTCACCGATTTGAAGCGAGTTTCAGCTGATATGTTAGAGAAGTTGCCTATTATTTAAGGCGTTCTTCAATCTGAACTTGAGAACGTGTACGGTATAACTTGAACGTCGTAGCAACAGATGGCGGTCTGTACGGTCTGTGTGCTACCATAACCTCTTTCGAACTATGTTTTGCGCCGGCAAGTCGTACGCAGGGTATTTGTTATCATCGGTTGCGTACGGCAACATTCCACAACACAAATCAAATGCTCCGTGTTCATGTTGACCGTTGAAGTTAATGTCAACAAATACGTAAGTAATCGTCTTAACCCTCTCCCCATATCCCGACAGTACGTATTTCCAAACAGTTCACATTCCTGCCACTACCGGCGTTACCGTACGTATCGGCACGTACTCTTCAGAATGAACGCCGTACTTGCTAGCCAACTTCTCTGCCTCTTAGATTATACACCTGAGCTGCGGAAGTGTAGGAAGATTGAATTCTCTAGGATCATCAGCTAGCCACATGACGGCATACAGCGAGCCAAGACACATTTTGAACTGAACACCCAGTAGAACAGAGCATCTGTTTTGTACTAGTATATCTGTATCAACTTGAGCTGTACTATATACTTGTAAACTCCCTCCCCCCACCCAGCAACGTTGCCAAACGCCTAATATTGTAAACTTTAATAAAAAGTTAAATATTGCAATTAGAAAAAAAAATGTGAGTACATTTTTTTCTTCTTTATGACATGAACAATCATCAGTAAAATTAATGGCACTTATACCCCTTAAACCCTGTATAAGACAAATGTGACACTACTGGTGAAGTTATGTAAGGTAATCTAAACCTAATATTATAATTTTTAACGAGCTCGGCTGCAAAATCCAACACCTATCGAACATAACTTTTTGTAAAGTGAAGACCACCAAGTTAGTTTCCCTGTACTCAAAGCTGTCTCCAAAAAAAGATACCCAAGAGGATAGAATGTCTAAACAAGCTATGTAATAAAACGTTTATTGCTTCAGACCTTGGAACATAGACAAGGCCAGATCCACAGCATTAATTAATTACGCATCATCAGGTTCTCTACAGATCCGAGACTAAAGAAAATGATTATCAGATGCTGAAGTGACACGAACATCAACAGTAGAATGTATTGTCAAGAAACGAAAGCTATGGCACAATTATTTTAACTACAAATAAATCCATTATGCTAACATTCAAGGACAAACAATTCTATTTGTAGAGAGCATAAATTCTGAAGTAGGCTTTATTTCTAACGGATATAAAATTTACTTGCAAATGGCTGAATTTGAAAACGAATAATTAAAGATTTCCATACGAATGAAGTGTCAGTGTTATATCTGTGTTCATCAGATATAGAACCTGACATTGCCAAACTTGTGGAAAAGTGAAACAGTGAAGACAAAGATATCCGAATAAACAAGATGTAGGTGGGTGAAATATTTCATTATAAACAAACCGGTTTTTATTGTCATCATGAGTGAGAAGGAGTTTAGTAAGTAAGGGAAGCATCAAACTGACGCACGAAGTATAGACTGATGTCAGGTTTTTTGCACTCTTGAACAGGACACGGCGTTCCACAACAAACTTTCGCAAACGTGTCGTCTATTTCGCTGCGTATCTACATATATAATTTGAACTGGTAATGGAAATTACGGGAAAATGGCTGAACGAATTTCAATGAATGATCAGTCATTTTGAAGCTTGGCATCCAAGTAACTTTCAGTGAAGCGTTAGTTTTCCTACATAATTTTCCTATTTTCCAAAATTCATCCCTCGACAGTTTTGAGAACTAATTGCATTCCAGAATAAAACAAAACACACACTACAATAAACAATAGGCTATTACACGAAGACCATAACCTGCAGGAATGCTGACATATAGACTTCAAATTCAATTGGTTATTAAAAACTTCAAGACTTACTAAAATAATTTACAGGTCTGATTTTGCGGTCTGATTTTCTGAGTACAGCTGTGTATTGGATAGTAAAATCTACAAAACGTTAGAGGGTTTGATGACATTATTACCATTAGAAATGAAATATTATAGTTAATGCCATGATGTGACTATTTGTCATTAATTTTATTATAAATATTAATGGTATATTAATGAAATGAAAGTGAAACGTTTTGGGGTTATATAAGTAGATGCAGAAAATATCTTAAATTATTGTACATTTAATTATTGTAAATTTTAAACTTTATATTATAGCCTATTATTGGCTAAGACTTCACTGTGTTGCCTGTGGAGTAACGGTCAGCGCGTCTGGCCGCGAAACCAGGTGGCCCGGGTTCGAATCCCGATCAAGGCAAGTTACCTGGTTGAGGTTTTTTCCGGGGTTTTCCCTCAACCCAATACGAGCAAATGCTGCGTAACTTTCGGTGCTGGACCCTGGACTCATTTCACCGGCATTATCACCTTCATTTCATTCAGACGCTAAATAACCTAGATGTTGATACAGCGTCGTAAAATAACCCAATAAAAAAAAGACTACACCGAACACGAGCCTGGCTCTTACGGTAGTGGCTAGAAATATTTTTGTTTTATAAATTTAATTTGTACTCACTAGTTAGCTAGCTAGTTAAATAAATTAGATATTCATTTCTATAATTTACTGAGTGGCGGCTATTATATAACTACAAAACTTACGTAAGATAATATTGTTATTAAAAATTAAATTTTTTTATAGTTATTGGTTTTTTTATATACTTAATGACGGTGTGGTGAAGATATTCATATGAGTCATTCTCTTCAGTACGCCTCTTGGCTCGAGAGAGCGCAAAAATTACAGTTCCTAAGGAAAGACCAAAAGGTATTACTTACTGACAAAATAAGAAGCCTACAAAATTTTGTAGTCTCCCGAATGTATTCCCAAAGATAGAGTGCGTAATGAATTTTGTCAGTTCAAATGAAATGTTTAACTTGAATATCCTTACCACTAGCCTATAACTTATGGCTTTGGGTTTAACGTATATTAATTGTTGAATATAAAATTTAACACCATTGACAAAGCATTCCCTCTGCTATCCAGTCTGTTCATATTAACGACTTGTGTCTTGTGTCTTTAATATTCTACCATAACAACATCGCCAGAATATAATCAATGACCATCTGAACAGAAGTTATTAATGTGACTACCTTGTCTAAATCGCTTATACAAGAAGACAATTTGAATCCTATAGATTCAAAATCCCCTACATCCATAAAAAAATTATATGCAATTCACCTATGGCGTGATTACTATTTAATTAAAATAACACGTGACTATCGAAAGTATCGTTCCTGTAATTTAGCTATGGCATGCCCACATTTTAGTTAAATTAACACGTGTCTAACGGAAGTATCTGTTCCTGCAATTCAACTACGGCATGCCTACTTTTTAATTAACATAACACGTGTATAACTAAAGTATCTCTTCCTGCAATTCAACTACGGCATGCCTACATTTAAATTAAAATAACATGTGTCTAACGGAAGTATCTGTTCCCGCAGTTCAATTACGGCATGCCTACTTTTTAATTAAAGTAACACGTGTCTGAACTAAGTATCTCTTCCTGCAATTCAACTATGGCAGGCATGCCAAAACCCTGCACATTGTGCAGTAGTCTCTGTGCGATGTGCACTTTCTATTCCCCTACCTGGAGGGAGTGAATCGCCTTGGAGGGGAACGCGACAGGGCTATACAGACTTGCAACAGCAGCATATCAGCTTTTCTTTCACTAACGCAGTTTCAGTACGGGTGCTGATTTGGCTGTGTCTGTGGATGAGTTATGATAAATAAAGGAGAAGTTCACAGATAACGAAGAAGCGAAATTACGAATCATATAACATAATTGCTATAATATTTTCCTCAGCCAACAATAATTATTTTAAAATAAAAGGCTTTTATCAAAAGATGTTGCTATTCCCGTATAACATTTTCTTCAGCATTTGTGTACCAATGGTCCCAATAAATAGTGCTCGACGAACAATGAAAGTAGGGTCTATTACTTTAAAATAATTAGTACCTACTACGTAAAATGAAATACTTGTTCGTTTTTTGTTGTTTCAAAATTACTGCAATATCTTTTTCTTCAAATATATAAATCATATTAATAAATTATGCTTTACAAACCACTACTTCGTGAAGTATAACTGAGTAAGCCTAAAGTTTCTTGTATTACAATTGTCAAGTATAGACACTGATAATAACCGTGCTTTTTTCCTTCTGCTAAGTGTGTTTATGTCCAAATGTCTATTTAATCCAACCATAGATTATTGTACACCCCTCCAGCTACGAACGGGTAAGAGCAACGCTCGAATGATGCAGTCTGCACAGACTGGCGATCCGCGTACAAAACTGCACATTTAGAGTCTGATTTCTGGCATGCCTGAACTACGGCATCACACTTTTTTATTATAAAAACAAGTGCCTATATCGAAAACATCTCTCTCTGCAATAATTCAAATGCGGCCCGTCCCTATTTTCTTATAATTGTGTCTATCGAAAGTATCTGTTCCTTAATTCAACTACGACATGCTTAATTTTTAATATACCTACCAATACGAAGCTATAGAAAGTAACTTTCTTTCTTTGCAATTCAACTATGCCTTGCCACTGCTTTATAATAATAATAATAATAATAATAATAATAATAATAATAATAATAATAATAATAATAATAATAATAATAGGTGTGTATTGAATACCTCTGCACTTTTAATTTATATGGCATTGACCTTCGAGCACAATACTACGTTGCTCTTTCTCGGACAGAGAGGTCAATAAAGTGTAACAAGCTACAGTCCGGAATAGCAACATCTCTTGGAACTATAACTAGTGAAAGCAATTGCGAATATAATTTTTAAAACACTACTGTTAGCTGCAATCTGACAAGTCAGAGGGCGTATGTATTAATGTTACATTTTAAATCACAAATCAGACTTCAAAGTATAGAACGTTAAATTAACCTTGTAGAATAATTATTACTACTGCCAGCTACAAACTTGCGAAGGAGCACAAAATGGAAATTTGTATTCGAATTCAGAGAATCTTACTTGGCTTATTTCGAAACTGACTCCTTGCCTCTAAAAAACGAATATAAAAACATAGATTTGAAATGTAAATTAAGTCAACACATTTTTCCAACAAAACATCATTAACAACTGAATTTGAATGTTTCAGTACTTAATCCGCGATCATTTAATAATAACTACTTATCCAGCGTCATATCACTACGGTAATGGCAGTCATTACCGCACTGAGTGCAGTAATTATCTTATTATCACACTCAATTTAGTAATGAACTAAAATAGATAATTACATGTCGTCCTTCAAAACGACTCCTGAAAAAAAAAGTTGCTCTTTTTATTATGTCAATTCATACTTCATCTTCGATTTATTTGACAGAAGTGATGAAACAACTGTCGAAGATACTAATTCAATATCTGAAGGCAAACTCTACTCAGAATCGCTCATTTTCGAAAAAGAATTATTTTCCTTCCTCACAGATTTTCGTCCGTTCTATTTAATCTTACATCTATTGCTATCATAAACAAATTAATATCGTTACCATGTTGTTTCTAGATCCACTATGATCTGTGGCATAAGTATACCTTATTTTATTTCAAGGAGTGCAGTTCGATGTTCAAAGTAGCCACCGACCTGCACTCCTTGAAATAAAATAAGGTATACTAAGGATACTTTATATTAAACCATAGTGTACTAGAATATAACTGAATGATGATGCTGTTATTAAGAAGTAATCGGATGTAAGCATTCAATAACTGTGAATAAAATAGTGACCAGTTGCAGGAAATGGGACCTAAAGTCGGATTTTCATTTTTTTTTTTTTTCAAAAAGGCGGTGAAATACTGAGCATTTAAAAAAAATCATAGTTCTAGGTGTTATAGTTTTTAATATATTACTTATTGAATGTTGATATTATATTATGTACTTTTCGAGAAAAATGCAATTAAAGTTTTCACTTGTTTTCTTAGCAGCTATAAGAAAGATTTAGGTATTTAAGAAGCACTGTGTAGTTATTATGAGTTATACATGAAATAAGAAGGTAAAAATAACACTAATATTTCTTATTTATGTATTAGTATGTTGCAAGCTGTGTTTAATTGATAATATAAAAGTAATTTTTTCTGCAAAATGAGTTGAACGTTAAGTGAACATAAACTAATTAATATAAAATACAACACATATATTAAAAGTTAAGTTACAGCAAGGAATTGATATGAAATACATACAGAAAGCATAAAGAAGTTAAAACAATAATTGCAACAATGTCTTCTAGCTGGCCATCAGGTTTTTCATTCTCCATGTCACTTTCTGTTTCACTTTCACTGTCACGTGGTGTAAAATAATCTGTAGTAATGTCACGAGAGGTCTAAGACTTGCCAATAAATCCACTCGCTTCGCTCGTGGATTTATCTAGGAAATCTCAGACCTCGAGTGACATTTATTAGGACTACTTCGTGAACAACATAAAAATTTAAATAATATATCCCTAAAATTCGATCACAAAATGGTAATAATTGTATATTAACGAAAACTTAACCTATTCAGACATTGTGAAGTTGATATACTCGTAGATGAATATCGATTACTGCAATAAAGAAATTCGATGTTATTATTCAGTAATGCCAATTGCGAAAAGCGAAATACAGGTTTAACAATGTTAATTACATGTACTGCACTTCTCTGTTATTATTATAACATAAATACATTTTCATTATCTGCTGAAATCATAATTTAATTTAACAGTAACAGTGGGGACAGCCATAAACCAATGCTTATGTATTCACAGCGAGACATGTTGCTACACAGTGAAGCCATCTCTGTATAGATAGGCCTAATTAAAACACGAATTTTATTACGCCATACGGAAGGCAGTTTGATCAAAGACATTATTACTATGCAAGGTCTTTGGGTTTGATATGCGATGATGTTACATAAATTTGAACATCTGACTTTCTATTAATTGTTTAATTTCATTCACAAAATACAAATTTTATAGGCTACAATTATAGGCTAAGTTAACCTGTGGGAGCAAGACCAATGTCAGCTGTGCCTTAATTCGACCGTTATAATCAGTGCTACACGAAAACATTTTTTATAGCTCGACAAACGCATTCTCGCTATAGTGTGTAACGGAACTAAAGCTGCATCTATACAGTTCAATATTCCAATCGCGTATGCGTGCAATCTGGGAAGAATATTGAAAGAATCAAGTTTAAAAGGTACGTTCAATTAAGATGCATGAAGATTTTGTCTACATGGTGCGCCGTTTTGAACGTCGTCTTCACTGCGTAAATATATTAATTAATATTAAATATCAATCTTGCATTCATTTCTTTAAAGTTGAAAGAAAAGTTTAACCGTGTAGTTGCATCTTAATGTAGTCATTATCATCAATTTGCGGGAAAACAGTTGGCGACAACGACTAAACAAAAGAACGACCATGCGATAAATTGATAGCGATAAATATAGGTGCAAAAATTATCACAAAGTGTGACTGTGATTGGTTCGAATTAAAAATTTCATTACACTTCATTGGTCGAAAATGGAATGACGTCATATAAACGAAATAGTATAAAAAGTTTTAAATTCATCACTTAAACCTTGTATATTAATTTCCTTTTCCATGACATTAAATCAAGGACAATTCCAACAGCTGATTATAGTACAAAATGAAAGGGACCTAAAATCGGCAATGTTATAATCCCATAAACGACTTTGGGTCCCTTTTCTGCTGTCGGCATTCAGTCAGTAAAACTCATTTTGCGCGATTTTGTGGTAAGTAATAAAACTACGTCCTAGTTTAGTATGTAATGAAAGCCTATAGGTAGCGCAAGATATCAAAACATAGAAATGCAGTTTTTACACCGCAAACTCGTTATTTTGTTCTCCTGTAAAATTTCCTTACGACTTTAGGTCCCTTTTCGCGCAACGGGTCACATATTGTACACAACTAGTGGGATGAGCTTACAGCTCTATGTAAATACAGAACTCTGCTATCGCCTCGTTCTGTGAAAAACACTCGAGCGATAATCAAGCTCATTTTCCATTAATTATTTAAATAACTATTTGACAGCTTAGATGGCATATTTGAGTACTTTTAACTGATTAACGTGTTTCAGTATTTTAACAACTGAGACAGCATGTTTTAATACTTTTACATTTTCAACGAACTTATATGAGTGTGTTTAAATTTAGAATGAGAATGGCGGAGAAAACTACTGTAAATCAAGAAAGTGGTATACGCCAGCCAAGTTCCGATTATCGACGGCAGGAGTCCGAACTACTGAGCTCGATTCATGTTTTCTGTTTGAAGCGATAGCAGCGACCTCATCTCCAACGGTAATAAGAAGTTTTTGAGCCTATACTGAATAGTTCTATTTACAAAATAGTTCAAGAACAACTAACATAGGCCTAGTTGTGACTGGAAAATACTGTTCTCTTTCTTTTTAATTTTTTATTGCAAGGCACTTGCATTATCCATTCCGAATATATTACATTTTATTGAAAAATTTTGCGGTTCTCTTTCTTCCTCATTTTATTTTGTTGCCAGAAGTTTCTGTGGTGTCACGAAATAGTGCCTTCTTCAGAGACACTTCTAGTGTTAATTTTATTGACATTGGTATGGGAATTTCGAAGAAAACTTGCTAAGAATTTGTATTCCCCCTTTAAATCGTCATTTAGGCTTTGAGACTTCGGACCCAATAGAGCAGTTCAGTGGGAAACCCGCATAATGGCGTACGGAGTATAGTGATAAAGCGTACAGCGGGTGGGGGTACTGTAGAATGAATGCCAACAAATACGCAAAGGAAAACGCTCTGGATTTGAAGGTTCTGACAAATAATTTGGTTTTCATACAAACCTATTTTCAAACTGTATTTGAAACTATTACACGGTTAGAAAAGTCACAGCAATAAATGCCGGAAACCATCAAATTAGTTGAGGAAATGACACAGAGAATTAATGAGACACCAAGTACACCGGTTACTGAACGTGTAAAACAGAAGTGGAAATCAATTTAAAAAACGGATATGGAGCATTGTGTAATATAAACAGCAAATTAGTGGACATAGAATTACCCGAGAATGAAGGACTGTCTTTAGAAACTGCAATGATATTAGGTTTTTCCGTACTGCCACGTAGAGCGCAGCTTTTCACTTTACAAACTGTGTTTGGCATGTAACCGAAAAAGATGTACAGTACGTTTGAGACACTGAAAATGTATATTGCAGTTCATTACAATTCGGTACTGTAACTGCACTTCCTAAAGACGACCAATAGGATAAATGAAGGATTTAAAATTGCTATAGGTATCCTACAAGCAAAACTCAGTTCAGACTCCTCGCGCCGCGCATTCTATACCCCTCTTACCCCCCTGCAGTAGGCGTATTCTTTAATAAGCGGCTACTGATATAGCTATAACGGCTACGGTTGCGGACATGTGCACTCAAAGAGCAGCTGTAACAATAACCAATTAAGTGAATATAACATGACAAGATGTCAACATCGTCTCTTTCTAAGTCACAATCGGTATCTATCTTCACTGGAACTGTCCTCATATTTAAATTTTAAATATTTAAATTAAATTAAATTGATATTTAATATAAAACGCTATGTGACTCCCTGACTCTGTAGCAATAACAAGTGTTCAGTTCAGCACAAGAAGATAATACGTGCGCATGCGCATAGTGTCGGTGGTGTGATTGGAGACGGAGAGCATGCTGGCAAAGGGAGCATACGTCATCTGCGCGAGACAGTCACGCCCGCTGGTTTCTGCGCACAGAGTTTTGTTTGTTGGATGCCTATACATGTTTATTTCCACCATTAACACTGTGTATAATTAAACACAAATGCTTATAAAAGACAGGAGAATAAATTAATGCTTTTCACATTCTTTTGTCATTGTCATTGTGTAATGTATATTTACTTTCAGAATGTAATTATGTGTTTCCCCATACTGTCTTACTCTACTCTAAATAGCAACGTTGTTACCTCAACGCATCTCTACCTTTCAGTACCTGCAGCGAGTCAACAACCTATAGTACATGCACAGTAAACTTATTGTATCGGGTGCCAAGTCTCTAAGTCTAGTTAATTCTCGCTTCGATTTGAACTTGCGATTTGGCGGACACGACAACCACTGTACCACTGAACAAAAATGTTTTATTTTTATACGTATCTCATTCAGTTAACATAGATTAAAACTATAAAATTTCAACTAACAAGTTTTTGTCTTACTGACAGACTATTACGCGTGAGAAATGTACCTACTGTTGCCTACACTTTTCATTCGTTCTTCCCGCGGCTACTAAAAGGCGGAGCACGATTCATGAGTCATTGTATACGGTACATGTAATAATATAGTAGTAACTGTAGATTCGGTCTTGCCTCGGCAAGACAAAGTACCATGCGTTTGTTTTATGTCTAGGCCACTTTAAGTAGACGCGTAACGAATTAAGCACATAACCAAATACAAGACAGCAAAACAATGTATTGCACAACGGCAAGTATTCAAACATACATAACCTCTACACAAGTAACAATCACAACATTATTAAAGGATTGTACTTACCTCGAATGCGTTGTCACAGTGGACCTCTGCGAGGGATGGCGTTCCATACAGCTTCAGCTCTTGCAGCGCCCCCTTCAATGCAAACAGGACTAGGTAAGAACAGAGTAATCCAGAGAGGGTGGGGCAAACTGCCCCTCGAACCGGCATTGGGGATATCACGTCGTCGATCACTGTCTACTTTAGGAAACGTATTCTTTCTTCAAACAAACCCACAGGAATTGGTAGGGTTTCAATTATCGTTCCCGCTGCGTCAGTCCGTATGCTCACAAACATGGTAGTTGTTTTAAGGAATTACATTCATTCAGAAAGAACGAGCACCGTTTTAAAAACCACATCACACTAACGCTTGTTTGTCAAATAACTGACAATCAGTTCATTCTTGCTTCACTTTTGGCACCCGAGCTATGCTGTAGTCACTGAATCTACTGCTGGTTTGAAACGCATGGGCAAAATTAATATACAGGTAGCTTACACATCTCCAGACAGAATGAGACTAGGATCCCGAAACAGGGATGGTTAGGATCTTTATAAAAAAGTCATATTTGCCGCAAAACGCTCTGATGATGATTTAATTAATTTACAATAAGCTCAACAATATTTAATGCATGGACATTTGGGTTGTTCCACTGTTACAACTTAGTCTATATGGATTACGAACCGATATCATTCACAAAGTGGTGTAGGCTAACTCTTTGGCGATGTGGACAGTCTGGCGCGAGACACCTTTTACAACAAACAATTAATGTAAGACAAATCATAGATCGACATACTCAGTCCCGATGGTGGAAAGAAATATTCTTTCTCTAACGGGGACTGAATCTAAATCTGTTAATTTGTAGCCGAAAATTAACTTTAAATTATAATTTCAGTGGCCCAAAAATTCTATTTGAAGACTTCCAATTGAAGTACATTTTAACATTGGTTTAAATATAACTACATATTAAGAGATAACGACTAGTTCAAATTATCTTCGTAGAATTAATCAGTCTCTACTCTATTTTATGTATTTAGTAGATAAGTGAAGTTTTTTTAGACATATAGCAGAGATATTTGTGTTAAAACAGACTTAGGTAAATCCGTCAGGCATTTATTAGGGCCATATTCATAGACATTCTTAGCGCGGGCTTCCGGTGGATGATCAGCGAACTAACGTTTTTCGTACTCATAAACTAGTGTTAGCTATATGATGTGATATGGATCCTGTACAAGTAACCAGTCGATAGCCGGGGCTAGTTTAGCACGCTCGTAGCATAGCACCCTGAAACTCAAACTAACAAAGTACGCTGGGAGGATAAGAGTATTCCTCATTATGGCCATTCTTCAGAAATTGTCAGCATGAAAATCTCTAAATTCGGTTTACGAGCATTGCACTAGGGTTAGCACATATGAAAAGTGTGTTTGGAATGGACATTGAAATGATATTGAAAGTGATGCTGGATCATTTCAAAAGGACAAAAGAGGAGCGGGCATCTACGGACGACTTCGATTAATATACTAAACTCAAGAATAATTTCATTCTAATCCTTAAATATGAACATGATGGTAATGGTGGTGGTGATGGATATTTCAATTTGTCTTATAGTTGTGAAAACACTAATTAAAAAGTACCCAAGTTACAAAAAATTATGATCACTAAGAACAGTAGTAGAAAAGGTATAGGATAGAAAGAAAATGAATAGGACAAGAGTTAAATATTGACAGCATATTTATGTAGTATCACTGCGACATGAAACAAATTTAAAACAACTGAAGATCAGAAGTAGAACGTAAATAATATCGAAAACAGCCCAAAACTAGCGATCGAAAGAATAAAGATGATCATGACGTTGAGAAAGACATTGGGAGGAGTAATTCTGTCTGTAGTCTTGCAGTCCAATTTAGTATAATCTTCGATATTACTTTTATTTAGTCCATTACTTAACAACGCTGTATCAACTAGTAGGCTATTTAGCGTCGATGAAATTTATGATAAAAAGAAATGGTATTTGGAAGGAGGGAACGAAAAATGTGATTATGACAATTATTTTAGGTGGAGAAAACGTCGGAAAGAAATGTACATAATCGGCCCAAGTGGGACTCGAACGCACGACCGAGAAAAACTCCGGATAGGCAGCCAACGCGCCTAGTATGTACCTAAGATATGCTGATTGCTCCGATTATACTACTAATATTGGTGGCGGTGATAATGATGATGGCGGCGATATGTAGCCCAACGATTGTAGGAGCTATCACAATCGAAGAATCGACAAAAAGTAAAACTAAATTATTGGAAACTATTTACTTTGAGTTTTACTTCTGGATGATTTTACAATTCATTGATTATTCTGAAGTATACGGAATATTAAGAATAGACTACATTTCCCTAAGATCATTATGTACTAATTTTTAATTAAGTAAGGACAATATTTCAAATAGGGCGCGACCTACAACTTTAGTATTTGGAAAGAAAAAAAAAAGGAAATGCCTAGAACTGAATTGCGACCTTCAGACGAATAATAGCTAACAAAATAGCTAGTGGAGCTGTCTTTATCTTTTCCGTTTAGTTTCAGCACATTTCGGGACATTTACTAAGTTATAGATTTATTGATTTTTCTATCTCTCATATGTTTCAGTGTGTTTCATTTTCTTATGTAGTGTTATTTATAGAAACAAATGTGCATCTATATTTGAGCTTTTGTCGAAGTTATTTCTTAAATCCTACTGAATTATTATCTCAAATTCAGATAATTAGTTAATGTGAAAGAAAAACAGTACATGCAAAAGAATGAAGCAACGAAATTTTTTTCTTTTTATTTTTGTTCCCATATTACTTTTCCGTTATCATCAAATTTAACAATTTGCATCTACTTTATAGAAAGTATCGGAAATTCATTGCTACATTTACATGTGTAATTAACTTACACTGACTTTCATTATTGTATTCTTAACCAGTGAGGAAATGCATTATATCTAATAAAAGAACGCGTACAGAAGTTAGCATTCACTTCCACAAAATACTGTAGAATACGCCCCCATAAGTAACGTGCAGTTTCTTAAACATTTTATGACAATTTTAGCAATAAAGTCCAAAACGCGTACGCTTTACAAGTGGCGAAATTACTTTTTTGTGCTAAAGAATGTTTAGAAGGTAAAAAGTAGTGTTTTCTTATTTCCCTTGCTGTCGTCAAATTAATTAGGCTCACTTCTGATTTTAGACAACCCGGAGGTCCATTGCCGATTGCCGCCCTCACATAAGCCCGCCATCGATCCATATACTAAGCAAGATCAATCCAGTCCCTACCATCATATCCCAACTCCCTCAAATCTATTTTAATATTATCTTCCCATCTATGTCTCGGCCTCCCCCAAAGTCTTTTTCCCTCCGGCCTTATATGCATTTCTGGATTCGTCCATACGTGCTATATGCTCTGCCCATCTCAAACATCTGAATTTAATGTTCTAATTATGTCAGGTGAAGAATACAATGCGTGCAGTTCTGCGTTTTGTAACTTTCTCCATTCTCCTGTAACTTCATCCCTTTCAGCCCTAAATATTTTCCTAAGTACCTTATTCTCAAACATCCTTAACCTATGTTCCTCTCTCAAAGTGAGAGTCCAAGTTTCACACCCATACAGAACAACCGGTAATATAATTGTTTTACAAATTCTAACTTTCAGGTTTTTTGATACCAGACTAGAATAATAATAGGCATTTCCCATATTTATTCTGCATTTAATTTCCTCCCGAGTGTCATTTATATTTGCTACCGTTGCTCCAAGATATTTGAATTTTTGCACCTCTTCAAAGGATAAATTTCCAATTTTTATCTTTCATATTTCGTACAACGTTCTGATCACGAGACATAACCATTTGTCTTTTTGGGATTTACTTCCAAACCTATCTATTTACTTGCTTACTCCGAGTATGTTGCTGAGTAACAGTTGACTTTTTAATATTTGTAAGTTTATTGCACGTGTTTCTTCTTGCATAGAGCACAATATATCAATTGATTTGCACAATACAGTGATTTTAGCATAATTTAACACAGAGAAAACATGTTTCCACTACATTAAAGTTTCTAAATTTAAATAAACAAATAAATAATCGTCCTGACATAGAAGTTTCGAATATACGTACCGGCCACCGGCGTAGCTCAGTCGGCTGAGGCGCTTGCCTGTCGATCCGGATTTGCATTCGGGCGTGTGCTCGATTCCCGTTTGGACTTCTTACCTGGTTGGAATTTTTCCGAGGTTTTCTCCAACCGCAGACGAATGTCATGTAATCTGTGACGAATTCTCGGTCTCATCTCGCCAAATACTATCTAGCTATTACCGATCCCATCGACGCTAAATAACCGAGTAGTTGATACAGCGTCGTTACATAACTAAAAAAACTTGTACCGGTACTATTAAATACCAGGCGAAAATAAACAAACTGAGGTATGGAGTTCATACAGACTTGTACAATAATAATACACTAATAATAATTCATATCACCGAAATATTGTGTAAATAGCCTACTTAGTTCTCACATTCACTGTAATTTTCTAAAAGTTTAGCTTATTATATTTTACATTACGTTCGGGTGAAGGGAAAATATTTTTTTTTCCATAACAGCCCTCGAAAAATAGTCACGAAGATCTCACTCATCTGAAATATTTAAGATAGCAAATATTATAATTGATTCATTTACTATACGGCGTTGTATTTGTGATAAATAATGAATTCGTTATATGTTATTGGTTTTATGATTTGTTAATAGTGTGCGAGGATTATATACATCCGTGACAATGCTCGAAGAATTCTCCTCTACAACTAAAACACATGACACACGCACGATCTGGTCGCGATACGTCAGTAAAATCCAACAGATGTCTCACTAAACAACATTAACGGAATGCGTGTCAAAGGCGGTTCATTCAAACCAGTTTCTCTGACGCGCACTATGCTTGCGTCAAGATTGATACTATCTACTTCTACATTTCAGTTCAATGCTTCAAAACTTCTCAGTAACCATTAATCAGAACGTCTGAAGTGTAACCGACATTAACAACACATGTGATATAGCTTGGCAATAACATTTTCAACTATTTTAACTCTACATAATTTCAACTGCAGTAGCTGGGTAGTATTTTAAATCCTTAGTAAACGAAACAATCTACGTTATATTATGTTGATTTCGGAAGTATATGTGAAGTTCTTCAACATGATAATATCGATATCTAAGATTTCACATTTTAAACGTTACTCAGTTGTGAAGCTTTCAAAATTTCAATCCGTGTATCGAGATATAATTTCTTTGATGTACCAGAACGTCTATAAATTACAGATCCCATCCTCAGGGCCGCATGCCTCAAGCAATAGATGAATATAACAATCAACCAAGAATGAAGACTGTGAATATAGCTAGTAGTTCTGAAATATTGAAAAATTTAAATATCAACACACTGTTATAAAAAGAAAATCATTATTCACATTATTAGCATCTACATAATTATTTCTTGCAACAAGTTATATTGAACTATTTGCAATGAAGTAGGCTATGAAATGTACGTCGACTTGCACAGTAAATGACATATGAAGAGTTCGCGGGAAAAAACGATGAATGCCATAGTTTTCTTAAGGTTGATGTCATTATCTAATTCAATAGATTACAGCGAAATTTAATGTTGTTCTTATGAAAAATGGTAAAAAGGAGAATTATCACCACGAATATAGTAATCCTTTCCTTTATTTTGTACAGAAACAGCACTACATCTTGCAGTTATAGACTCAATTAGATCATTATCTAATCCTTAACAGAAATGTGACATTCATCGTTTTTCCCGCGAACTCTTCAATGTTTCTACAACTTGCAGGAACAATGAAACAAATTTTATTTAATAAATTAAGGAAAGAAAATTGGTTTAAGGTTGTAGAAAACTATGATGATCAGGGTGCTGTTATGTGCTTCAGAAATGTAGAAAGCTAAATAAATTATATGATAGACCAAGAGGCAGAAGATCCTAAAGTCGGCCACTAAGAAAATGGGAGGGCAGTTAAAGAAATTGAAGGCAGAACCTGCTGTTATGGTTGATGATTTATATGTACTTTCTACAATTAATTAAAATTGAGACAAATTATGATAATAATGATAATTCTTACTAAGTTATACGATTGAAAAAAATCAATGTAAATGTTAAATGGGGTTAGGCCTACACCATGCTGTATTTTTAAAAGAATTTCGAATATGTTACCCTCGTCATATGGACGAAAATTTTATAAAAATGTTACGAATATAGTAGGTCTATTGCGAACAAATTGGAGACAAACTGTAGAAGTACCGGTGTTAACAGAAGCTGTTCAACTCTGCAAACTCCTTATGATTTCGTGATATAAGTAAGTGTTCATTGCAGAGCCTTAAAAATGTACGATATGAATTCTGCCACATGCTTTTCGTGATCAGTAGCACAAAGACGTCCGTTCACTAGACACAAGCCCGGCCGCACGCGAGAGGATCAGAATCACTGCACTGAGTGGCGATGCTGCAAGACGAGCTGTTCCCGTGCTGGTGATCACCACGCGACTGACTGACTGACTCAGCCAGCACGGCAGTGTTGTGTGTGTGACTGGCTGCCTCTCCGCCATCAACATCTGATCTGCTGGCCTGCCAACTACACGAATCCGCATCCGCGCGGGACGTTCACTGAACTCTACTGGTAACTCCATCCCCAAAGACAAGTCAATAAGAAAGACATACAGACAGACGTCTGAATTACCCGTCTTATTTATTTCACGTCCCCTCAGGAGTTGAGCTGATAACTCATCTTGCAACTCTCACATATGAACAGACAACAGTCCACCAGGGGTGCATAAATTCTTCCCCATCTTGGGAAACGTTTTACAGTTGTGTGTTACTTTAGTTGTTGTTTACTCAACTGTCCGAAGACAGATCTGAACCTCACCAAGAAGGCACTTATGAGGCAACTAGACCAGGAGATAATGGGGTAGGGTGGCCAGTTCCTTTTCCCCTCCATTGCATACATCGCCGACTAGCTACATATTACACTAGTCAGACTTCAGATGCATACAAACAATTGTTCTTCCTCTGACACTTTTCGTCAAGTGAGATGTACTGCCTGATACTTAATAATATGTGTATAGTAGTGACAAAAAACCGGACCGACCCTTGTAGCTGATTTCAGAGCCTTGTTCACTCCAGAGCACAATAGACTGGTAACTAAGACTTTCGTGGTTCGAATCCTGCCTGGGAAGGAAACTTTTTTTTTTGTTCCTTATTCAAATTTATTCCCAATACTTTTCGATTGCTGGTAGCATTCATGTTCTGGGAATAATAAGTTAATTAAGTAGTAAAATATCGCAGCAATCGAAAATTTTTGTCTGCTTTATATATATATATATATATATATAAATATATATATTTTTTTCTTTCTTTCTTCAAGTTTTCCTTTCGTACATATTTCTCAATTAAATAATTAATTAAACAATTACCCTCTACTTTCATCCGTCATCCAACCCTCTCAATCTTTATTCTGTATCTGTTACTTTTACCATTTCTCTTATTTTTTATTTTATTCATTCATTGGGTAACTTATTACTGTTCCCAATCTATCCATCCATACATTAATACTTTATTTATTTAATCATTTTCGTGTTTATTTATTTTATTATTTACTTAGTAGATTTATTTTTACTGGCAGAGTTAAGGCCATAAAGCCTTCTCCTCCACTCTACCATATTTATGATTTATTAATTTCTGCCTCTCTCCCTCCTTTCCTTCTTTCTTTCTTTCTATCTCTCTATCTTTCTATCTTTCTTTTTCTTTCTTTCTCTCTTGCTTTCCTTCTTTTTCTTTCTTTCCTTCTGTCTTTCTTGCTTTCCTTCTCTTTCTTTCTTTCTTGCTTTCCTTCTCTTTCTTTCTTTCTTTCCTTTTCTCTTCCTTTCTTTCCTTCTCTTTTTCTTTCTTTCCCTCTTGCTTTCCTTCTTTTTCTTTCTTTTCTTCTTTCTTTCCTTCTTTACTTCTCTTTCTTTCCTTTTCTCTTTCTTTCTTGCTTTCCTTCTCTCTTTCTATCTTTTTATACTTCTTTCTTTCCCCCTTTCTTGATTTCCTTCTCTTTTTTTCTTGCTTTCCTTCTATCTATCTATCTATCTATCTATCTATCTATCTATCTATCTATCTATCTATCTATCTATCTATCTATCTATCTATCTATCTATCTATCTATCTATCTATCTATCTATCTATCTATCTGTCTATCTATCTATCTATCCTTCTATCTTTCTTGCTTTCCTTCTTTCCTTCTCTTACTTTCTTGCTTGCTTTCCTTCTTTCTTTCTTTTATTGGGTCCTCAAAGCGTTCACTTTTCTCTTTCACCTTCTTTATATCTTTCCGTTTTCCTTTCTCCCCTTTATGTTCCTCACCTTACCACTTTCGTTACAAGTTCTTTCTCTACTTTCTTCCTTCCGTTTCATTTGTTTTTCTCTACCTCCTTCCTTCCGTCTATTCTTATATCTTGGTCATTCTTCTGTCTTCTCCTCTGTGGTCTTCCTTTCTAGATGCAGTCCTTAGTTCCTTTCTTTCCCTCTATTTTCCTTTTCTATCTATCTTCTGTTTCATCCTTCATTTCTTCCTTCTCTTTTTCTGGTTGCTTTCATCCTTTCTTTTGTCCCCTCTTATGTTTTTGTTCACATTTCGTCTTTTTCTTATTTTCCTCATTCCTATTTATAGTTCTTTCTTCCCCTCTTTCTTGGTTCCATACTGACACTTTCGGGCATATGATTGAAAGAAGTGAATGCAAGAAATATCTGGAAAGTCGCATCAACTATACCGTTATATCAGATCATTAAAATTCGTGATAGCGAAATGATTGGCGAGATGCGTCCGCCGTGAGATTACCTGACATTCGTCTGATAGTAGGAGAAAACCTTGAAAAAAAAACACTTAATCAACCCAAGCTGGATCAGTACCCGCCCTCTCTCGCTAACACCTAGACCACGCCGGTGGCTCCACACATGTTGCTCAATTTGATGCCTTCTCTGTGTGTTAATGGTCCATTCATCGTCGGAATCCAGGAGCAATCTCTCCACGCCCAAGTGGAACGCGCCACGAATGAAACGCAACGCCTGCACTCAATGACCGGAGACAGAGCAGCCCTCGACACTGATCCCCTTGCGGCCAGCTCCTTGACAGCCAAGGAACTTCAACGTAAAAAGTCGATCACTTTGCAGTGATGAAAGAAGCCAACGACCTCACTGGGCTCACATTTGCGGGCCACAGAGATCCGCCCTCACTGTTGCCAGCAAGTGACACTGAACCTTATCTATCACCATCCTTTTACATTGATCATATCCCCGCTTCCAGTTCGAGTTAAGTTTAAAGGCTGGTTCACAATTAACCGGAAATGGAAACGACAACGGGAACGAGAAAGGAAAAATTGTTAAAATAAATGTATTTAAATGTGAACATTCACAATTAACTATTATGAATGCTCATATTTAAATACATTTATTTTAACATTATTTCCGTTCTCGTTGTCGTCGTTTCCGTTCCCGGTTTATTGTGAACCAGCCTTTAATCTGTGTTAGCGTTTTAATTCGTTACCTCGTAGCCTCATTTTCTCCAGGGTAAATAAAACTCTAATGTCCCTAAAAGTCATCGACTTCCTTTATTTGCAATGATATATCGAACTTGGTGAACAGGAAAATAATTCGGGGCAGAAGAAGATATCAGATGATAGAAGACATTAAGATATATGGATCATATTATGCGGAGACTAAGAGGAAGGCAGAAAATAGGAACGAGTGGAAAATGCTGGGTTTGCAGTGAGAGACCTACCCTTGGGAAGAAAAATATGAATATCGAATTTTGCTCTTACTCACAGTAACGTAACAAAATGAGAGTCGACACTCTCAGAATAGATGAGTGTGCAAGTCTTTGTTTTATACATCTTGATTACACAACTTTTAACACTGTATCTCTTCGGAATGTATGATAAGAGGATATTTTGTGGCGATTGTTTTTCGACACCCTGTTTTTCCCTTCCCGTTTTCTTTTATTGATTAGTTTCTCGTTGATCCTTTGTTCCTTTCCTTCCCTTTCTTTTAGTTTCACTTTTCTTCTTCTAGATGGCTCTGCTTTAGTTCTTATCGTTTCCGCTAGATTTCTTTATTAATAAATACACCAGAAGACGAGTGTACTCTTGGCTCCGAGGCTTGATCGTTTATGGGAGGATTCATATTTTTAACAGTTTTCATGTCTTCCTGTGGCGACTGTTTCGTCCGGAAGGGTTTCGTATGTCTACTGCCCTGGAAGCAACTTCGGCATGCGTGTGTCGTATTTCTTCATGCGGAGAAGGCAGAGTTGCTGCCGTTTATGAAGAAAGAGAGCGTATTCCCAGCTCATGCAGAATTGGGTTATGTCTTGAGAATTAGGTTATGTCTTGACCTGGTTTGTAACAGGCGTTTTCAGGTTGTATGTTAGTCGGGTTAATAAATTTTGGGGACCACTCTCGTCCACTATTTTGTGTGTATATTTCATAGAGTTAAGGCTGGTTCACAACAAGCCGGGAGCGGAAACTACAACGAGAACGAGAACGGAAATATTCTTAAAATAAATGTATTTAAATGTGAGTATTCACAATCAACTATTGTGAATGCTCACATTTAAATACGCTTACTTTAACAATATTTCCGTTCTCGTTCTCATCGTTTCCGTTCCCGGTTTATTGTGAACCAGCCTTTAGCCATTTTGTGACTCCGTGTTTGATCTAATATTACGCTTGATATCTGATTTGTCATGACGGACATATTTTGTAAATTGTACGTTTGCTGATTTATTATAGACAGTTTATACAGTAAGTTTCCTACATACTCAGCGTCGACAGTGGACTTGTGTTTTCAAGTTATTTTGTGAAGCTTGTTCGCCTTTCATGGTTTTTATTCAGATAATATCTAGCTTGCATTGGTTAACTTATTATTGTATGAATAGTGGGTTACCTTTTATGTATAGTGAACGAGAGTGAATTATTTAATTCCCCGTTCTCTCTCTCTCTCTTTTGTTTTGGCCCTTGAGAAAGTTGATTTTCCATGTCTATAGTTACATGTCAGTTTTAGTTTAACCCTGCGTGGGTATGACAGTTTTTATGGTAGAACAAATTCCTGTTTTATTCTGTAATTGCCATGTTTATTGTGGATACATGTAAGTGTTAGCTTATATTTCTTTCCTATTTTCATTATTCAAATCATTTAATTTATTGTGGTATTAATAAATTGTTACTTGTTAAGGTGAAGGAAATGTTTCTTATTAGGCCTATTACCTACTATCCAACAAGATTATCCTTGCCATTATCAAAGATTTATGGATATTTATTAGGGAATGGGACCCCAATATGTTATAACTTGACAAAGTATCATTCACCAGAGCGTCTCCATCTATGAGCAACTGGCCGAAGCCAAAATTACTTTTGTCGCCGTACTCGTTTCCTTCGGTGCACCCAAAGTGTTCATCCACGGACTCTGGGTGCACCGAATGATGATGATAATTATGATGATAATAAAGATGTTAACGGAGCAATGACAGAATATCGGTAGGGACAGTGTTCAAATATTACCTGCTTTAAAGTGGATTACATTTTCTAACTATCCACGTTCGACACAATATATTTGTTTGTGCGAGATCGTATTTGCTTGGTTTCCGCACAAAACCAATCCGCGGTAAGTGTGAAATACCACATTCAGTATTCCCAACCTAACACACATAACAATTTCCCTCTTCTTACCGCTTAAGTGACACATTAATTTTACTGCTTTAGGCTTTTAACATATTATTTTTAGAGACGTTCAATATAGTAATCTTTATAAATTGGAAACTTACCACTGCAATTTCACCTAAATTGCACTGTTAATTATTGCTTTTAAATATTTGCAAAAATTAAGTAAACTCTACAACTCCACTAAAGTTACTGCATTCGTGATGCAAGTAACATTAAGGAAGCCGTGAAAAAATCAACAAGATTCCAGACTCATCATAGACTGGGGGGAAAAAAAAGACAGACGTATATCACGGCCTGCTGGAGTATAGTAAACACAGAAAACATTTTAAAGCAACAATGTTGAAGATAGATATTTTTGTTTTGCAAATTTGCCGTCATTGAACAGAAACCAAGATGGAGATTTCATTGCAAATAATTAGAAATTCCTCTTTCAGGTATGTAATAAACGATCTTCGCACAAAATAATATACGATACACGAGCGGTATGTTTTCTTTCAATTCTCGGAAATTAAAAAAGCTCAACTACGTTTCGCTTTTTCAAACTTTTCCTCGAACATGAAAACTTCAACATACCGCTCTTGTAACGCATATTACTATTACCTTTGTTAATACTTATGATACACAAATTAATAGTCTGTAATATGTAAGCCTATACTTTTAATTCACGAATTAAAGGACGCATCATTCTAACTTCCTCGTCCTTGGACATCATTGTTAAAGAAGGGACGACTGATATTTCAAACGTCTGAAAGAGACACAATGCACTGTTTAACGTTTGTGTAATGTTAGTGAAGGAAACATGGAAACGATTCTCGCAGTTGCGGACAACTGCCCTGAGCGCTGGAGCGACAGACGCTGCGATCTGTGTGTTTGAGACATTCAGGCTGAAGAAGCATTGAACCGCGATGCGAAATATAGGTCAGGACGCGGCACCGAGTTGGTCATTTTAATAGCGGCACATGGATATTCAAACCACAGAGCAGGAAAAAGCACGAATGTTGAAAAGGAACAGACTGTCAAGTTGTCAAACACGTAGAGATGAAATACAGGAGCGCATTCAATGGACGTCACATCACAGCGGCAGATTAAATTTGACTTTTCTGCTGAGCGGTATTCCACATCACACAGTCCAAGACACGTCTGTGGTTCAACCCCACTGCACTGGTTTTCCATCCAGGCGACACGGTTTCGAGCTCCTTTCTGGTCATGACGAAATTTATGGTGGAAAAAAAAATAGACTTAGTACAGGTTTTCCTCGGGGTACCGATTCCCTTCTTTAATTCTACCTCATTTTATCTATTACCTGTGATTGTAGCGTAGTTCAGGCAGTAGCGCGTTTGTCTGTTGATCCTGAGTTACGCTTGGACGTAGATTCGATTCCCGCTTAGGCTGATTACTAAGTTGGATATTTTCCGAGGTTATCCCCAACCGTAAGGCGAATGTCAGGTAATCTATGACGAATCCTCGGTCTCACCTTCCCAAATATCATCTCGGTATCACCAATTCCATTGACGCTTAAATAACCCAGTAGTTTATACAGCGTCGTTAAATAACCAAGTAAATATAATGTAATAGTACATTATGCAACGAGCCTATAATGGTAGTAATTAAGACGTGAGTATGTTTATGAAACGAGCGCAAGCGAGTTTCATAATTTTCATACGAGCGTAACAGTAATAGGGTAGTGAATGAGTCTACTTAAATGAAAGGTCAAGAGAAGATCAACAGGATGAAAACAGAACACTAAAGAGAACTTACAACACTTATTAGCTACTCGTCTCAGAATTGGTAGTGAATCTGTCAGGGCTGAGACAGGATGGCCCTCCTGTCATCATCGGATTCACGAATGTCATACAGGCCAGCTATCGGACTTGAGATTTTCCCCAACCGTAACGCAAATGTCAGGTAATTTATGGCGAATCCTCGATCTCATCTCGCCAAATATCACTTCGCTAGCACCAATCCCATCGACGCTAAATAACCTCGTATTTGATACACCGTCGTTAAATAACCAAGTAAAAAACTACGCACATAAGGACATATCTATAAGTTGAAAGTTCTAGAATAAAAATTGCGCCTGCTAATTAACTTCATATTACTATTAGGGTCAGAAAAGATCCCAAACAGAGTACAAGGGTTAAAAGAAATTACAGCAATATACTTACAATTTGTGTAACAAAAATCCCACTTGAATTGGCAAGCAGATAGAAAACTACGCGGGTGTATATGAAGTAAACTATTTGGGCCACAGTGCCCGAATGAATGGAAATGGTATGAATATCGTGACGTTCATACTGTATAAGAAAAATAATAATTGAAATAACAATTCTTGATGTAAAAAAAGTCAGGAAAGTGACGCATTTCAATCTTCAAATCTTACATCTTCAATAGCACAATCTGTGTATTCAAACATCCAGGACAGTGAATCTCTTTTTAAGTTTTATGGAACTTTAGTACTGTAACTTTTTGTTAAAAGAAAGCTGGAATAACTACCATTTACTTCCAACTACTCGTCAGTTTATCAATTTACAACAATGCCACTATTCGATGATGCTATATAAACTTATAATATAGTTGGAAATGACATTAGATGCAACGTGGTAACCGTGACTTGTGTTCCAGATATTAATATATGGTTCAAAGTGGAATCCATTTGTTTTGAAAGATCATCTGTCATTAATTTACATCACTTGAAGATAAAATAGATTTATAAAAAAATAAATCATTAATACATTACAAATTCATCTCAAAATATCATATACAGTACATTAAGACACAATAAACCTTTTAATGTAGTTTTTTATGTTCCTAAATTTACGTCAATTGACTGATGATCTTAAAAAAAAAAAGGGATTCAATTAGATGTCTGCTATAAAGAACCGTGGGAAAAAGACATTTTCCAGGATTCCAAATAAATTAATTATCCTGAATCTGAATTAATGTACTCTCATTCTACAATGCGTTCAATAGACTCTATAGCAGTTACTTGGAGTTGAAATATGTGTTGTTTATTATTTTAATGAAGCTCGGTTTGCAGGAAAGACCTGCCCATTGGCAGAAATGTATGTATGTATGTATGTATGTATGTATGTATGTATGTATGTATGTATGTATACTGTTCTCCAACCAGGAGATCAACCGTGAAAGGAATGTGCTTACTATTGCGTCATCTATTGGAGCGAATTAGATAGATAATATCGTTATAACGTTAGTTTAAAAACCATGCGCTCTCCTGCATTTGTTATTTCCTGTATGGAGAGATTAAAAGACCAGGAGGTTAACAGTGATCTAATTTTGTAACTAGGGTAGTATAAACAAGTGTGTATCAATATTATTGTTTGTTCTGTGAGAGCGAGCCAATGGAGATACGAGTACCCACGTGTGTGACCTTATAACATCTTATGACATCAACATTCATTCACAGCATTACCCCGCTGCGTTTCATCCCGCAGAAACTTTCTCGTGGTTGGAGCACAGTAGGTCTCGCAAGCACGGATTACCGACGGAAGGAATGCGAATCAAACACTGCGATAAGGAAGAGCGGGCGAGAGGAAAGGTCACGAGATAACTTGAATGATATTCAAGAGTACAGTCGGAAGAGAAATAACATCGATAGAATCAGTCTTGCGTTGTGATCGAATACATTACGACTTTAGTTTGTTCCATTGCATGTGAATGCGTGTCTTGTATCGCACGGTATTATTATTTCATTCGTAAACATATGTTGCGCGCTTAATTAGCTTCGAATTTTTCTCTTGCTACGTTCTTTATTTCCACAGCGATGTCCTCATTTGTTCATCTTCTTGAAAGAGACAGTACTTCCATCGGCTCGCACCTCTCCCACCTCGGCTGCCTACATACACACATCAAAACAGACAGCAACGCCACCATTGGTTTTCGGTAATCGTTTCTTGCGTGAGCTATATGTATGTATGTATGTATGTATGTATGTATGTATGTATGTATGTATGTATGTATGTATGTATGTATGTATGTATGTATGTATGTATGTATTAATTTAATATAAAACAGTATATTATGCACGTCAGACAAGAATTTTATTACGCAATGGTCACGCCTAACAGGAGTTTGTAAACTAACAGCTTCTGATTTTCAAGTTATTCACAAAGTATAATACAATTTATAACAACAGCTACAAGGAAGTTTCGCATTATGTACCTCTTTCGAAGATGCACTGAAGTAGTGACCAATTATTTAGAATTATACTGTACTATTTAGACAGAAGCAAACTTTCATTAAGCTGTTAAGGGCGGCTTTTTGTAATTGAAAGAGACACAACATGTCACAAACATTTCGTAAAAGCCACTTGAATTAAAGAAGTATTTTGTCTACAATATAAATTAGAACGTCAAGCAGTTAAGATTGCAAGAGGAGCGTGCCACTTTTTATAACTGTGCTGTGGTTGCAAGCTCATCTACTGTCTGCAGAGGAATTAGACATCCCTCTAGAATGATTGCTACAATTAAAAGCTAAAGATTTTAATTATCTTCAATTCAAGGAGAATGCAGAATGCGGAGGGGGGGGAGGTCACCCGCTGATGAATGAAAGAGATGTCCTGCCTACGTCACAGCTTCCACCACAGACATGAACACAATAGGCGCCAGTCTGATGGCACATCCTGGTGGCATATGTGCTGTACTCGCTAACGTACAGTAGGTTTATTTTCCGCACCATTTCCAATGTACAAGATCCGTGAATTGCTTCCATTTCAGGGTTGTTGAAAACACAGCACACTTCTCAAGTTGTTGGAAGTTCATTGCATGAAACTTCACACAAAATTATTTAAAAACATTTTTTGTCACAAAAGATGGGCGTTATGCTAGTTTTCAAATGTTTCGCTACGGTTGTACGAGTATTGACAATGTTTCTGAAGAGTAACAAAAACAACTGCTATTTTTTTAGTTGGTTATTTAACGACGCTGTATCAACTACTATTCTCAGCGCATTTCGATCTGGCGGATCAAGGTCACGTACAAACGTACAAACCACGCACGAATCACTGAACTGAAAATTTCAACTGAAGCACTGGTAATCCCGGCTGTCCCAGCTGTCTTTAATTGAGGAGAATGTTCCAGGAATGGGGTAAGCATGCGTGATAAATGGAGTCCATTGCTTGACCTTCATCCGCCAGTTCGAAATGCACTGACAATGGGTTATTTAGTGTCGATGAGGTTAGTGATAGCGAGATGTTATTTGGCGAGATGAGGCCTAGGATTCGCCATAAATTACCTGACATTCGCTTTATGATTGGAGGTAACCTGGAGAAAAACCCAATCAGGTAATCAGCCCAAGGACAACTCAAGATCGGCAGGCAAGTGCATCAGTGACTGAGCTACGCCGTTGGCTAATTACTGGTATTCTAATACGCGTTAATACTTACTTACTTACTGGCTTTTAAGGAACCCGGAGGTTCATTGCCGCCCTCACATAAACCCGCCATTGGTCCCTATCCTGAGCAAGATTAATCCCGTCTCTATCATCATATCCCACCTCTCTCAAATCCATTTTAATATTATCTTCCCATCTACGTCTCGGCCTCCCTAAAGGTCTTTTTCCCTCCGGTCTCCCACCTAACACTCTATATGCATTTCTGGATTCGCCCATACGTGCTACATGCCCTGCCCATCTCAAACGTCTGGATTTAATGTTCCTAATTACAGCAGGTGAAGAATACAATGCGTGCAGTTCTGTGTTGTGTAACTTTCTCCATTTTCCTGTAACTTCATCCCTCTTAGCCCCAAATATTTTCCTAAGCACCTTATTCTCAAACACCCTTAACCTGTGTTTCTCTCTCAAAGGGAGAGTCCAAGTTTCACAACCATAAAGAACAACCGGTAATATAACTGTTTTATGAATCTAACTTTCAGATTTTTTGACAGCAGACTGGATGATGAAAGCTTCTCAACCGAATAATAACAGGCATTTCCCATATTTATTCTGTGTTTAATTTCCTCCCGAGTATCATTTATATTTGTTACTGTTGCTCCCAGATATTTGAATTTTTCCACCTCTTCAAAAGATAAATTTCCAATTTTTATATTTCCATTTCATGCAATATTCTCGTCACGAGACATAATCATATACTTTGTCTTTTCGGGATTTACTTCCGAACTTATCTCTTTACTTGCTTCAAGTAAAATTTCCGTGTTTTCCCTAATCGTTTGTGGATTTTCTCCTAACATATTCACGTCATCAGCATAGACAAGCAGCTGATGTAACCCGTTCAATTTCAAACCCTCTCTGTTATCCTGGACTTTCCTAGTGGCATACTCTAGAGTCTAGAGCGTTAATGCCTTCTTTATTATAAATTTATATCTAACGACAATGCAGTTAGGTATTGTTGAATGCTATAAATATACGATTCTGTATAAACTACGCCGTTATCCAGATGTGTGGAAATGAAGATACCTAAATGGAGCTTAGCGAGATGAGTTCGAGAATTCACAATGCAATAGACGAAGAGGCAGACAAACAGAAAGAAGGCTGGCAGATAATTCGACAGACAGACAGATAAGTAGAGAGACGGAAGGGCGGGCGAACAGAAAGACAGAAGTAAACCGGCAGACGGCTGTCTTACAGACGGGCGGACAGAGAAATAGACAGACAGACAGGTGACTATCCCCATTTTCAGATTTAATACCAAACTACGGGAACTGTCGGATTTCTAACAGAAAATTGCACTATATTTACTCCATGATATTTAGTTTCTGTATGACTTTTCGTGTAGTACATGATTGTGGATTATGAATGGGGGTGGGACAAGCCCACGGGCGCTTAAACCACAGATATGGGTCTATGCTGCTGTCTCAAATTTTTAAATGGTAAAATTTTGCCTCTAGCACTCTACGAAGTATCGGTCTTTTACGTTCCGACAGTCTAACTCTAAGACATGGGAACGCAGCTTTACCTCCCTTCCGAAGGATGCCAAGGATATTTATCTTTATTAGAAATCCATCGTTTTTGTTATGATGTACGAGTATGTTCAATCTATTACGAGTTATATCATAACGGTTTTACTAATAAAAACTCTATATACACACGTTTAACTGTCTTATACTTATACAATGTGTAGCTCGTTTATACGTCGCGATAGCATCAAAATGGCAATCGCGAACTCTTTCTGATTTTCGAGAAAAAAAGGGGAAGGGTTTAAACCACCCTTCCGCTGACATTCTTGCCGCCATAACTCCGCAGTACGTGTAGTCACAACAAAGCCGATGAGTGCGTTGAATACAGTGTGTAAATTCCTTACTAATAAATCACTACATACGTCGTGTATAACAGTGTAACTGTTACACAGCTGCGTCATAGTTTCGTCATTACTTCATTACGAAAGATAATATAATATCTGAGGTTGTCTATTGCATCCAGTAGAGCGCTCTAGTGTGGCGTGTTAAGTATCGATAGTACAACTGGCTCTGATCGATTACCACACTATATTTTGGTCAAAGAGTACAAGCTACAGTAATATTATTCTAATTATTCTGTGCTCTTTGGTTTGTTCTTTTGTGGTTACAAGGCAACCATCATCATAAATGACAGTCGATACGAACAGCTGTTAGAGGGGCGGCCATGTTTTCTCTGTATACAACGCTTAAACAAGGGGTTTCGTGTATATAACTACTGCAAGGCAATTCCCATTGTATAGTTACAGCCTGTTTATACATCCCTCGTTTATGCATGGTTTATTAGTAAAGTTTTCTGTATCAACTCTACATAAGTCTCGTATAAAAACTATACACTATTTATTAGTAAGACTGTAAGTAGATTTCGAAGTTCAGGTTCCGATGGAGAAGATACAGGTTAATTGGGAGGAGAGTGTTGGATGGAAGTGGGGGAACAGGCTAGGGCTTGTTTATTTTTCCGGTCTGGTTAAAAGTTTCGAACGTACTAGCACTGAAGCTGGGACAGTTGGGACTACGTAAAGTTATTGCGATGTCGAAAGCGAAATTCAATTGAAACAAATGTTTAAATATACATTATAAAATTCCTTTCGCAAAAGAAAATGCGTCACAATTGCTAACAAAAGAATAGAGCCTTAAGTGTGGACTAAAATTTATAATGACTATTTCATTTATATGAAGTCATTCCATTTTCGGCCAATGAAGTGTAATGGAATTTTGAATTCGAACCAATCACAGTCATACATCGCGATAATTTCTGCAGCTCGATTTATCACTATCAATTTATCGCATGGTCGGTCTTTTGTTTAGTCAGTATCGCTAATTGTTTCCATGTAAATCGATGAGCATGAATCCATTGTACTAACTAAAGTGCGAAATCTTACTTCCACATCTACATCTTCATCTTCTAATTCCACGTCCATTGTATCTAAAGAAAATGACACTCCTTCATAACAATTGTTATTTAATTCATGTATTAATCAGGTTATTTGTACTTATACTATAAAATGTTTAAATTAAATTACGATTTCAGCAGATAATGAAAACGTATTTCTGTTATAATAACAAGAGAAAAGCGCAGTACACATAATTAACATTGTTAAACATGTATTTCGCTTTTTTCAATTGGCATTACTGAATAACATTCAATTTCTTTATTTTTGTTATCGTTATTCATTTATTTCGACTTCACAATGTCTGAATAGGTTAAGTATTCATAAATATAGTATTATTAATATTTTGTGAGCGAATTTTTGGGGTATATATTATTTACATTTTTATTTTATTCGCGAAATAGTCCTAATAAATGTCACTCGAGGTCTGAGATTACTTTAGATATGATTTTGAAGTACAGGTATCTATATTTAAAAACTGTACTGTAGAAATCCGAACTAGAAATAGGAGATATTTAGAATACATAATTTAAATTAGTATTTACATATTAATATATTTAACATGCTGTATCCATATTTTAAACAAGTATCTTTTTAATTTGAGATACCAGTACTTCATTTTAATTCATTTGATTCTCATTTCAATCTATTTTGTTATCAAGTTAACCTACAAAACTTTTATTTTGACTTCTTATTAATATTAAATTTTTACTAAACAGAATACTTCAGTTATTTTCATTTTAAACTATAATGTTACCTTCGTTTCTTGGTAATCAGTATTAATCATGCGGGGGTTAGGTTTATATTAAATAGAACGTAGTTTTCTAAATGTTTTATCTAAACATTGTACAGGGACATCACTTTATTTTTACTAACATTTTTAACATTAACCAGGCTATACTCGGAAACACTGTTACCCCCCTTCCATTACAGGAGTTTAGAGTTGCTAGTGCAATATGTAAACAAATCATTTTACTAGCTATAGGAGGAGAGAAAAGTAGTGTATCCATTTATGTTACAGGGAAATATAGTATTACGATTTTCAGTTTGGTCATTACTTTACAGTATTTTATCAAAAAATAGTAGAATAGTAACATTTTTTTTTCACAAACTCAACTCTTCAGGCGGTTATATACATTATGTAATGTGTACTTTATTCAGCATATTACTAACCTAATTTATTCCTGAGAATTTTGTGAGCACTTCCGCAAGAAACCCCAATTTCTACAGCTAACTTCTTGACCGACTTATTAGGACCTCCCTGCATCCTTTCTCTACCATCTTCTACAGCATCTTCTGTCACCTTTGTTGGCCATTTTACACTTTTCTTCCTTTCTGTACACTCTCTTGTTCTAAATTTATCTACCAGATTAATGACATTTCTAAGAAAATATTCCGTAATGATATAATCAGAAAATTGTGAAAAAAACTGTTGTTCACATTCGGTTATATTGTAATTCCAGTTTCTATCATCGTCCTTCATACCTACAAACAGTAAAACAAAACTCTTGGTTAAATAATGCTGTTAAGTACCGTACCATATTATAGGGTACCGTACTTTCGGTAACTCTAATCTTCACTTGTGCTCAGTCCACACAGATAAATTCAGTTATGCTACACACCATACCTGTGTGAAGATAAACTTCAATAATATAAGCTTTTTCTTCTATAGAAAATGCAACATATTTCTGAAACACACTGTACTCTGTACAGTTTATTTCACTGCTAGCAACAGCGGCCGTGAGTTTGTGTGACTGACGTTAGCAAGGACATTAGTGAAAGGGGTGGGAGTCAAGTACATTTAGAAACGCAGGTACAATAAAAATTGAAGTAAAAATAAAATTTCCCCCGTTAAAGTAAGTACAGTGCATATCCCTTTCAGTTCTTCAGTAAAAAATCTTGGCATTCACATGGATAATAATCTCAACTGGGACATGCAAATCACAGAAACCTGCAGAAAAGTATATTCTATTATTCATGTGCTAAAAAGGATAAATGTTCATCTTCCCTCTTGCTTAAAAAAGTCCCTTGTGCAGACACTTGTATTTCCCTATTTTGACTATGCTGACATTTTACTGACTGACCTTTCCAGCGACAACAAAACGAAACTTCAACGTGCTCATAATTTGTGTGTACGTTTTGTAAGCAATGTTCGTAAATATGATCACATTACCCCATCCCTGGAAGCAATAGGTTGGCTTAAACTAGATAAGAAAAGAAATTTACATTCACTTCTCCTTCTCTTCGAAATCTTGAACTCTTCTATTCCTTCGTACCTGTCGTCTCGCTTCACTTACCTTTCTTCCCACCACAATCTGAACACACGCTCTCGCCATGAAACAATACTAACAATACCATCCCATCGAACCTCCTCATACTCATCCTCTTTCACAAAAGCCCTGCCAAGACTCTGGAATTCGTTACCTGCTGGCATCAGGGACTGTCGAAATAAAATTGAATTCAAATGCAAACTTACTAGGCACTTGGTCAGTAATTGAGACTCGTTCAGACATGGTTTCTTGTAAATAGTTCTCTTAATCTATCACAAAATATTTCAATATCCGGTAATTTCATCACTATAGAATTTTGTTATTGTAGGTTTAATTTGTATTTTAGTAAATTCAAAAATATTCTTTGTTCTTAATTTCTATGATAAAATGTCTAGCTTTCATTAATCAGGTATTCTTGTCGTACTTTAATTTTTATTGTTATTGTAATTGTAAATTTAATGTTAATTGTAATCTTATTGTTCATGTTATAGTTGTAATCCCCTGGTAGAGGGGCAGAGAAGGCCTGACGGCCTTATCTCTACCAGGTTAAATAAATAAATACTAAAATACTAAATACTAAAATGATGTCCCTGTATCTTTTGTTGTAGGCCTAATCTAAATAGTTTCAGATAAGCCTATTTCTGTGGCTACGTTTTATAATTACCGTGTTTATGTCGCTTCTTTTCCTGATTTTGTAATTTATGGGTAGGCCTACAGTTACAAATGGTATTTGTTCTGATATTCTAATAATAAAGTTGTACTATTATTTTTATTATTATTATTATTATTATTATTATTATTATTATTATTATTATTATTATTTAAAATGTTACAGGATACCTTTGTAAATAGTGGGCCTACTGCCCTGTATATCTGTTCATAGAACTAAGAATAATATTACGTTTCTATACCCTAAAGACGATAATGCGATGTATTCTGACCAATGTAATATTTACGTTTGTCCTTCAGGCGAACATTTAATTTTTCCCTTGTTCAGTCTGTATTGCTCCATCCAATTAACATGATGTGCATTTGAGGGAAGAGGACTACCTTGCCAGCTACTTTGTAAACACTGTGTTATTCTGTACGTACTTAACTTCAGAATAAATGTATCTCAACTTAGAAGTCTAATAATAAATTACCTACTGATGAATAATTTGAATTCATTCATTCATTCATAGTGTAGGTCTTTCATTGCAAGCCTAGCAATTTCCAGTCTTTCGTATTTTCTTCCTTCCTCTTAGTCTCCACATAGGCTATGATTAATATATTTTAATGTCGTCTATCAGTGTGCTGTATTGGAGTTAAATTGCTCGCTTGAACTCGGTCGAGTGTCGCACCCTCGAGTGAGATAAGATCGGTCTTGATACGCTCGTAATAAATAGAAAAACAGTACAAGGTCATCTCACCGACATGTCTTATCTTGTATGGAAGACGACATATAAAATACACATAGGCCTATGTTTTGCTCACACGGTAAAAATAAGACTTTATTTTCTGCGTTTATGCAAACGTTTAATGGAACAATCAATGGAATGTACCAAAACAGGAACATGAAGTTATAAATAAAATAGTATGAAAAACTTCGCTATACAGTTATTATTGCTAATTAATAATTATTCAATATTTGATTTACCATATATATATATATATATATATATATATATATATATATATATATATATATATATATATAATATGATAGGTCTATACATAGTGTTCCGCCTATATACTGCGACAATGTAGAAACGTTTTACAAAATATTATTGATATAGCAGTAGATTAATAACAATAATAGTACAGAGATAGCGTCACAGAAAATATAATAAAACGAATAATCATACTGCACAACTGTTACAGACGCAAAGATTGATAGAGATTATTATTATTAGAGATTATTATTATTATTATTATTATTATTATTATTATTATTACTAGAAAACTTGATACAGTTCTTGCATTATCGTGATTGTGTTCTGCGTTTATAATAATTACATTTACATCCAATAACATCTATCAGATGTGGCAAAAACAAAATCACTCTTGTGTGGGGAAAAAAAAAAAAAAACACTTACCTACAACATTTATATTACATTTTAAAGCAAGTTTTGTAGTTGTACTATGGAGAGGTTAGTTAAACTCTGCAAAGTTTTGAAATGATAAACATTTATGATGTTACTACACAGTTCATCACTGTAACAAGAACGACAAGAACGAATGTCTAACGCTCGGCTTATACCGTTTGAGGATTTATCGCTCGTGACAATTTTACCCATCATTCATGAGCGCTAACTTACATATCGGATTATGCTATGAACTACTTGGCGCTCGAGCGAAAACGTCCGATGCAGACCTCTGTCGTCTATCATCTGATATTTTCTTATGCTCCGAACTCCCGTTCACCATTCCTTCCAGTGACCCAGCAAATTCCTTTTTCTCTTCCTAATCAGTTTTATCATTATTATTTCTTCAGCCACTTTTTCCAACACAACTTCGTTTCTTATTCTCTCTGTACATTTCACACACTCCCTTCTCCATATCCACATGTCAAGTGCTTATAGTCGTTTCTTTTCACTTCGTCGTAATATCCATGTTTCTGTCCCATACAATGCCCCACAAAGCACTTCACTAGTCTCTTCTTTAGTTCTTTTTCCAGAGATTTTCAGAAGATCGTCCTTTTTCTATTAAAAGCTTCCTTGGTCATTGCTATCCTCCTTGACACTTCCTGTCAGCAGCTCATGTTACTGCTTATAGTACACCCCAAGTATTTGAAGCTGTCCACTTGCTCTACTGTCTCATTTTCAAATCGCAAGTTTACTTTATTTATTTGTCTTTCTATGACCTTGGTGTGGTGCGCCGGTCTCCGTTGACATCCCTCTGCTGAATACTATGGTCACAGTTGTAGAGAGGGGAAACGGGATTGACGGGACAAGATGGGCCGAAATTTGTAGGGGGGAGGCTGGAACGATGTTAGGCTCCACGTTGGACGCCAATTGTCGTTCGCCGGTCTCCGTTGATGTCGCTCTGCTGAATGCTGTGGTCGCATGTGTAGAGAGGGGAAACGGGAGTGACGGGACAAGATGAGCCGAAGTGTATGTGGGGGTGATGGTGCGATGTCGAAAGGAAGAACTCTGGTTACAGATACAATTAGTACTGTACTTGACCTATTAAATCTGTTAAGACAATTTAACTCCTTCCAGAAAATTACACTCCAACGAGAGGAAAAGTGCCTCGATAACATTTTTATAAATAGTCAGCGGGAATCATATAAAATGAAAGTAAATAACTGTCCATGTTCCGACCAGTCTGCTTTATTATTGCAATTAAATTTCACTTGAGGAACGGATACAACCAATCCCAAATTAAGGTTTATTTACCGCTGAAAGAATAATGAATTTTTGTTGTTATATAAACAATATTCATTGGAAATCCATCTTCAATGTTCAAGAGCCAAATGCAACTCAAATCTTTAATACATTTATAAATTTAATTTTAGGATATTTTAATTTATCATTTGAAGTCAAGAAAGTAAAACTAAATATTGGCAAAAAAACATACAAACAAATGGTACTGTGAAGAATTAAAAGAGATGAAAACCCAATTAGTAATGCTACATGATATTTATAAGGAGAATGGTCTGCTCACAGTTAAAAATAAATTATATGAAATTAAGAAACAATACAGGAATCAATTAACTTAAGTGAAACTAGATTATAATAAAAAATTAATTGTCAACTCTGATAACAAATATAAAATTGTCTTGAATCTGATAAATAGAGAAAGGACTTGCCTCTCTCAAAATCAAATAAGCAATCATAACATATCGCCGGAAGAGTTCAATAAATTTTCTATAGACTAGGTGGACAAATACAAATTCAAAGCTCTGAGCTATCCCCTACGGAAATACTAACCAGAAATGACAATATTTCATGTAATTTTAAATGGAGAGAGGTCACCACTAAGGAGATGTGGAACATAAAATCAAATTCCAAATATATTTATATGTCAAAATAATTTTTTTAAAACTGAATTGAATTGAATTGAAAGAAAAGTGGGAGGAGAAATTTAAAAGGTACGCAAAACGCGTTCTCACAAAGGGTTCGGGACTGAAATAAACTGAATATGTGAGCTCAAAGCCTGTTGGTCACTTGTCTCACTCCGGGTTACGCTGCTCCACTGAAGGAGTTCTAGCAACTTTTGAAGGGTGAAAGCCGAAAATGGACGTAACCTCTTAGGCACCACATACGCGAGGGAAGGGAAATGTTATCAAAGTGATCACAAGACAGGACGAAGAAGAAATGGCGGAAGGTGTAAGTCTGTCCATTGAAAGGAACTTCGTCATTTCGCAGTGCAGATGGAATTGAGAAGACTCGTTTGTTTGATGTTCGATCGGAGGTGTAAGCTTGCACAGCTTGTAACTGATCAGGAAGAGAAAAAGGAATTGACCGAGAAGACTCATTCATCTGGTGTTCGATGACTAAGATAAGTGAAGGTCGTCGGAAGAGACGCCGCTAATTCTAATCTGCAAATTGAAAGATTCTCTGTCCTTTCGCAAGGCGACTAAAGACGAGTAACCTCGCCCATGTAACGGGTATTTTATAAATGCTGAACAAGGGCATTTACGTCGTTTTATCAGAAATTGGAGAACTTTATAGGGAAGGGCATATACAGGGACATCATTTTATTTTTACTAACATTTTTAATATTAACCTGGCCATATCTTTGGATTAAAGGTCTAGAACCGGAAACACTGCTTGCTCCCCCTTCCAAGACTGGAGTTCGATGATATTGGCGTAAAACACAAATCACTTTACTAGGAACAGGAGGGAAGAAAAGTAGTTCATCCATTTATGTAAACTAGGAAATATCGCGATTTTGAGTTTGATAATTTTCATTAAGTCTTTGCTTAATCAAAATACAGTACTGTATTAATACTTAGTCTTTTTACTCACGAATTGAGCTATCCATTCGGACGTATTAATTATGCAGTGTATATTGTACTGTTACAGTGGTTTTATCGCAGGGTCGTAGAAAGGGGGGGGGAATCACGTGACAGTTAATTACTTAACGAGGTCCTTTTATTTAAGTTATTTTAAATAGTTGTATAACATTACGTATACGTCCAATTCCTAACAGAAATTAATGTTTTCATAAAAGAGCTAAGACAGTCCAGCTACTAGACTTTACAGAGGAGCGAACAGAAGCAGGTGGGGGAAATCGGGATGCGACGTAGGCAAACGGACGACAGTACCTGTGCGAAAGTATGATTCAATATTGAAAGCTCTTTCGTCACTGGAAAACGTGAACATTCTTCCGGAACGCACTATACTCACTAACTCAGCAGGCTACTGCATATGCGGCCTCGGTTCTGTGTGGAGGACGCTTGGAGTTTACTAGTAGAAGGGGTGGGAGTGAAGTACATTCAGAAACTCAGGTACAATAAAAATTGAAGTAAAAATAAAATGATGTCCCTGTAGATCCGTGGTTCATTTCTCTTAGGCCTCATCCCGATGTTTGTCTTAGCGCCTTAGGAAAATCACGGAAATACCTTAGGCAGGATGAGTTGCCTCAATTGGCTCTTAGGTAAGGGATCGATTGAATTATGACTTGAGTCTGTTGAATCGTCTCAATGTAGAGACCAGCCAATTGGTTCTGTGGTGACTCAATTAGGATGAGATAGGCAAGTGGGCATAGATGTAAAATAATAATAATTATTAAATTTAGAGTAATTACCGGGGTCATGGGAAAGTGAGTGCAGGTGCATGGCCCATTTATTTAGGGCTCATCACGACATTTATCTTAGGGCCTTAAGAAAACCACGGAGAAACCTTAGAATTTATATTCCTCTTAAAAATATGATCAATATTTGTCTGAAACAAGATATATTTCCAGGTCAACTAAAAAGTTCGAAAGTAATCTCAATTTATAAAAAAGAGAATAGATCAAGTTCAAGGTAGTTACAGACCAATCTCTATCATTCTAGTGGTGTCCAAGATGTTTAAATATATAATTTTCAATCAAATTTATCACTACTTTGAAAATTCAAATCTTTTTAGTACTAACCAATTTGGTTTTAGAAAAAGGAAATCAACAAATAATGCAATTGAGTTTTTAATAACTGAAATTTTAAGAAATTTTGGAAATAGGTCACACGTTAATGCTTATTTTGTGATCTCTCCAAAGCGTTCGATTGCGTTGATCACAACTTAATTTTATGATATTCAAGGGAATACACTAAATATTTTTAGAACTTATCTTCATGGCAGAAGGCAATTAGTGTCAATAGGTGAAAATAGGTCAAGTCTCACCAGTACACATTATGGTGTTCCATAACGCTCAATAATTTGGTCCTCTACTATTCTTAATAGCAATTAATGATCTTCCAGATTTCATTAAAGCTATGACATTTATGTATGCTGACGACACTACATTCTTATGTTCTAACTCTGCTCTGAATGAATTACATGCTCCAACAAACGATGATCTGTCACCGATAGCTTTATAGTTTGAATCTAATGGTTTTCTGCTTAATCAAAAAAAGACTATCAACATAACTTTTAGCCTAAATCATCTAATAAAAAAGAACAACATACAAAACTACACCAAATTTCTAGGACTTTTTATAGACTCCAGTTTAACATGAAAAAACATATCGAATATATATGCACAAAGTTATAAAGATTTATATATTTATTAAAGAAATTAGTGACTTGCGTTTCTCAAAATTATTTAAGATGTGGCTACTTTTCGTTCGAAAGAACGATAATAATAATCCGATATGCCTTAATTTTCTGGGGAAATGGTAGCAAAATTGGGAGTGTCTTGATTTTGCAAAAGGAAGTCATTAGAATTCTATGTCAATCAAACTATCTTGAACATTGTCGACCACTTTTCATATGATCACAGACATTAACAGTCATAAACATAGGGGAGAGTCGGATAGTATCGGACAGTGAGTTTCTTTCATCTACCACACGATGATAGTACATGATTGACATGGTTACGTTTCTGTGATGTTGCATAGAGAAACGTAACCATGTCATTCAGGTACTACCATATGGTGGTAGATGAAAGAAACGCACTGTCCGATACTACCCGACTCTCCCCTATACAACCTAGTCCTTCACATTCGACATAACATAGACAATTACTCATTAGTAGCCAATATACATGATCATGAAATTAGAAATAGTGAACAAATTAATATTTCATATTGTAGGTTACATAAGACTAGTACAAATGGGAATGAGATTATATAATAAGCTTCTCAGTCAATATTATAAGTTACCAACCAATATTTTCAAAACTAGATTTTATAATTGGCTTCTACTTAATCCTTTCTACTCTGTAGATGAGTTTTTTTAACATCATTATATTCAAATATAATTATTATTATTTAATAAATAAAGTTATCTATCTACATTTAGTTACAAAAAATACAATAAGAGTGATATGTTTTCATTAATTTTTATAGTTCCAAAATATTTTGTGTTTTCATTATTCTAATTAAACTTTACTGTTTTAAATTATGTGTATTTGTACTATGTTTTTTCACCTTCTGTATTTGTGACGAAGCCATCACTGTTTGTCTAATGGCTTAATAAATTGAATTGAATTTATTGCTACGTGTTCAGGCGTACTCACCTTGTTGTCAGAATCCCTTGAATATCAGTTATTTGAAGAGAGAAACTGTTTAATATCGTATATTTATAGAAACAGATTGCAATGCAGATTGCAGTATATATGCAACTAGTGGCTTGTGCAGCAAATACTACTGCAAACTAAGTTCGTTAGACGTTCAAATAAAAATTTTTCAGATTTATTTTCAATGAAGAATACTTGTCTTTTTGATAGTTATTTGCTTCCATAATAATGAAACATACTCCCTCAAATACTTTTTCTTGAACCCATCCAACTTCAGTTTTTGCGTTTCAACGCGAAAACGCAAGTATCAATGTCAGGACGATAGCAATAGCTATTTCACGTCATTGTGGATTGTAGGCAAAAGTTAAAAAAAATGTCAGGTTTGCTAAGCTTTCGAACAATAGCATTTTCGTATAGCTGCTGCATCTAGAACTTGAAATGTAGAGCGTAAAATCATTTTATCCTACTAAGAGATCTAGCTGAAATGATCTGGAGACTACAAAATTTTCTAGGCCTCTTATTTTATCAGTAAGTAATACCTTTGATCTTTCCTTAGGAACTGTAATTTTTGTGCTCTCTCGAGCCAATACTGAAGACAACGACACATATCAATATCTACACTACACCGCCATTAAATATATGAAAAAGACCCAACCCCACTGGGTTAATAAGTATAAAAATATTTGATTTTTAATAACAATATTATTATCTTACTTAAGTTTTGTAGTTAAATATAGCAGCCACTCAGTAAATTATAGAAATGAAGATCTAAATTAAGATATTCTCTACATTTACTTACATAACCTCAAAACGTTTCACTTTCATGTCATCAATATAGCATCAATATTATGTACAATTAATGAAAAATAGATGTATCATGATATTAAATATAATAATATTTAATTTCTAATGGTAATAATGTCATCAAACCACCTCAAGTTTCGTAGATTTGAATATCTAATACACAGCTGTACTCAGAAAATTATACACGGCAGAATCAGTTTGTAATAACAAATTGAATTGAGCTCTAAATATGTCTGCAATCCTGCAGGTCATGGCCTTCGTGTAATAACCTATTGTTTATCCTAGTGTGTGTTTTGTTCTGAAATTCAATCAAGTCGGCTGTGATTCGATAAAATTAGTTCTCAAAACTGACAACAGATGAATTTTGGAAAATAGGAACATTATGTAGGAAAATTGACATTTCACTGAAAACTACTACTTTTCCGAAAAACTTTGGATGCCAGGCATGAAAATGAGGGGTCACTCATTAAAATCCGTTCAGCCGTTTTCCAGTAATTTCCATTACCAGTTCAAATTACATATATAGATGTTATCGATTATTATCCTGCAACTATAGTTTGTTTATTGAAATTCGTGACCATAGCAACATAATTAACTCCAATGAGGTGGTAAGATATAATAGTACATTATGCAACGAGCCTATAATGGTAGTAATTAAGACCCGATTATGTTTATGAAACGAGCCCAAGCGAGTTTCATAATTTTCATACGAGCGTCTTAATTACCATTATAGTCAAGTTTCATACGACTTTTTATGCTCGACCATATTTCTAACTTGAAATTATTCATAAGTATTCAGGTTATTCTTATCTGACTGAGGAGCGGAACTGACCTTGTGCAATACCTCGTAAATTGTGAGATGTGCGCAGACGCAAAAGTATAGATTTTTTTCCGAGAAACCGATGTCAACATTGACCTTGACATTGAAAAACGAGATGACAAATTGAATTTATTTGAATATTATTTACAATTAACGCTAATTATTATAGTAACAGACCTGACTTTATTTCAAATATAGGTGATTTATTGATTTATTGTTGTCTTTCGATTGCATATCCGAGAATAATCGATACTTGCGCTTTCATATTGCTACAATGGCATTTTCTGATTGGTGGAACACCTGAACTTTAATAAATAGGTGTACTTTAATGAGGTCCATTAAAGGGCTGCTACCAGGTGTATAATTACTACATTTCGGCATGGTCGAGCATAAAATTATTAATGGGATAACATTTTTTTAAAGGAAGAAAACGTCTCAAATTCTGTTCAACTTTTTTATGTGTACATAAAGTGGCGCCAAAAAAAAGTGCGCATCGGCTCGAGTGTTCATATTAAATTTATTATTATTATTATTATTATTATTATTATTATTATTATTATTATTATTTCCTCAGGTGGTAGCGATCCTCGCAAAAGCTGAAATGTGCAGCTTTAATGCTTCAAGGAAGTTCCAGTCGCTGATTTTAATGCCACCTAAGGCATGGATGCTGCACGTGTTGCTAATGCGATGGCCTATATTTCATTACGTGAAATTCAGACACTGTACAAACCCTATAAACGTGAGCTCTGCCATGTATTCAACTACCGTGCGTGTAGGTCAAGTGCAAGGTATGAAATTCTGGATATAATCTATACTAATAATAAATCTGTAGCCGAAATTTTTCTGGTAATTTTCGATTTTCCAAAAATAATTGGTCCTAACATATATAATTAACCACCCTGAAACCGAAAATCACTTTTTTGACATTTTTGTTTGTCTGTCTGTCTGTCTGTCTGTCTGTATGTTTGTTACCTTTTCACGCGATAATGGCTGAACGGATTTCGATGAAAATTGGAATATAAATTAAGTTCGTTGTAACTTAGATTTTAGGCTATATGGCATTCAAAATTCATTATTTAAAAGGGGGGTTATAAGGGGGCCTGAATTAAATAAATCGAAATATCTCGCTTATTATTGATTTTTATGAAAAACGTTACATAACAAACGTTTCTTTTAAAACAATTTGTGATAAGTTTTATTCCTTGAAAAATTTTGATAGGACTGATATTTAATGAGATAAATGAGTTTTAAAATTAAAATAACTGCCATCTAAGGCCGTGTAATGAATTAAAAAACAAATGACTTCGTCTATAAGGGGCCTTGGACAGCAACAATCGAAAGCTATGAAAGATAGCCTACAAAGAATGTTTCTGTGTTTGTATGAAGTAATATCGGAAGCTAAATTAACCGATTTGTGTAATTAATTATTATTTCACCATTGGAAAGTGTAGTTTCTCTAGATGAACATAATGCTATAATGTTATAACGTTATTACAGTAACTTCTGATATAATATAATATAATATAATATAATATAATATAATATAATATAATATAATATAATATAATATAATATAATATAATATAATATAATATAATATGTAATATTATATAATATAATTTAAGTTATTTGAAGGGTTCAGAACCATAGTGGGCCAAGCGCCATTTACTGAATACGTAGAAAACAAGGGTTAAAATTAAGTTATTACCATAATTCAATGGAAACCTATAACAAGTAAAATAAAATATACACATTAAATCTAAATGATGTCAATCTTCATTAAACTATGGTTGCTTGTAATAAAAATTAAGAAACATGTTAAAGGAATTGTCATTGAACCAAATGAGTGTCTCTGGACCAAAATGATCGCATATTAAACGATTTATCCCTCTATCAAACACGAATGTTCCCTGGATCAAATGTCCTCTTTTAATTATGTAATTACTTTATATTTATTTCTAACGGGTGCAGCGGAGCGCACGGGTACGGCTAGTAATGCATAAAAAGAGAGATAACTATATCTTATTGCAATCATTAGGCACATCGTTAACTGAAAGAATAAAGTATCAACTTGTCACATTAAGGGTCCGAGTTCGAATTACAGTTAAATTAAGATAGTGTTGAGTTAAAATTTTGGGGAGACCAGACTTCTCATGAATATGGTCAGATTGTACCCCCTACATATGCATGTGCAAGGATACTCTTGAGTTTAAAGAACGTTTATTTGCAATTAACGAGTATGTCAATAATAAGTTCAGAACTACTCGCCAGGAATATTAATTATGGCTTTCACCGTTACTTGACGATTCTTCTCTTAGCAAACCGTTCGATGTGACTGAATTACGGTTCTCAATTATCACCGGGACTCCCTATTCAATCGACACATTAGGAAGTGTTAATAAAAACATCCTGAGCCGTAATCTTTCTCTGACTATTTCGTTTATATGACGTCATTCCATTTTCGGCCAATGAAGTGTAATGACATTTTGAATTCCAACCAACCACAGTCATACATTGCGATAAATACTGCAGCTGGATTTATCGCTATCAATTTATCGCATGGTCGTTCTTTTGTTTAGTCAGTGTCGTCAACTGTTTCCACGTAAATCGTTGAGCATGAATCCATTGTACTAAATAAAGTGCGAAATCCTACTTCCATATCTACATCTTTATCTTCTAATTCCATGTCCATTGTATCTAAAGAAAATGACACTCCTTCATAACAATTGCTCATTTAATTAATGTATTAATAATGTGATTTGTAATTATACTATAAAACTGTTAAGTCAAATTATGATTTCAGCAGATAATGAAAATGTATTTCTGTTATAACAAGAGAAAAGCACAGTACATGTAATTAACATTTTTAAACCTGTATTTCGCTTTTCTCAATTGGTATTACTGAATAACATTCAATTTCTTTATTGAAGTAATCGTTGCTCATCTATATCGACTTCACAATGTCTGAATAGGTGTATTAATAAATATACAATTATTAATATTTTGTGAGCGAATTTTAGGGATATATTATTTACGTTTTTATTTTATTCACGAAATAGTCACTCGAAGTCTGATATTACTATAGATAATTTTTACACGTTTTAGACAGGAGAGATTCCTTTCAACAGAAACACTGAAGGTCAATGCATAGTTGCCGCTTTGGGTCAGTCATAAGATGTTTACGGAAAGAACTTCATGCGCTGCGTGATATACATTGACCTACATACTTTTTACTACACAAGTAGTAGGCTACTATACTACATAGTAAAATAGATGAATCCCTATTACAGTATAACCGTCCTTGAAGAAATATACCCACTATGAAAACATTGACCCTTAATGTTTAATACTATAAAATATATCTGCATAAAATAGTTTAGCCCTCTGTGTAATACAACCGTTATATACATTTTGAGAAATATGCATATTATGCAAACGTTGGCTCATAAATGTTTAATACACGCTTCCACAAAATAGATTAATACCCAGTACAATATAGTTATTATTTAAAAATCAGAAATATGCTTTTATTTTATTTTAGTAAATTATTTAGCGTCTGAATTAGATGAAGGTAATAATGCCGGTGAAATGAGTCCGGGGTCCAGCACCTTTGGATTTGACCTTCAGATGGATTTTCTAGTGACGCGGATTATAATAGCTGGAGTCCTCGGAAATAGAAGATATAGACTGACGGCTCTCGAATAAAAATATTTGTTTCATTTCCAATAATTTTAATTATATTTCACAATTTCATTTCGTGAAACTTTTTTGTAATGTGGCATTTTATATGTAACTCTTCTCGAAGGAGAAAAGCACTATTATTACCCATTAAATAATTCAAGACACCCAGGGAAAATTTTTATTAATTTAGAAATTGAACAGCATCATCTATTGCATAAATTTCAACCTGCCACACTTTGAAAATAACATTTGCAATTATTACGATGTTATCCAATATATTGAAGAATATTTTGTTTTATTTATATTTAGATACATTTCCAATGTATTAATCCCATAGTTAATTCAGATTCAGAGTGTTCGTCAGTTGTGAAATGGTTGAAATTTTTGTAGAAGGGAACTTAACAGCATTTCATAATTCTCATGTACACAATAATTCATTTAGAGAGTTCTTTGCTACGCAACTGTGCACTATTACATTTTTGGGAGCGGGATGTTGAAAACTAAGTCGGTATTATGAAATATATTCTGAAAATCTAACAGAAGAAAGACACAATTTGAACTGAAGAGGTTGTATTTTTAAATCTGCAGCTTCTATTACTAATACAAAATTTCAGTCTGGAGAGTCAACTATTTCATTCAGAACATCAATTATTTCTAGTCGGGTAGTAATTATGAATAAAGGGTAAGATCTTGGCGTTTCAATTCCACCTTGTTTAATTATTTATAGGAATACGTTTCCCTACCATACGTTCCAGTACAGCAGCAATCTTCGAGGATCGATGAAAGAAAGCTGGAATTATCTGAGGAATGGAGACAAATATTGCGCCAGGTTTTGTGCTTGAACAACTCTGCTGCAAAACTAATTCTAAACGATGGGCAAATCAATGGATGAAAAACGCTTGAACGGCAATTCCACGAACATCAATAAAACACTGCGTTTCTAAAAAAATTCCGTTGTTTCTTCAAAAACGCAGGTCAAATTGGGGGCTCTGTTCACAATTTGTATCAATGGAATCACTAAATTCTTCACGTATGGATTAATTCAGATCGAGGTACATTGACTTTAAAGATTATTTTACTAAAGATGTTATTAATTGGTCCAACAGAATAATATCTGTTATAGTGACAATATTTGAGGAGAAAAATTCGCTCCGGTGGCGGGGATAATAATAATAATAATAATAATAATAATAATAATAATAATAATAATAATAATAATAATGTTTTATTTTCGCTGGCAGAGTTAAGGCCATAAGGCCTTCTCTTCCACTCAACCAGCCTTAATCAATACAATACATATTTAAATTACGAATATTTACACTACACTTAAAAGGTTCTCCAGCAATATTCTTCAGTTACGTTTTAACGACTAGTAGACTACATATTTATTTAAATTTAGATAAACCTATAAGGTAAAGTAGTAACTTAATTTATGAGCTAATTTAATTCAATAAATTATAATTAATTTGAGATTTGAGATAGCTAGTAAAATGATGAAAATTAATTTAATATAAGCTTACTAGAACTACGTTGCAGGGAGAAAAAATTATATATATATATATATATATATATATAATGAGAATATTAATGTAATCGCCATTAGAGGTTTTGTAAATATATTTGGAGGAATGAATGATAATAATAAGAGTGGACAGATGTTAGTTTCATTATAAGTAACAAATATTAATCAGAAATTATTTTTTTAACTAAGAATTTATTAATTTTGACCTAAATGAAGTTATTGTCCAACAACCCCTTATATCACTCGGTAGCGAGTTCCAATTTCTAGCAACTGAAACTGTATAGGATGAAGAATATAAAGATGTCTTGTGATAGGGTATAATGAGTAAATTGTTATGATGAGACTTGGTACTTAGCTGATGATATGCGGATAAATTTTGAAAACGAGAAGCCAAATAGATTGGGGTAGCGGTGCGCAGAATTTGAAATAAGAGAATAAGAGAATGCAGGGCTCGTCGGGGAAACATGATCATACTTACGAATATTACAAATATAACGGACGCACGCATTATGCACACGTTGTAGCCTGCTGCTCAAATTTGCATTTAGGTTACTTAATATAACATCGCAGTAATCGAAGTGTGGCATCACGAGTGTTTGTAAAAGGATCGAACCCGGGTCCTTGGATCTACGTACCAATCGCTCTGACCACTGAGCTACTGCGGAATCCAGGCCAGTAGTCACTCAACTGAGTGCGTTCCTTGTATAATGGCAGTTGACTTGAAATATATAAACGTCAAAATATATGCCCAACTTGGAGTCAGGCCACAAAAGGGAAATAACACTGTAGGAGGAGAGTTCGACCCGGTGCTGTGGATTGAATTCGGCGTAGCTCAGTGGTCACAGCGCTTGGTAGGTACGTAGAACCAAGGACCCAGGTTCGATCCTCGGCGCCGGAGCGAATTTTTCTCCTCAAATATTAATTTAAAGATTATGCCAAATGACACATTTCCACTCAATATTGCTTCAAATCTCCATTTTTAATCAGTCTGAATACAGCCTTGAAGACTTCCGGATCTATCAGATCTCCAGTTCCTTTTAATGCAAGCTCCTGTTTAAACAAAAGGCTTGTCACCGACAATTAACATTTTCATAATCTGCCTATTCCTTTAAATTAATTACAGAGTATGTCAAAATGATATTCCCGAATTTTTAAATTTATTATGCGAAATCTATTACCGGTATGTAAGTTATATCTCGTTGTGAGGTCTGTGCTTTGAAATAAACTTACAGAACTTAACTCTAACGCGCTGGTTCCATCACTGTCCGTCAGCAAAGGATACGTAAGGAAAATGACGACGAATGGAGAACACAAAGCGTTCTATGTTCTCGATTTTCATGTAAATAAAAATCGACCCTCACAAGTATTAACATTGTAACTCACTTTCTTCCATTTTTGAGGAGAAGGAAAAGAAGTTTTAAAATGATCGTGTAAATCAGTGTAACTTATACAGATGGTAACAATAAGATTTTACATACGATTGGAAAGGTTTAGAGCTAAAATGATAGTACTGGAAGAAAAAGAAACAATTTCAGACCATATTAACAAGCATAACTCAAAACCATAAAAAATTGAGTTACAATGTTAGTATTTGGGAGGGTCGAAATGTCATGACCGTTCAACGGCATTTTCGGACGCACCCACCCAGAGTGAAAGAAATAAGTTCAACTACAGGAAATGGGTCAAACTACGACATGAAATGAATTATACTAAACGGAATGGGCCAAACTATGAATATAAATGAGTAAAATTACGGAAAATTGGGCAAACTAACAACATAACACCAAACTACAAAGAATGGGACAAAACTACTGTAGAAATTAGTCAAACTCTAAAATCATCCAGAAAATATAAAAACTACCTTACTTACTTACAAGTGGCGTTTAAGGAACCCGAAAGTTCATTGCCGCCCTCACATAAGCCCACCATCGGTCCTTATCCTGAGCAAGATTAATCCAGTCTCTATCATCATAAGCCGACACTGTGTTTCCAATTTGTTACACGCTGAATGCGGTGAACTGGCTTCTGCGTATGTTTTGATTTACAGGTCTTCGACTTCTAGTTGAAAGCAACTGTGGTAATTTCGTCCCTATGGAGACGGCACAGTTACGTCTGCATGCCCGGAATAGCTGGCGTCTCCCTCCGAACCACGGACTCGGATCGGCTCCAACACGACTCCATCACAACACAGCAGCCAACAGTTAACAGCGATGCTGGATTCGGCTGCCTATTGTAATTTTGTTGTTTAGTCAACTGTCCGAAGACAGGTTTGAACCTTACAAGTGATACAAACGGCACCATTTATGAGGTAATTAAGCCAGGAGATAATGGGATAGGATGACCAGTTCCTTTTCCCTACTAATATTTTATTATTTAGGCCTACTATGAATGTAGATTCATGATAAAATCCATATTTAAGATAAAATTTAGAAATCTATTTATTTACGTCAATCATGTCAATTGATTCCCATATGAGCAAGCGCGCGCTTTAGAGCTCAGGAGAGCCTGAGCGCTTTACAACGGAAAGGAAAGAAACACACGAAAGAGATAGGTAGAGCTATATTCAGAGATGGCCAGCACTGATTCAATAAATAAGGGAAGAGAACTTATTAAAACTGTATCCATGTTAATTTTTACATTTGTCTGAGAAGTATAAGTGTATTATAAGAATGTAAGTTTATTTTAATGCTCATTTTTCACAAGTTTGATTTTTTTGTTCAAACGAAATATTTTCTCAACTTCTATTTATAGAAAAGCGAAATTTCAGATATAGGTCTATTTATTTAGTAACCTTACAGAATACTGTCGTAAATCTAGTATACCGTAAATACGTATTACTGAAGATAGTGTATTGAAAATTTTGAAAATATTCGCATGGAAATTGTTTGTAAGGAAATTAATTAACACAGCAACTACTGTTACATCATAAGCAAAAGATATGTGCCCATGTATTGTAAAAATGTCAGCTCTATAGCTTCAGCAGATTTCGAGAAAATAATTTAATATTCTGATAAGAAGTTGCTCACCAATATCACCTTAAAAGCATAATGCAATAAGAGTTTTGTTATGGAATATTAGTTACACTTAAATCATATACAGCACCTAGGTAACTTTGCTTTGTACTGTAATGTTGCTTTTATTAGTTTATTGATTACTTTTATAAGGCTAAGGGTACCACCAATATCAATTCCAACTTTCCATGTCATACTCAATCTCTTCTTCTTCTTCTTCTTTTTTTTCTTTTTTCGGATATAACTTTCTTTTTATGAATGATGTGTTTCATCCATTTAGTACAGTATAGTTGTACTACTATAGAATTTATGTAAATATTCCTTCTTAACTCTTTATTATGTTATTAACATTTAAAACACAACTGCAATATCAAGAAATTGGTATTAGTACTTTTATTTTACAGACAATCTAGATAATAACAAACAGAAAGAAGCCATATAAAAAACGACATAAAATTTTACGTTTGTGCACAATTTTTTCTTAATCCAACAGGCTGCTTATTCATATACACAACCCTTCCTCTTTCCATACTTAGCGCTTGATGCCCGCGCATGACGTCAAGGTCAGAATAATGCGCTTGCTTTGACATCACTGATTTACGTGTATGGCGCCTTTTAAAGAGGGCACAACAAGTCAAGAGAATGCGTAGTGGACGATAGCTCTGAAAAAATTGCACAGAGGTTTATAACTCGTATATTATCACCGAAACACATCATTAACTGCATTAAAAAATACTGAAAGTGGCTGCTACATCTGAATGCAGAATAAATTTTACGATGGTATATTCCGGTAAATATCAATTGACGTAACATGTAGAATCATATGGCCGATGTTTCTATCCTTTTGATATACAGAAGCTTGTTGTCCGATAAATATTAAATCGTGTTTATATGTCGGCATGGGAAGCGTAGACGGCATAGCGCTGGCCTTCTGTGCTCGAGCTCTTGCGGGTTCGATGGCATTTAAGTGAGCTTAAATGCGACAGGTTCATGTCAGTAGATTTACTGGCATGTAAAAGAACTCCTGAGGGACAAAATTAAGGCACACCGGCCACGCTGATATAGGCCTAACCTCTGCAGTTGCGAGTGGCGTTAAATAAACAATAAAAAATATCGCGTTTATAAGACTACTAACGCCATGTAATTAATGTTTTACTTACAACTTACTTACTTGCAAATGACTTGTAAGGAACACGCTGGAGTCCACACCTGTGGAGTAACGGTTAGCGCGTCTGGCAGGGAAACCAGGTGGCCCGGGTTGGATTCCCGGTCGGGGCAAGTTACGTGTTTGGGGGTTTTTCCGGGGTTTTCCCTCAACCCATTACGAGCAAATGCTGGGTAACTATCGGTGCTGGACCCCGGACTCATTTCACCGGCGTTGTCACCTTCATTTCATTCAGACGCTAAATAACATAGATGTTGATAAAGCGTCGTAAAATAACCTACTAAAAAAACCCGCAGGTTCATTGCCACCCTCACATAAGCCCACCATCGGTCCCTATCCTGTACAAGATTAATCCAGTCTCTATCACAGGCAAGTCAAAACCCTGCACATTGTGCAGTCGCGCACATTGTGCACTTGTCTCTGTGCAATGTGCAGTTCCTATTCCCCTACCTGGAAGGAGTGAATCGGCTTGGAGGGGAACGCGACAGGGCTGTTCAATTACCTGCAGTAGCAGAACAGCTTTGGTTTCAGTAACACAGATCAGTACGGGTGTGCTCACTCAGCTGTGATTGTGAATGCGTTATGAAAAATAAAGTGAGGAGTCCACAGATATAACGAAGAAGAGAAATCACAAACCGTATAACATAATTGTTATAATGTTTTCCTCAGTCAACAGTAATTATTTTAAAATGAAAGGCTTTCATCATCTCATCTGGACCTAATAGTGGTGTGACAATTTAAATCAGATTAGTAAAATTCTCAAAATATGATATTCGCCAGCCCTTATGTCTTAATAAGTGCTCTCACGGCAAGACAAACGTGACAATAGCGTTGTTTTGGAGTCTGTACTAACACAGCCATCAAAGGTTAGATGACTTACAACTTCTATTTGATAAGCTGATAAGTGATGAGAATATAGTGAGGAATACATGTGAAGCTCTTGAGTTTGTAAGGGAACGAAGAAAGCAGCTATTTGTAAAGAGGAAAATTTTTCTAGAAAAATATATAATGGCGAATTTTCCATCTCACCTTACTATATTATGTTAATATACATAATAAATCTTTAAACATGACATCAAGAAAATGTTCTCACTTCATAGTTTCAGAACTACTCTTTTAACTCATTTCAGTAACACTCCCAACTTGCTGATACTTGCTCTCAATGTTTTCCAAAAAAACTATGTATAAATTTAAATTCAAGGTTAATTTAACCAATTTATTAATAATAATGTGAATTTATATTAAAATACAGTAAGGAAATGATTCCAGTGTAAAAGCCTCACAATGTCCTTTTGCAAAGAATTGGGAGTAAAATATTTTCTTTAACATTTGTGCACCAATGGTCCCAATAATTCTTGACGAACATTAAAAGAGTATTACTTTGAAATAATCAGTACCTACTACGTAAAATGAAATACTGTGTTAGTTTTTTGTTGTTTCGAAATTACTGCAATATTTATATTTTCTGCAAATACTGTATACAAATTATGTAAATAAATTATTATTTACAAAGGACTGCTTTGTGAATAAGTAAGTCTATTGTTTCTCGTGTTACAATTGTCAAATATAGACACTGACAATAATAGTATTTTTTTCCTTATACTAAGTATGTTTATAATGTCCAAATGTCAATTTAATTGAACACAGAAACGCAGAATGGATTCTTGTACACCCCTCCGCCTAAGAACTGGTAACAGCAACACGTGAATGACGCAATCTGCACAGACCGGCGTTCTGTACACATTTGGTGTCTGATTTCTGGCATGCCTGCTCTATCATCATATCCCACCTCCCTCAAATCCATTTTAATATCCTCCCATCTACGTCTCGGCCTCCCCAAAGGTATTTTTCCCTCCGGCCTCCCAACTACCACTCCCATGCCGAGGCTTAGGCCCGATTTCTTCAACCTTTGTTAAAATGCACCTAACATAGCGTTAATTAACTGTAAGTTAAAAGTATGAATTGCTGTTAAAAATATTGCGTTTCTTCAACTTTACATTTCACATTTTAACATTCTGTTTGTTAACTCTCTGTTAGGAGCAGAGATTCTAGAGTTTAACCATAACCTATAAACAAGTATAGGCTCACTTCTGTTTTCTGAACTCTGATAATTGCGATTCTCGCTTGTTTCCGTTGTTTGATTCAGAGAGGATAGAAGTCTTTCTATTCTCTCAGGTTTGATTTCTGCTTCTTTCCTCGTCTCTATCACAATAGCATGGAGCGGTGTATTGGTATTGCTGTTATGAAATGGAAAACACTGGAACAAAAAGATATCGTGGGACTAATTTCTCTCCGTTCGAAAGAAACCTTCTGCTGGAAATTATTTCGCAGTATAAACCAATTAATGAGAATAAATAAACAAATGGATCTAAGTTGAAAGCGAAAAGAGAGGCTTGGCAGAAAATAGCCTATACCTTTGTATGAACTTCTGGTCTGTCAAATCACAGAAATCATCCGCTCTGTTTATGTATTCATGGATATCATTTTCTAAATAATCCAAATATATAAGTTCACATCTAATGCACCAGCCATATTGGATACTTCTAAGCTAACAGAGAGTTAAATGATTTAACTGCATGAAATTGGGCAGTTAAATTAACATAGGTTTTAACAGCCTGTTAGTACTAACAGTAGTTGAAGAAATGCTTTAACTGTTAAGTTTACAGTTAAAATGGAATAACACACTGTTATAATTTAACAAAGGTCGAAGAAACCGGGCCTTATTGTATGGATTCGTAACAAGCTGTTTTTGCGATGGTGAGTTGTTAGCCCTTAGCCCAGCCCCCAAGCTGGAAGACAACCCCTTATTGGGTTATTCAATATATTCGCAGCTACCCTCCATATCTGAAGGCCGTTTCCTCTATGTAATTATTGTTTTACTGTGAAAATTTAGAACAACATTTTCGGAAGAGAAACAAATTTTAGTTACATGTAGTTGGCTGACTTTAATGTTTTGCGTAATTGAGGTTATTGTACAAGGGAATCCTGGTGTAATCTCTGAAGTTGACAGAGCATCAGAAATATCTAAGGCTATAAATTAATTAAACGATTGGGAACGGATCGACCGTGAGTTGAAGAATGTTTCCTGGAATCACAGTGACTGATGAAGACCACGAAACCTCCGGCAGGTGTGGCCGATCGATTTATGAACACTGGGCAGGCAGGCGGTTTAATTAAACGAGACGTATCGAGTGAAGCAAATTAGCGGGCCGGATCCACGAATCTGCAGGCGTTGATTTCTACTTCGTATGAACGCCACAAGACGCAGATCAGATATTTTGTTGCCTCTGTTATGTTATCGATCACGTCCTACATATAAATAATGAGTTCTATTGTTCTGTGGTAATTTTATTCTGTGGCGGCATTAGCGCTGAGTTTCCTAAACAAAGCGATCATGAAGCATTGCTTTCAATTGAACTTGTGTTAGGAGTTTCAATGATTTGTTTTGACGGCTATCTTTGCTGAAGGATGCGTATTCAGCCAGTTCTTTTTAAAGTCCGAGAGGAATATTGTGAATGACAAAAGACAAAACAAATGAAAACACTACCTACGCACCAGAAGTTTCGCAATTGCTTGCATAATGAGAAAGTAAAGAATTTTCGCTGAATACATCACATAGATTCCATGAGAAATAGAAAATCAGAAATTAGTATTTAGTATTTATTTATTTAACCTGATAGAGATAAGGCCATCAGGTCTTCTCTGCCCCTCTACCAGGGGATTACAACTATAATATAAAGAATAAAATTACAATTAATATTACATTTACAATTAAAATTACAATAAAAATTAAAGTACGACAAGATTACCTGATTAATGAAAGCTAGACATTTTATCATAGAAGTTAAGAACAAAGAATATTTTTTGTATTTACTGAATTACAAATTAAACCTAGAATAACAAAATTCTATAGTGATGAAATTACCGGATATTGAAATATTTTGTGATAGATTAAGAGAACTATTTACAAGAAACCATGTCTGAACGAGTCTCAATTACTGACCAAGTGCCTAGTAAGTTTGCGTTTGAATTCAATTTTATTTCGACAGTCCCTGATGCTAGCAGGTAACGAATTCCAGAGTCTTGGCAGGGTTATTGTAAAAGAGGATGAGTATGAGGAGCTGCGATGGGATGGTATTGTTAGTATTGTTTCATGGCGAGAGCGTGTGTTCAGATTATGGTGGGAAGAAAGGTAAGTGAAGCGAGACGACAGGTACGAAGGAATAGAAGAGTTCAAGATTTCGAAGAGAAGGAGAAGTGAATGTAAATTTCTTTTCTTATCTAGTTTAAGCCAACCTATTGTTTCCAGGGATGGAGTAATATGATCATATTTACGAACATTGCTTACAAAACGTACATACAAATTATGAGCACGTTGAAGTTTCGTTTTGTTGTCCCTGGAAAGGTCAGTCAGTAAAATGTCAGCATAGTCAAAATAGGGAAATACAAGCGTCTGCACAAGGGAGGACAATTAGGTAACTGAAGAGCGAATGAGTACGGATAAACGGTATTAGGAACAGGAATGAACATTTAGACTCTCAAGTGATGGCATCAACTAAGTGGATATATGGTATAAATTGACTGTGGTTATAAAAACCAGGTCACGTATGAAACCATTAAAAAGAGATATACATAATACAAAGTCACCACTTCTTTCATGAAAGAAAGCTAATTATGCGAAAAGTGATTAATATTACATTGAAATATCACCGCTCTGTACTGCGTTAAAAGAAAATCATTGCGAAATTTTCTGCAATCCTAGTGATTGACCGCCAATTCTTTATAGGTTACAGAATTATAGAAAATGTTGAGGAAGAATAAACAGATCATCATTTATGCAAATTTGCAATGTGCAACCCGATCAGATTCAAATAGAATGGCCTACCTGTTCTCATCCGAACAGGGCAATACATCTTGAAGAATGACAAAGACGTGGTAAGTGGTTGTGAAAAATCGCCTGAGACGTCATCACAGGATTGTGATTTTATAACAGAATCAGAACGAATTCAGTGATCTGATTCGAATCTGACTCATCAAATGGTAAAGACAAACTTCTGGCAATGACACTTCAGCAATGAAATGTCCTGCAGGAAAATGTAAACTTTTCAAAGCACAAAAACCGGCAGATGCATTTGTATTCATTATTAAAAGTGGAAAATAACCTCACGAAGTATTGCCTGCAGTGGTGTTTATGCTCTGTTGAATTCTTTCAGCATGGAAGTTAATCCACGAGACTGGAGCCGTTTCATAGACTGATTCAAGTTTGGTTTGAATGATGATGTTGCTGCACAATGAACATTCACTAACATCTGTCCCTCTAGGTCATGCTGTGCACATGAATAAGAACTACGAAAATATAAAATTGTTTCTTCAAATAATTAAATATGAACACCATCAGTGGAGGATTTATGAAGGCCTGAAGCTAATTACAGTCGTACACGGAAAACAGAATAGGCCTACACAAGGCATTTTATATCAGAATCAGACTCAGCGATCTGAATAAATGTATAGTATACGGAGTACAGAGTAAGCTTACAGACGAACGACGGATACGTGGTATACAGAGTATGCTTGAACAGATGCAGACGGCTGCGGTGGCACGTCTCGCCTTTCTACAGCCAGAGAGTTCACGGAACTAGTATACGCCACCGCTCTCTTGCACTCTCTTTGCTGTCTCTTGTATTCCGCAGCAATGGTCATGGGCTTATTTGATTCGTTTTTGGGATGGCCTTTTCTCGTATTGTGTTCGTCTTCAAGTTCTGTCAATATTTTAATTTCAATTCATTTTGAAAGTTGAAACATTTTCAAGACTATTTTTTAAAATTTGAGGGTCCAATTTATCTCGAATAATTACTTCGCGTTTATTCAGTCGGTACTGTTGTGCTTGATCGATCGTAATTTCAAACGCCAGGATCGGTTGGGATCTCACGGAGTTATACGCATAAATTGACCGCAGGCATATTTTGTCCCAACCGTCTCACCAGCCTCGACGGTACTACCGGTTTCGTAGGGATATTAATGATTATGGGATGACTCATCTATACGTTGGTGTTCTGCCATGTTAATTTTTTTAAGTTATAACCGATTCTAACGTAACACTTTTCAGGACGTCATTACCAAGAGGTTGGCGATCTACCGTACTGAATATAAAGACATTAAGAAATTCCCATCAGCTTCACCGCACTTGTCACCATTGTGTTGGTACAATTGTTGGAAAGGAGTCCTGAAAACGCTTTTCGTAAACAACCAAAGAAAATGCGTGAGAGTGGTGGTGTGATATGTAGGCCTATAGTCCCGTCGCTCTTATTTCCGGCAGCCGATCACGTTGCAGGTCGACTACATTTAAACGTGTGCGTCTTGTGATTCGCTGATGATGACGTTATGCATTTCATAAGGCTCGATAAATACTTAATATAATCGCCCGCCATTTTTTCTCTTTCGTTGGCTTTCGCAGAAAGCACACGAGGACGTTATTTGCCGCTCAATTATTTGCTGAATTAAAGTAAGTTTGATTTATTATCATAGGAGCTACGACACGATAATGTTTAACGGTGTGACAAATAGATTCCTCGTCTGGTAGCTCGACAATGAAAGAACAAAAATGACGAACGATACTACCTAACTAGACTTTATAGAGTCTTCACTTCCTAACACGTAAGCAAAGAGGAGGAGTCACGCCGGGAATAACAGCGTCACGACTATAGTAAAGGTGGGACAAGCACATTCAAACTAAAGCCACTAGTATGGGGCCATTGTACTATCTCCAAATTTATAAATGGACGAGAAATAGGCGACAAATTTTGCTCAGTGTCCTCTATTATAGACAGTACTTTACGTGCCATAAATATGACACGGGCCTATTAGCTTTGCTTTCCTTCCGCAGGAAGCCATTCTAAGGATTTTACCTCCTTCGAAATACATCGGTCACAATCGGGTTTAGATCAGCGAATCTCCGACCCGACGCGACGGCCAGTCTACTAGCCGCTAAATCACCGAGAATTGCAAAGTTCACTTTTATGATTGATTACTGCTAGGATTCGATCCCTGAACAGTAACTGAATAAACTTATTGTATTTTAGCTTTGTAATACTAAGCTAACGGTCACAAGTATGGTCTCTTTTGCCGAGAAGCCTAAGAAGACGGTTCGTGAAACTGTTGCGTTACTTCAGCAGCACCTGCGGCCGTTGATTGTTGAAGAATTTCCAAAGTTTCGGTTACTGCCTTGCCTAATTTTTATCTACCTGTGCTCAAAATGAACACTGCAATAACAACAAAACATACTTCATGGAAATGTGTCCTTCACACACCATGAGCGCAAACGCTTCGCTTACCAGCGACAAAGATTAGGCTATACAGATAGCATTACTTCGAGAATATACACTAATGGAAACAAAGTTCTCGGCTGCATTTTTTTTAATAGAGCGCCAAATGGTATAGTCGTCGGCATAAATTCAATATGTATCTAAATCACAATAATACATTTAAGACTAATTCTGATATTGTGATATACAGTTTAGGCAAAATAAAACTGCCCGCGGAAAATATATATGAAATATATGAATTTATGTATAAGACGGACGCGGAAATGACCCTGACAATGCAGGAAACCGTGATTTCGATGCAACAATGGGTTATTAGATATTAATTAGTATTCTTGAAAGAATAGTCCCATAATACATGTCAATATTACAGATTTTCAAGGTCAGTTTTATTTTGCCCACCCTGTATAAGAACATATTATGTCATAATCAAGATTTATGATGTTGTGAAGCGACGTTTATAAGTGTAACTGTTTGTTGATTAAGAAACAGATACCAGCTATAATATTAACATAAGCCAACCAACCTCCTTCTCAGATAATGATAGAATGATAACGCGTTAGATTGCCAACAAAATATTCCACGGCCTATCCCCGTAGTGACTGTCCTATTATTATTATTATTATTATTATTATTATTATTATTATTATTATTATTATTATTATTATTATTACATATTTGCGATGTGAACCTGCGTCACTCAGAATTATATACTTCTTGTAGACATTTTGGGAAAAATATGTAGCTTTGAAAACCACAGTTTTTAGTGTCCATTCAATATGACTCCTGCTGTCAGCGACTAAAATCGTAATAAATTCAGTCATAATTTACAGAGTCTATTTAACGTTTCTTTTTCTATTCAAATGAAACTCATTGTTTGTTTCGCATTTTTTCAATTGGAATTATTGCATAACATTAGTATTGTAAAAACGTTAACGATGGAATATGAAATTTAAAAAAATGATATAAAATGTGAATAAAACGGTTATATAAATTTTACTATTGTAATTTTTTAAATACTTTTCATAACATTATGAACGAAATACATAATATAACTCCCAATGTGGATAGAACATCGAAAGAATAATCTCTTTGTTAAGGAAAGCTCTGTCAAAGACCATTAGTGTAAGTTAAAATGAAATAGGCATTGCCATTTGAAAGTAACTTATGGTATTTATTTGATTACATCATTTAAGTATATATTTACCGTATCATGAATTGAGAAAGACGGATATCTAACGTTTAGGAAATAGTTTATATATCGGCTTCATATTCAGGGATGTCGTAAAAAGTTGCAGCCTGACATTTCGATCGAGTATCAAAAACTCTTGCTACTTTCCATATTGATAGATCGATATGAGGATCCAAACGTTAGGTATTTCTAACATGGGACGCTGCAGATACGCAAAAACCTCTCCCCATTCTCGGAATACTTTGACTCTATTTCAAATAACGAAAAATTACGCGGAATGAATATGGTATGCAAAATGTAAGAAAATCTAATTCAGATATACTAGTGAGAATCGCAATGCGAAGCAAATTTCTGCACATTGCTATCACAGTTTATTGGTGTCATAAAGTTGGTTCTCTGCTTCTAAAGTTCCCTCTGATGAATTACGAATGACGTTACGATCTTCAAGAGAATCTTAACTTTCTTAACATCGGATGACGTGCGGCGAAAACAGTTCCTTTAATTTTCAACGTTAAAATGTCAGCATAACTTTTCTAATATAACCTAACTAAAGATTTATCGGTATGTCGACAAAGGCAGAGAGAAGCATTAATGAAATTCCACACATGTTCCGGTGACAGTGCCAAGTGAACATCCAGGTTAATTTCTTTTTACCTTCATAATGCTTTAAATGCATTCTAAATAGAATTTTGGATCTTTAATTGGTTTCAATTTAATATTACTTCACTGCACATTACTGTATTTTCATGTACAGTTCCAGAAAAAAAATAGCCACAGTATTAATAATAGAGTCCACCTGTATGTAGAAAACAAGTTTCGCACGACTGTCTAGCATATATACAGGCATTTTTTTTTGTGCACATGAGTAAAATTAGGCGTGCATTTTTTTTTCTGGACCTGAACATAACATTACAATTATTATATATTTTATTCAGCTACTTTAATGCTTCTTTAAATACCGCAATTTTACACAGGAGTTGTACAAGATATTTTCTCTTCTTTCTATATTTTTTACTTGGATATTTAACGACACTGTATCAACTACTGCGTTATTTACCATAGATGAAATTGGTGATAGCTAGATGGCCTTTGGTGAGATGAGGCCGAAGTTTCGCCATAGATTACCTGACAACCGTCTGTTAGGGAAAACCTCGGAAAAAATTCAAGCTGGTAATCAGCTGGAATCGAACTCACGATTGATCACAACTCCGGATCAAAGGCAAAAGCGCTACCGCCTGAACTACGCCGGTGGCTCTATTTTCTTTTTTTGTTTTGTTAAATGCTTATTTTCTTTGTTCGTTTCCTACACTGGGCATTATGACATAAACTCCAGTAGAATATTATATAGGTCTATGACATTTGGAGTCTGTGAAAAATGTATTTTTACTGATTAGCTCAATATTATTTTGGACATAAATACGAAATTTAGAACTGAAGAAACACGGTTTAGGGATCGCAAGACCTCGGCTTCGATAGGAAAGCACATTATAATTTATTGGAAAGTTTTAAAATTTGCAATATTGCTAAATTGATACTTCACAATTTCCCTTGGTATTAGAAAAATTAAAGCTAATTTTGTTTGAGCCTAACGATCAGGATGCCAATAATAATAGTAGTAATAATAATAATTACTTACTTACTTACTGGCTTTCAAGGAACCTGGAGGTTCATTGCCGTCCTCATATAAGCCCACCATTGGTCCCTATCCTAAGCAAGATTAATCCAGTCTCTATCATCATATCCCACCTACCTCAAATCCATTTTAATATTATCTTCCCATCTACGTCTCGGCCTCCCCAAAGGTCTTTTTCCCTCCGGTCTCCCAACTAACACTCTATACGCATTTCTGGATTCGCCCATACGTGCTACGTGCCCTGGCCATCTCAAGCGTCTAGATTTAATGTTCCTAATTATGTCAGGTGAAGAATACAATGCGTGCATTTCTTTGTCGTGTAACTTTCTCCATTCTCCTGTAACTTCGTCCCTCTTAGCCGCAAATATTTTCCTAAGCACCTTATTCTCAAACACCCTTAACCTATGTTCCTCTCTCAAAATGAGAGTCCAAGTTTCACAACCATACAGAACAACCGGTAATATAACTGCTTTATAAATTCTAACTTTCAGATTTTTTGACAGCAGACTGGATGATAAAAGCTTCTCAATCGAATAATAATAGGCATTTCCCATATTTATGCTGTGTTTAATTTCCTCCCGAGTATCGTTTATATTTGTTACTGTTGCTCCCAGATATTTGAATTTTTCCACCTCTTCAAAAGATAAATTTCCAATTTTTATATTTCCATTTCGTACAATATTCTGGTCACCAGACATAATCAAATACTTTGTCTTTTCGGGATTTACTTCCAAACCTATCTCTTTATTTACTTCAAGTAAAATTCCCGTGTTTTCCCTAATCGTTTATGGATTTTCTCCTAACATATTCACGTCATCCGCATAGACAAGCAGCTGATGTAACCCGTTCAATTCCAAACCCTCTCTGTTATCCTGGACTTTCCTAATGGCATACTCTAGAGCAAAGGTAAAAGGTAATGGTGCATCTCAATAATAATAATAATAATAATAATAATAATAATAATAATAATAATAATAATAATAATAATAATAATAATGAACAGATCGTTATTTGGATAAAAACCTGCAATATAAGGGACATGCTACCGGAGTTAATTGACGGCTATGGACAGTATGGGATGAAGATAAATGCAGACAAGACGAAGACCATGGTTATCGAAAGAAAATTAAAGAAAGTAAACTTGCGAATTCGAAATGAGGCAGTAGAGCAAGTTAACAGCTTCAAATGCCTGGAGTGTACTACAAGCAGTAACATGAGATGCTCCAAGGAAGTCAAAAGGAGGATAGCAATGGCAAAGGAAGCTTTTGTTAGGAAAAGGAGAATCTTTTGCGGACCTCTGGGAAAAGGAGTAAGAGAGAAAATGGTGAAGTACTTTGTGTGAAAAGTGGCATTGTATAGACCAGAAACGTAGACATTACGACGAAGTGAAGAGAAACGATTAGAAGCATTTAAATGTAGATATGTAAAAGAGTATGAAATAAACAGAAGAAATACGAAAGAAATTTTACTCTGTGCGGAATGAACAACAGTAAAGTAAAGTCACTACATTTTTACACATATTATAAGTCATGATATATGATTTAATTATGTTGGGTGCACCGTCATCCGAGCAACTAGAATGTTTTTTTACCATGCTGGAGACCTTGAATTGAATTTCGGTAAGTCCAAGTTGAATTCGTGGTTGATAAAGACGATCTTTGGACTTCGTTTTCGACAGGTACTGCAGTTTCGCTGCCATAAGTGCACAATCCTTTAACTAATCGTCATCCTACTGTAACGCTGATCAATCTGGTTTAGGGCCGGTATTATAAACGCCGTTTAAGCCTTTAGTTTATCTAAACTGAAGTTTTTCGTTCGGCTTCATATTATAGATTTTAAGTACCAGTTAATCTTGAGTTAGCTTGAGTTTAACTTGATCGGCAGTCCTCTGCCGTTTAAACTGCAATTCAAAGCTCAACAGTGCAAGATGGCGGTTCCCACAATACACATGATTATTGCAGATGTTTTCCAAGAAATTAATGAGTGACTAATATTACTGAACGTCCATAGAGACCAACAATTTGTCGAAATAGAGTGAACCACTTTGAAATACAAATGAACATAAGTTTTAAAACAGATTGAGGCTTTCGAAGCAGACAGACCTACACTTCAGAATTAGGTTTTAATAGTCCTAACCTTGTTTTGAAAAATTAAAACTCGGATAAAACATGCAACAAAAAGATGAGAAAGTGCAAAAATATGTTTTAGGGTTAGAATTGAAAGATTATTTGAAAAAATAAATATTTCCTTTTTATTTTAAAAATATTCTGTTGAACCTCTGCTTCAGTTACTTGTTACACTGCGTTTGTTTTTCCTCTGGTAGTAGGTAGCCTATACTGAAAACGATGAAAAATATCAAAGGTGTCCATAAACCTACTGTAAGCCTATTGCGCATTGTATGTGTGTAGCAGACAGTCTCCTGGTAAGATTTACTATGGGGCCTGATTTATAAACACTAATAATATTATCTAATTTTACTAGACTCATAAAAATAATTTTGCTTGACTGAATTCTGTTTCATAAACATTCTAGACAAGTTATAAAATACGCACACTAATATTATTGCTTCATTACTCAGTTGATTCTGTATGGAGATACGTCGCGGATGATCATGCATGGTTTAGTTTGGTTGCATTGTGTTTGGGAGTATATTGTTAGTAGCTAGCGTTAAGAAACTATTTGAGGTTAAGTCTGACTAGCATACTGAAGTAGTCGATACTGATCCTCTACAGGTATTTATCATATTCTCTGTTATCAAACAACAAATATATATCTTAATGAAAATTCTCCACGATCGTCGGCTATTTTAAATCAATAATACCAATCGTATTCCACTACAGTTTAACTTAACCGAAACTCTCTAATACGGTGCGTTGAGTTAAACTCTCGGTTAGGTTTAACTTAGGTTTAACATAATCTTTAGATTAACCGTATTTATTATTAGGGATCATCAGTGTGGTGTTTAGGAGTAATAGATCGACTATTGATCAGATTTTTTTGTATTCCACAGATATTGGAGATAAAATGGGAGTATAAGGGTACAGTACATCAGTTATTCATAGATTTCAAAAAGGTGTATGACTCGGTTAATAGAGAAGTTTTATATAATATTCTTATTGAATTTGGTATTCCCAAGAAACTAGTTCGATTAATTAAAATGTGTCTTAGTAAAACTCACAACTTACAGGCCAATTTCTATCTTATGCTTTTCCAATTCACTGCGGGCTAAAGCAGGGTGATGCACTATCATCTTCACTTTTTAACTTCGCTCTAGAATATGCCATTAGGAAAGTTCAGGATAACACAGAGGGTTTGGAATTGAACGGGTTACATCAGCTTCTTGTTTATGCGGATGACGTGAATATGTTAGGAGAAAATCCACAAACGATTAGGGGAAACGCGGAAATTCTACTTGAAGCAAGTAAAGCGATAGGGTTGGAAGTAAGTCCCGAAAAGGCTAAGTATATGATTATGTCTCGTGACCAGAATATAGTACGAAATGGAACTATAAAAATCGGAGATTTATCTTTTGAAGAGGTGTGGAAGTTCAAATATCTTGGAGCAATAGTAACAAACATAAATGACACTCAGGAGGAAATTAAACGCAGAATAAATATGGGAAATGCCTGTTATTATTCGGTTGAGAAGCTTTTGTCATTAGTCTTCTGTCAAAAAATCTGAAAGTTAGAATTTATAAAACAGTTATATTACCGGTTGTTCTGTATGGTTGTGAAACATGGACTCTCACTTTGAGAGAGGAACAGAGATTAAGGATGTTTGAGAATAAGTTTCTTAGGAAAATATTTGGGGCTAAGAGGGATAAAGTTACAGGAGAATGGAGAAAGTTACACAACACAGAGCTGCACGCATTGTATACTTCACCGGATATAATTAGGACCATAAAATCCAGACGTTTGAGATGGGCAGGACATGTAGCACATATGGGCGAATCCAGAAATGCATATGGAGTGTTAGTTGGGAGGCCGGAGGGCAAAAGACCTTTGGGGAGTCCGAGGCGTAGATGGGAAGATAATATTAAAATGGATTTGAGGGATTTAGGATATGATGGTAGAGACTGGATTCATCTTGCCCAGGATAGGGACCAATGGCGGGCTTATGAGAGGGCGGCAATGAACCTCCGGGTTCCTTAAAAGCCAGTAAGTAAGTAAGTAAGTAAGTAAGTAAGTAAGTAAGTAAGTAAGTAAGTAAGTAAGTAAGCGTATTTATAAAACTGGGCCTAAATGTATTGGTTAAGTCGTCTTAGTTTGATGGGAGCCATTGATTGAGTGTGAACTTTATTCACAGTTGGAAACAAAGTGTTCATACAGGTATATTTATTACAATTAACGACAAAGTTTCTGTTATCACACACTGTATCGTCCACGCCAGTGGAGTAACGGTTAGCACGTCTAGCCGCGAAACCAGGTGGCCCGGGTTCGATTCCCGGTCGGGACAAGTTACCTGGTTGAGATTTTTTCCGGGGTTTTCCCTCAACCCAATAGGAGTAAATGCTGGGTAACTCATTTCACCGGCATTATCACCTTCATATCACTCAGACGCTAAATAACCAAAGGTGTTGATAAAGCGTCGTAAAATAACCTACTAAAATAAAATATCTATCATTACCATTGTGATTTTAAGGAAGACATCTGATATTTATAGCGTTCAACCATTTTTATTCATCATTATGCAGAACAGCAGAATTTAAATCTCGGCATTATGACATCACGTCTTCCCAGAACTAACGATTAGGTTCAAAAGATTAACTTTTCCGTATACGGTAATAGTAAGATGCATTGCCCGTATAATCTCATTATATTCACCAGTGGTCATCTGGTGAAATATGGATGCACGAGCAGCGATATTTTATAAAAGAACGAACTTAAAAACGCAACGAAATCATGATAACATCTCCATTGCCGACAATTCCAACCCATGACTAATTCTTTCATTCTTAAATCGCTTCTAGCTGTAAGTTATGTTCTCTGAAGCTATATTTCTACATCAGCAATTATGAGCATGAGGCCAATCAAAGAAAGTATCCACCACACCTATTGGTGTTGAGTGTGCACTATCGCTTCTGTTTTAAGCTTTTGTTATTTATCAGTCAAAGCAGCGGAAGACGCAACTTCCCAAAGCCGGTTCCCTGAAAAAGAAGTACCTAGTACATTATTAATATCACAGTTCGAATTAGATTCACATGTATTGTCTCAAGTACGTGTTTTAGAATCTGTGCTGATTAGACGGTCAAGATTTAGAAAATATGTTAATAGTCACTTGTTAGTGTAACTTAATATCCTTGTTATAAAAGAGTGGAAAATGGAAAATAATGAAAATTTATAATAACGATCAAATCAATTTAAAATAATGAAATTGAAAACTTGACACAATAAAATATGTAACGTGTGCCTGTGTGTGTTCGTGCGTGCGTATGTGTTTTTTTTTTTATAATTACAGCATGCCCCATTACCTAAGTAATAGCCTACTACATGCTTTCACTTTCTATGTAGTACAAAATGTAAATACAATATTTACAATTTGTTAATCTTAATTTGCTTAATAGGCCTATGTCTATATTTTATTTTATTTTATTGGGTTATTTTACGACGCTGTATCAACATTTGGGTTATTTAGCGTCTGAATGATATGAAGGTGATAATGCCGGTGAAATGAGTCCGGGGTTCAGCATCGAAAGTACTGTATATGCTTTAACAGATAATAAGAATACAGAGTGACGTGGATTGCAGTAACACACACGACAGACGGACAAATATAAGTATATATTATATAC